>NC_088931.1:46580000-46720000 GCF_038396675.1 Hydra vulgaris
ATGCATGGGTTTTCCTTGTGTCTTTGTTTTTATGACTAGGCATCTCATTCTATTATCTCCTAATGAGGGTACAGCTCTAAAACTCAGTTTTATGGTTCTTAGGTCGACTGGTAGTCAGGTTTCCCAAACTCTATGGTAACTCTCAGAGAGGCTGATTCCATCAACAGTTGAAAAATATTAAAGTATTAACAGTGCCATTTTGCGCATGGATTGTGTCCTGGTTTGTACTTTTGGTGTGCATTGTCAAGGCCACATTTGGAGCCCTTTGTTACGACTTAAAGTTTATTAATAGTAATGAGGCAATTGCTTGGCATTCGTATCACTCTAGTTTCTGTATCTAAAGTAGTTTCCTGCTTAGACTCTTCTACAGCTTGTGGTCCGGACAACATGCCTGTTATAGTTTTGCAGAAGTGTTCTCCGGAACTGTCATGTATACTTTCAAAACTATTTATTAAGTGCTTATCAGAGTCTTGTTTTCCAGCCTGCTGGAAAGCGGCATCTGTTATCCCTATTTTCAAATATTCTGTAGAACGATCTGATTCCTTTAACTACCATTCCATCAGTCGTCTTCCTATCATAAGCAGGGTTTTTGAGTATTTAATTAACAAACACTTAATCTTTAATCTTGAATTTAATGACTTTCTTTCTGATCATCAATATGGATTTCGATCTTCTCGTTCTACAGCTGATTTGCTAACAGTAATAACCGGTAGGTTTTATCATGCATTAGATAAAGGTGGAGAGGTTAAGGCCATCACTCTTAACATTTCTAAAGCATTTGATTAAGTTTGGGATGCTGGTCTTCTTCATAAGCTTTCTTCTTACAGTGTATCTGGTAACACTTTTAAGATTATTGAGACCTTCCTTTCCAATCGTAGTATAAAGTTGTCCTTAATGGACAGCACTCTTCTTCTTATTCTGTAGCTTCAGGGATTCCTCAAGGTTCAAGCCTTGGCCCTATACCCTTTTTAATTTACATTAATGATCTTTCAGATATTCTTGCATTTAAGGTGGCATTGTTCGCTGATGATACTACCATTTATTCTTGTCATGAAGCCAACACTCTGATTGCTTTGAGGGGGCATTTGAGCTTGAATAGGATCTTATTTCTGCTACAGCATGGAGCTCACAGTCGCTGGTCACTTTGATTCAGATAAAACCCAATTTTTTCAGCCAATCGTTATTGCAATAATTTAGAGCTTCCTATATTTGTGAATGTTAATGTACTCGATGAGTCATATACCCTTCATCTCCTAAGATTAACTTCTGATATTTCTTGGAAACCATATATCAAATCCATAGCAAAGTTAGCATCTTTTTATCGTGCTCAACACTTTATTACTCTAGATTCTATTATTTATCTCTATAAATCTCAAATCCATCTTTGTATGGAATACTGTTGCTATATTGGGGGGGTGGATCTTCAAATGATGCCTTTTCTCTTTTAGACAAGGTGCAAAAACGCATTGCAAACATAGTTGGACCTGCTCTTGTAGCCAACCTCCAACCAGTATTGCATCATCATAATGTTGCTTCTCTTTCTCTTTTCTACAAATACTATAATTGGCACTGCTCTAAAGAGCTAGCGTTTCTAGTGCCTACTAAAATTCATTCTCGTCATTCAATCAAGTTTCATCATTTTTCTGTGACTGTTTCTAAGTGCTCCAAAAACTCTTATTTGTCTAGTTTTTTTCCTCGGACATCAGTTCTTTGGAATTCGCTTCCTTCATCTTGCTTTCTTCATTCATATAATTTTCAGTCTTTTAAGTTGTCTGTCAATCGTTATCTTGCTCTCTTAACTTCATCTTTTCTCTTCAAGTAACTTTCAACTCTAATAGTGGTTGCTTCCAGCCTTGTTTGCAGCAAAGATGTTAATAAAAATTAACCTTATTTTCAAGCGAATCCTTCATAAAGAAGTTTCTTGTGGTATTGTAATTAGTGCATGAGAAGTTTGTTTGGTTGATGTAAAGTATTTACATTTTGACCAAATTTCAATACAATTTGAATTTCTCTATGGAGTGTGGGTTTCTTTTCACCTTTCACAGCATTATGGCTGAGTTGATTGAGTGTATTGAGTTTCTGCTTTGAATTAAGTGCGATAAATAGCTTATAAAACAATAATAAAAATTGTGCCGCTTTGTTTCTTTCAAGAAAACAACTATTGTGGCTGTAGTTGCTTCGTCAAATATTGCCAATGTAAGGTTGACAACTTGATTGTTGTTTCCAAGATAAGTGATCTGATAATTAATTTTTCTTGCATTTGGTTCCTTTTTAGTAATTGATCTTTTCACGAACTTTATGAAATATATTCCCTGCAATGTAAGTAGCAGTAACTTCAACTTAGTCTCTGGAAAAATCAAATGAAAAAGAAGGGAAAACATATTGTTTTGCAATCAACAAGGTGTTTTTTAGATTTTTTTATAAAACAGAGTATATCGAATAGTAAGTATTTTTGAAATACTTCCTTATAAACTGGATGGTAAATAAATTGATTTCCATCTCCTATATGCTTTATGCAACTATGAAAATACATTAACATTGGTAGAATGGTTATCCATAACAACAGCTCTTATTTTAAATTCAGATTGGTACATTAAGGTAACACACTCATCAATTTTTATTTTTCAACCATAAATCTGTTATGCAAACTTCAGGTGAGGATTTCACAACTTAAAAATAAATTTTTGAAACCCTGCAATCATAAAAATAAAAACAACTACTTTATAAAGATTACTTTCTCAATCTTCACCAAATTATTTACCAAAGCCTATTTCAGTATTCTGTGTTACTGAAACAGGCAATCAGTTAAGAAAAAATCCAGCACAAAATAACATAAGTACTCAAAAAATCTAACTATTATTTAACTATTTTAATGAAATAAGAACAAAATATTTATCGTGCCATCATAACTTATAACCATAACGAGAGCTCATGCTTTTAAACATAAGCTGAAAAAAAACTGGCCTCCTAATTTTTTACGGAAAGTGAAACCAATCAGGCCGTGTAATTTAAATAGACCTAACATGAAATATTTTGTAAAATTGTGTGCAATATTATATTACACTAAAGTTATAAAAAAAGGACATCATAGTTTTCATGACATTAACAATTTATTATTATAGATTTTTCCTCATCAAACTTATACAACCACAATTGAATTAGGGGTTCATTTAATGATCATTTTAATCAATAAATTTGAAAAAGCTAATCTTCTTTCTCTTTTAGTTTTTTTGTTAAAGTTTTGATTAATCTGCTCTATCACTTGAGTACCAAAAATTGAATCTAGGGGTTGCTATGAATTCTTATAATGTATAATCTATTATAAAATACAGCAAATTAAAATTATATAATATTGTTATATAATTTTGTTATATTAGTATGATCTGAAATAATTTAAATATAAAACTGGTATTTATGATTATTTAAAATTTAATCAATAATTGATAAAATTAATACTGATGCATCATTATTAATTTGCCCACCATTATAGCCTAATTATCAAATTTATAATATCTAAATATGATATTTTAAATATATCAATTTTTGTTATCGTAATTTTGTCTACTGTTTCTCAGTACCCTTATCACTATAATTTTTAATCAATCCTAATCATTGTTTTGTTAATTATATTTATTAATATAATTTTATAATTGTTAATTCTAAATTATTATATTTATATTTTATGCTTATTTTTATTTACTATATTTTACTTGCAATTTGTTTATATTTTATAATTCTTATTTATTATACTTTGTTAACATTTTAATTATATTTTGTAATTCTTATTTATTTTATTTATATTTTATAATTCTTATTTATTATACTTTATTTTTATTTTATTTATATTTTTTAATTCTTATTTATTATACTTTATTTTCATTTTATTTATATTTTTTAAATCTTATTTATTATACTTTATTTTCATTTTATTTATATTTTTACTTTATTTTCATTTTATTTATATTTTTTAATTCTTATTTATTTTATTTATATTTTATAATTCTTATATTTTATTCTAATTTAGCAATTTCAATTTTTGCAAGATTTAAAATATGACTAACAGTAGACATCTGAAGTATCATTGCTAATCCAATCTATAAAAAACTGTCCATTGCTCCAGGGGTGTGGAGTCCTAAAAAAAACAATTGAAGTCAGAGTACCAACTCTGACTACAATTGTTAAAATTTTCAGAGTACGACTCCGACTCCGAAGCAAAATTTTTGAAAAATTCTTTCAATTTTTTAAAAAATATGTGTGATGTCAAGTATATGAAAAACTCTTTGAAAGTTAAACTAAAACAAAACTCAACAAACTAAAATGCTTAGTTTATTTAAATCATGTTTTTAATTACGTTCAAAATAATTTTTTAAAATAAAAAGAATAATTTACTTTTAACGATAGTTTAAAAAATACTCACGCTTAATTTAATTTATAGATTGTTTTTTTTTACTAATTTAAAAATAACAGTTTATATTTAGATGTAAATTTGTAAATAATTATGCATTAAAAAGCCATTTCATTTTTTTGTTTAACATTTGTACTTTGTTTTTTTCGTTAAACTTGTTTCAAAATATTAACATTTATCATAAAAAATACATATTAATACAAATAAAAAAAACAGTTTATTAATACTTAATATAAAAATTCATTAGAAGTGTTTTGTTACTTTATTAAAAAGCGTTTCAATAATATAAAAGCATTAAAGATTAAACTTATTTAATTGTAACGGCTTGCAAATACATTTGTCTTTCATTTTTAACAAATTTTTTTTATCTTTTTAACTTCAATGCTTCTTATATTACAATTTATTAAAAAGACATTTGTTATCTTAGAAAGTCATCGTTTATAGAATCAAAATAATTTTTTATTATTTTAATAACGTTTATTATAAAAAATGAATACTTAATTTATATAATATAAATTATATTATATAATAATAATATAAATTATATTATATTATAACTTAATTTATATAATATAAATTAAAAAATTTTATACAACTGTCAATAATAATTATCATTATCAGTAAATTGTTACTTTATTTAAAAGCATTTTGCTATTATAAAAAATCGTGTTTTCTGTCAATAATTATTATCAAAATCATTATCTGAAAATTGTTACTTTATTTAAAAGCGTTTCTCTAATATAAAAAGTTTTGTTAGGAAGTTTCGATGTAATTTATTTCACCTAAAGTATAATTCAGAATATTTTTATTCAGAGCGTATTTGAAATGCTTTTTGAAATACCTGCGGTCAAATTGTCAAAGCAAAATGTGATTTGCCTGGTCATATAAGGACGTGGTAAACATTCTTATATGACCAGACAAATTACAAAATCAGGTTTCACGTCTTCCTGTGAAACCTTATTTTGTACTTTTTTAAAAGTGTTTTTTCAGTTTTTTTATTTTATTTTTAATTTTTTAGTTGTTATTTTGTCCAGATTTTTTCATTGAAACTATTCCCTTTTTTTTGGAAACATTAATAGGCATCTTCTTTTTCTCCTCTCTTTCTGCAAGCATTACATTTTGTCTTTGATCTTCAGACTTACTTGCAAACACATAATCTTGAATATTTCTCTTGGTGCAGTCATTTGTTATTTACATGTTTTTCACAAACTGAACAAACTTTCTGTTGCTCTCCAAATCATCCCAGTAGCCAGAATCTTTCTACAATCCATTGATTAACATCTTACTCAGAAACACTAAAATGTCAAAAAGAGTCCAGCTTTTCAGACCAATAAGGTCAGGAGAGTCGGAATAATGTTCCGCCCAAGAGTCGGATTAATGTTCAAATTAAGAGTTTTTGTGGGCAAACTGTATCTGAATATCTCTGGCTTAACATTGATTAGCAAATTGATAATTTCCACCTTTGTGATATCAGGCAGATCTTTTACTATAACATTTCCAAGATCTTTATACTTCCTAGAGCAAAAATATTTTTTTAACTCATAAAAGTCTTATTACTTGCCAACAGTTCTTTTCTTCTACAGTTCTTTTCTTCTATAGTTCTTTAAAAATAATCTTTGGGTCAAATGACGAAGGTTGGGGAGTATAGCTTTTTTTTTTTTTTTTGACACAGGCAAGGGATTGCAAAATTACCGAATACACAATATTAATATAAAATTAATATAGTATTAATATAAAATACACAATATTAATATGGAATTCAAAAAACTTTTAAACTGAAAACATGTTTTAATATTTTTAGTTTAGACTACTTAATAATACACTAGTAAAAATATATTGTAGTAAAAATATATTGAAAATAAATACAAATATAATAAAATACACAAGTAATGAAATTAGTTAATTAAAAAAAAAAATCACATTATTTTCAATGTTTCATCTTTTTGAAAATATGCTCGCAAGCAATGCATTTTGTGGCGATGAGCCCCGCATCGGAGAAGGCACATTCTGCTTCAACACTTTATTGGCAAACAGTCAAGAGATGTTTTTAAATATTTGTTACAAATATTTTCTTTCCGCAAATAACTTATTTCTTTTCTCATGATACTTACGTTTTTCTTCTTAGTATCTATTTCTAGAAAATAAGTTTTTTTTTTCATTTCTAATTGAAGTTTTTTTTTTTAATATATTCATCTCAGTAATTAATTTTGGGAGTGACGATGAAGCTGAAGGTACATCAACTACTGTAACTTTATCTACATTGTTAACATGATCATCATCACTGACAACATTTTCGTTTCAATTGTCAGAAATACATTCAATTTATTTAATAATTGATTTAGTTATGGTAGTTTTACTGATTTTATTAAATATTCCATAATCGTCAACATTACTGCTATTCAAATAGTTTGGGTCATGAAGAAAGTGTAAAACATCTGATACAATACTTCGCCTTTCCTTTATATATAATATTAATTCAATCTTAAATTCAGTTGGTTAATAAAGTGTTCTGCTTAGTTCATTTAACGTAAATTGTTATGTTATATTAGCTGTGTGAAAATTAACATCAAAAATGCTTCTTCAGCAACTTTTAAAGGCTGCAAAGGCGATATTTTGTTTTATATTAAGCCTATATCCTTTTCATCAAATGTGATTGCAGACTCTATATCAATTATACTTTTTTGTGTAGGATTTTTAACTTCATTAAAATGCTCAACATTGTTGATAGGCTACTCCAACAGGTTGGAGTTTCCAAAATTAAAGTTCCTTACTCAATTCTTCTTTCATATTTTTCTGCAGTATTTTATTTTTCATCATTGATTTTTTTTGGGAATCTTTTCTATTAACAGACCAATATTTGCATATCTAATAATCGGATCAATGCCCCACATCTTCTTCTTCTTCCTTGTTCAAAAAATATTCTTGTTCTAAATAAGTTAGTTTTTCTTTCTTTTCTAAATTTGCTGACAAATGGGTTTTGTAAGCACTTGAATGGGAATTCCTTCGTTCAAATTGTCCGGATGAAATTACTTTTGTATCAACCATTAATAATGTCCAGTGGGAATTCAACCAATCGTTAATTATATCCTAATGGAATTATACCAATCTTTAACAATATACAAAGAAAATTATTTTTTTACCATTCATTATATTTTACTTTCAGTAATAAAAAAACTTTTTTGAAGTGTTTGCTTTTTTTTATGAGTGCAGTTTCTTATTAACAGATCATAGTTTCTCAGATTTGTCCTAATTTTTTTTTTTACTTTTAATTTACCAGTTGTTATTGATTTAATTACACGATGTAACACAATTTTTGTTCCGGGCTTCTACATGTTATATTTCAATTGCTTATGTCTAAAGTTTGTCAAAAAACGACTTCATTAAGCACAAACTTTGCTTACACAACAACAGCACAAAGAAAACTCTTTTTTTTGTGTATATAGAACAATTTTTTTTCATTTTTATCATTATGATCAGGTAAAAACAAAAATTGCACAAGGAATAGACAAACGCAGTTGGAAACCAATTAACAAGGTTCAGAAATGTTTTGATTTTCTAAGTTTACGATACTACGATGTACTGTGAATCACTCTCTCAAAGAACCCCCCAAATGTAGCCCCCGTCATATTTTTGTTATACTGTCCTTGGTAACGATGTGCTCCTCGGAGTAAGTGCCAGGTTTTTCCTTGAATTTGTAGAGATGCAAATAAAGGATATGGACTTTAAGAGACATTCTGCATCCCATTTTGGCATAATTCTTTATGAGAGGCTCATAAAGAATTATCACCAACTCCTCATAGTTTTCAGTTTTGTAATTACCTAGGAAGCCCTGAACAACTGTAACAAAACTGCTCCAAGCTGTTCTCTCCGTCCTGTTCAACAGCCTTACCAAATTCTCACATTCTATGATCTTCTTGATCTGTGGTCAGACAAATATACCAGCCCTGAGCTTAGCCTCAGACAGCTTTGGAAAAAGGTTCCGAAGGTATTGAAATACTGCTGACTCCTTATCAAGAGCAGTGATAAATTGCTTAATGAGGCCTAACTTGTGCAGCGGTGGCACGACCCTTTATGAGGTTCTATCAGCTGCTCCCACTTCACAATGCACTTCCCAACAGAAAACTTAGTCTGTTGTGGCCAGTCCTTTGTGCGATAATGCACCTTAAGACAAGGAAATTTAATGAAACCTCCTTGAAGACCCATAAGGAATGATACTATTTTGAAAACACCAATGATCTCTCATCCGTAGTCGTCATAATTTAATGCACTCAGCAACATTTTGACACTGGTGTAGTACTCTTTGAGATGCACAGTGGGCCATTGGGAGAGACAGGTAGTTGCTTCCATTGTGAAGTGACACGGCTTTGGAAGAATGATTTGAAGACACGATGGAAGAACATATGTCTGGATAAACAATCTGAGGGGTATTTTTGCTGGTGCGATGATATTTTAGGTTTACTATGCAGAAGTAGCAGTTGCTTGAGTGGTCCATCAGTCCTCGCCAAATTCGCAGTATAGCAAACTTCATGGCTTGCTTCTCTCTGTACCAACCTTTAACATAGCACATAATAATACATAAGAATTAGAATAATTTGATGAAAAGGAAATTTTGAAATATCGAATGATTTTGAAATGGAACGTATTTATAAATGGGAGAGATGGGTAGTTGTTTCCATTGTGAAGTGACACAGCTTTGGAAGAATGATTTGAAGACATGATGGAAGGTGTGTCTGAATAAAATGTAACATACTTGCCTACAGTACACAACTTATGACAAAACTTTGTAAATTACAACTCCTTGAAATAAACTAGATCTAAAGCATTGAAATTTTATGAAAATAAAATAAATCTAAGTGAGAAGCAGCTGTTCAGTTTATCTTCAAGTGGTTTCTTATTTGCATGTAAAATGCGGTGCCCAAGATTTTTCTTGGTCCCTGACCGGCATGCTAAAGTATGTCTTGTAGGCCTCACACATGATACGACTTCGACAGAATACTTTTTTGTTCTTTTCTCTATGAATTGTTCGCAGAATGAATCAGCTACATGATGCAAGCAACTTCCTGATGCCATATCAAATAAATAACTTCTCTTTGACTACAAATCCTTATCAATTATTAATAGGAATCTTAGTTTGAGACAACTGTGTTTTTATACTTGTACAGCTACTTTTGAAACGTTTAGAAAGTTCTGAGAGTTTTTTTGAAAGATCTGGAAGTTTTTTGAATGTTCTAAAGTGTTTAGAAGAATTGTAGAAACATCTGGACAACTAGCAGTTCAGGAATATTATAGGAGAAAGCACGGCATTGAAAGCAAATCAAGAATTTTCTGGAAAACTTGCGATTTTCCAAGTTTCATTGTCCCGGTTATAGAAGTAATGTTTTTCTGAAATAACAGCGATTTCATTTCTGTTTTAGACTTAACGGGTTAGGAAAACACACTTTTAACCCAGAAACATAACAAAAATGAAAGTTTGTTACATAGTGTTACTGGTAACAAAACTAACGGGTGATGCGGAATTTATCGGACAAATCCTAATTTCATTATTTGAGCATAATAATTAGTATTTGTGGCTTATCTTTGATTTTATCACAAAAACTGATTATTACTTGAGCATAATAATCAGTTTTTGTGGTAAAATGAGGTTAAATGCAGCTGAACGAGAATCTTTTCGAAAGCGAATAAAAATGTTTTTTGTAAATAAACCTAATTTTAAAAACAAAATCGTAAATCATTTTGAAAAGGAAGGATTTGCTCGAAGTTCAATATATGATAACCTAAAAATTGTTCAATCGTTTTCTGATAGAAAGCACCCTGGTCGTCCGACATTCTGGACTAGAGAAAAGAAAGCCGAATTAACGAGACTTGTCAACAATCGAAAAGGGGTCAATCAGAGAAAAATAGGTATTAAATTCGGTGTAAATCAATCGACAATTGGTCGTCAGTTAAAAAAAATGAATATTAAATATAGAAAACGTGAAAAGACTTCAAAATACACTATAGAACAACAAATAAAGGCAAAGAAAAGAAGCAGGAAACTAGTTAAGCAACTCTATAACACAAAATCGCTTCTAGTCATCGATGACGAAAAATACTTTTGTTTTGCAGGGGACGACATGCCTGGAAATTCTGGATACTACATAAACAACAAAAAGACATGCCCAGAAAGTGTTCATTTTATAGGAAAAGAGATATTTCCAAAAAAATTATTAATGTGGATAGCCATATCTGCCCGTGGTATGTCTGAGCCATTGTTTCGCACTTCCAAGGCTGTAGCGATCAATTCATCAATCTATATTAATGAATGTTTAGAAAAACGGCTTCTTCTATTTATTCACAAGTATCATGGAGACTTTAACTATTTATTTTGGCCAGATTTAGCAAGTTCTCATTACTCTAAAGATTCTCTAAATTGGATGGACCAATATGTCTATTACGTTGATAAAGAATCCAATTCCCCAAATGTGCCTCAAGCACGACCAATTGAAAATTTTGGGGGACATTTGGCACAGAAGGTTTACGAGGGAGATTGGCAAGCTTCAACAGAGCAAGTTTTGATTTATCGCATTAAACTAAAACTACAAGAAATTGATTTAAACTTTTTACAGTGGCATATGAAAGGCGTCAGAGCAAAATTGAGATCAATTGCAGATGGTGGTGTTTTTTTCATATAAAAAATAATATATTTTTATTAAAAGATAAATGCTTTATTTAAAAAAAATATAATAGTAGTTTTTTTATTTATAAATAAGTTATTGACGTTTTTATTTTGTCCGATAACTTCCGCATCACCCGTTATACATTTTTATTTGATTTACTGGTTAACTGGTTAACTTACAATTCCTAATGCACATGGTTAATGCACATAGTCGTTTTAAAAGAAGATAAAATATTTTTTAATAAATCCTACAAGAAGATCCATCAAGCTGCAGAATGGCCTAATCTAAGCAGAAGGCTATAAAGCATTTAGATGCTGTTTAACCATTGGAAACTATTGTCTGCTTATGTAATGCAGTGCACAGCAAAATTCTTCAATCTTATTCTAACAAATGCTGTAATGTGCAGGTTGTTATGCAATTATAATTGTTAAAATGTTTTTAATTGATAATCTTAAAAAAATTTTCAACTGCTAAATCTTATTAGATTTGATATATATTTGGTCATAAAACTACTAATTTAAAATGGAGCAAGAAGATCTTGAGGTTTAAAGTCATTTAGTTTTTACTATAAAGTTTTGAATTACCGTAGTAAGTGTGTATATGCAAGATTGAGTTTTTCTGTTAATGGAACAAGAGATGGTATCATGCTTGAGCAGCAAACATGGTAGTACTTTTAGACAAGTGAAAAAAATAAAATCTTTTAATATGAGACAGAGACTCAAGTTTGGCAGCTGGAGCAGGTCCAACTACATTTACAATGTGTTTTTGGACTTTATTTCATAAGAAAAAGGCCTTGTTAGACAGTGGTATGCTGGCCTCAGAGGCAATGCAGCACTGCTCCCAGATACGGGGTTTAGGTTGAAGGTGAAGGTGCCTGGATTTTTTCTTCACAGAATTGTCAGGTGGGTTTAGTAGATAATTGCTAAACAAAAATTAAAATAAGAGCCGCTCCTAAATTGATAATTTGATGATTTTTTTAATTTTTAATAGTAATAATACTTTTACCATCATAACCTTATTGTTTTTGGTGCTGCAGATAGCTTAAATAGACCCTATGGAGCAGAAGTAATCTTACAATTTAAAATTATATGATAATGTATAAATGTAGGGCTGGCAGAACTTTTTTTAAAATGTAGGGTGCTTTGGTATAACAGCCCCCCCTCTGCCCATCAACATTTAAATCTGTTATTTCAAAATGTTTAATTCTTGATAGTTGCAAATGACGTCAAATCAACAAAAAACCACTGCAAAATTAATATTATTTTAAAATAATAACAGTTATATTTTAACAGTTGTGTTAACATTTAACAACATTTTACCCTATAGGGTTAAGAAAATATTGAAGCAATTAAAGTTAGTTTAATAAAATCTGAAAAAATTTTTTAGCACCACCACCACCCCTCCTTATTATTTCCTTTCGCCTCCCCTGTATTAATGTTTAATTTCTGTTAAATTTTTTAATCAAATTCTGATATTAAATTTAAAATGCCAAGAAAAAAATTGTTTAATATGAATTTAAATCCAAAAAACAGCTACAATTATTTTTAATAGTTTAAAAATATACTATTGTAGTTGTCTCATCAAAATCTCCAACATAAATTGAAAAAAAAGAAGAGAATAAAAGGACATTTATGAGGAAATCATAGTATATATACAAGTTATTCATCTTAATAAACTGTTATTCAATTCATAACCTTTATACTCTCATTTAGCTGTTTATTTCAGCCATTCTTCTCAGTTTTATTCCATGAGAAAATTTACTTTCCGAAAAACTAAACCTCTTGATAGTCTTATTAATGTTCTTGTGAACAGCTTCTTTTGTTCTGATGTCAGACCAAGAGACATCTGATGGCAGTCCAAATAATCATTCAAGTGATATTTAATGATATAGTACTTTCATCCGAGTGGCATACTGATGTTAAACTTTTCTTCAACATAATTGTTCATGTAGTCGATAAAGTTGATGAAAGCTCTAATTTTGTAACCATAAGACAGATCTAATGTTGTTCCAAAAATTCACCTCTCAGTCACTACAAATAAAATGATACATCTTATTAAGATCTTTAAGTATGTTAATAATATTTTTTTTATTAATATTTACCTGCTTTAAATTTTCTTTGTGTGTTAATTATCTTGTGATTGTGTACTACTCATGGTACAGCGGCACTACAGTTATTATCTCATCTAATGACCTAAGAACTTTTTGACAATTAAGCCCATCTAGTCTTCCACCAATGTAACCATGTAGAGTAACAGTTTCTTCTTCTAAGAACATAGTTAAGGTCTTATTTGGGACAATTTGGGCTAAATTCTAAATGCTTTCTTGAACATGTCAGACAATTGCCAATAAAATAACTTTGTTTACACCCAAGTCTTTTTGTTTCCTTAATTGATCCTCAAGTTTTTCTGATTGAAAAAAGCTCATAACAACTTTAATTGGCTGCCATCGATACTGATCCTCACAATTGATTCTTGGAGAAGAATATCTCTTTGACTGCATATTTCATCAACAAACATATGTATATCTTTCACATATACTATATCTTTTTAAACCTTTGTATGGTTAGCACCTTGCTGAAATGTCAATTGCTGAATGCAATAAAACTGATTTAGTGAATGGGATTTTCTATTCACGCCAATCTCTACTTTGGTTTCAAATCCTGATCAACCAACATATTTTCTTATTTCAGTCAACATACTTTTAATGACACATTCAGGCAGATCATGTATATTTTTGATATTAAATACTGTGTCCAAACTAATCTTTTTTGGAGAAATACTCTCTTAAAGGTGTACATGTAATCCACATGTTGATAGTTTAACTTTACCCTGTTTTTCATCCCCAATAATTGAATTTAGAATTTTTAATGTTACCTGTTTAGACAATTTAAGATCTTTTGACATAATAATTTTTTCTAAGTTTTTAGCAGTTGATTTTTATTGCAGTGTGTAATACCTCTTCCTATATATTGAGAACAATCTCCACACATTGAAGCATTAGTATAAGAACTTGAATATGGACAACTTTTTTTTCCTGGGGGTCAATGTACTCCCTTAAGTTCATCTCTATGTTACTTCTAGTGGCCTTTGCCAGACTACAGATTGGACATTGACATAATTCAGATACCACTTGTATTCTTCCAAGCATTAAAATAGTAACTCTTCTCTTTGCCAGGAGATTTCTGCACTAACATTTTTCCTTTTCTGTAAAAAAATTTTTGTACCTTGCATTTAAGAAACTAAAACTAAAGATAAATACATCTTTCTTATATATTGCAGTCTTGCACTTCGGACACATTCCAGTAGGAAAGGAGTTCACTTTAACATCAAAATCTTTAACTATATGCTTCCTTACTAAATTTTTAAAGCAATTTGAGCTGGATTTTGCAGGGATATAACATTGTTTTTTCTTGTTGTAACATCCAAAACAGATTATATCTTTGCACTCCTGATAATTTATTTTCCAATTCGTTTACTTTTTTTCAAATTTAATTTTTTCCTGCTAAAATACATAAAGGACTTAACACACATTTTAAATTTTGAATATATATGTTTACATATATGTAAATATATATAACATATATAATTCTAAAAAATAAATGTATTCTTGTTATATTTTGAAATTTATTAGGCTCTGTTGTGCCAAAGACAACAAAGTTTTGGTACATAATTAGTTACCAATAAAAAAAAAAAACATGAAATTCCAATTTAAGAGTGGGTGCAATTTTAATTTTTGGCTACGGTTATTTGAGTATGTCTTTCTTTAAAAAAAAATCCCACGTACCTTCAACTTTAATCTAAACCCTCTATTTGGGAGCAGTGGCGGGAATCCCACATATGCTTTAAGTTTTTCATTGTAGAATGACCTTTTATAAAAAATATGGTTTTACTATATACTTTAAATGATCAACAAATAATTTTTTATTCACTTCATTCATGCTTTTACTAATTGAATTCTAACCTTCGCTTCAAAAATAATTGCAAAATGTTTATTTTTTTGTCGCATAAATTGCTTTTAAGGATTGTAATAAATTAAAGAAACTGGGTTAAATTAAGAAAGTCACAACAGTCAGTTAGGAATTTGTGATCCTAAAATTATTTAAAAGAAATCACAATCAGAGATTTCTAAGTATTTAAAATATATTGTAAAGTTAAATGATTTTTCAATTAAATTCATTTTATTATTAAAGCTATTTAGTTTTAAATTTAATTTTTTGTTTTGTTGATTACCGGATTATTTAATTGCTTTTTAACCTTTTAGCTTAGTAAAGTTTGATATCTGAATTTTTTTATGCGGTCAAAATTCAAAATGATTAAAAATAGTTTTAAAAATTCGCTTTTCTAAAAAGTTTTATTAAATTTACTTTTAAATCTTTGAAAAAAAAATGTATTGTTGTTTGAATAGATAGATACAGACTCAAAATAAAAGAAATAGCTGTTAGACTAATTAAAGTTTTGTGCTTTTTCAATCGAAATTCTAAAGTATCACATAAAAAGATATTCAAAAAGATGGTTTTAAAACAAAAATTGTTTTAAACAATCAAAGAGGAAAAAAAAGAATCTTGTTTGTGCTTTTAAATGTTTTGTATGAACGCAAATACCATTTAGATTATTTAATATAATCATTCTTGTTTTATTTAAAATAGAAATGCACATGTTCTTTGAAACAAAAGTTAAACACTTATAGAATTTCTAGTTTTACAAGTTATCAGACAAATTTTTATTTTAAATAAAACTTGGGGTATATATCAATCACTTAACATTGTAAAGTTATTTTTCATCACAAAATATTGTTTTAGCAGTTAACTGTTGGGTGATGAAAATTATCCATTGATTTTTCTAAATTTTCAAGAGTTATTCATTAATTTTTCTATGTTCTTCTAAATATTCAACCTCTAATTTAAATCTTTCATAATTACATTTTTAGGCAATGATGTACAATATCATACTAGGGCAAAAATCATTATATGTCATTATTTTATTGTCTTGCATTATTTTATGTCCCTGTTTTTGTGCTCATTCTGTTTAAAACTTTTTTTCATAATTTCTCTATTATATTTAAACTTGAGCATCTTATTTTCTCAGAAATCATCTACAAATTACATCATGCGTTAGGAGGAAGGAGGAGGTAACAATATTGTGACAATTTTTTAACAGGGGAGAATTTTTTTAAATTTTTGAAATATTACAGAAAATTTTGTTTTGTAAATATTTTATTGGTGTTTATATTCTAAAAAGAATGTAAACACCAATAAAATATTTTATCTTTTAACATTCAATAAAATATCAAAACATTCTTTGATTTTTAAATAAACTTGTTGCTATAACAAACTTGATTGAATTACAAAATTTTAATGTTACTTTTTACTAATAATTATCAAAAAAAAGATATTTCTGTTGTTTAATAAGTAATATAAACATTGTTAAACCAATTTTAAAAGAAAAAAAAATTTACTTAAATCTAATGTGAAGTGATGCAGAGATTATTGAAGTCGGACAACAAAATTGCATATGAAAAATGAAAATGTTTTTTTAAAAAAAAAAAAAAAAGAGGGTTTACTGCAAGAGGGGGTTTACTGCAAATTAAATACATTTATCAATATTAAAAATATTGAGATATATTTAAAAGTATTAAAGTTCATGAAAAGAATTTCACAAAGCTTTATTATGTACAAAAATGAAATTAGAGTGTGATTTTGTAACGCGTGTCATTGCTTCAAAGTATAAGCAAAAATTCACTCAAAAAACAAATTTAATGCTAAACATGCCAATTTTGAAAGTATATTTGATAACATACAGAAAATATTTTTTTGACTTTCATTTAATAACTAAAGTTACTCATCAATTTAATAACTTAAGTTTCTCATCAAAAAAAATTGTTTTACATTTATAATATGAAAATTTATTTAACAAGGAAAAAATTTATCTTTTGTAATTTTTTTATTTGAAGATAGAAGCGTTTATGAAAAAATTAAACTTTAAAGTTTTTATACTTTTTTTTCTGAAATTATTTATTTTTTTGCTAAACACGAGTTTAATGCCCAATTTTACATTTTAAATCTAGAAAACCTTTTTTTTGATTTTACTCCACTATTCCAATTAGACTTAAATTGGGTTTGACTTATTAAATTGACTTAAATTTATTATTGTTAGATAATAATAATATAATAATAAACAATAAATATAGTAAATACGCATAAAACATACAATTCAGAAAAAAAACTTGAAATATTATAATGTTATCAATACCCTGCACTACAATCCGCATCTCTATGATTGCATTAATAGTGATATCCACAACACTACACTAACATTACTAATGGAGCTATCAAAGTTATTGAGTTTATTAAAATTATATGTTAATCAAAAAAAAACAACCTTCTATCTACAATATTCAAAAAACAGTTTATAAAACATTACCTAAAGTAAAAAAAAAAGAGAAAACCAACGAGCCCATAATGTGAAAAAAAGTTTGTCATGTGGGATATATCAAATAACAATTGAAGATAATGATTTAAAGAAGAAAAACAATACAATATTAACAAACTCTTTTGTTAAAATCAAGAATTATCTCCACAAAACATTTAAGAATAACCTAAACCAGAAGATATTGTTATATTTTTAGAAGTTATTTTTCTTATAAGTCTTATAAAATTTTATATGAAACTATAGAAGTGCAAAATATTTTTCATACAATTTTCTAGAATATTAAGGAAAAAGTTATTTTGAGACATATATAATCAAGTATTCTGTTGATTGTCTCAAAGTTATAATCAACTATTTTATTGATGATATTCATAGTTGCTGAACGTCAGCAGTAACCATGGCTCCTAACCATGTTCTTAATCTGCTCATTTTCAGGTTTTTGTAGATCTATCTATATAATAAACTTATATGTTATTTTCTATTCTTATATAGACATGTAACTCTATTAAAATTTTTTGAAGGCAAAACGTTCTCTTTTTTTTTAATTCTTTGTTATGATTTATATGTTGTTACTTTGTAATATTTTGTCGTGATTTATATGTTGTTACTTTTATTTTGTTTTATTTTTCTATTATTCTTGAGATAATAACAATTAACTTTCAGAGTTGTTTACGTATTTGGAGGAACTATCAAGTATCCAGTGAATGAAATAACATATACTACATTGACAGAACCAGTTTTAGAAACCCTTAGACAAGCGGATTATTTAGTCAATGAAACAATATTTGAACATGGTTTTAATTTTTTTTTTTTTTTAATTTTAAACATTTTAATTATTTTATTATGTTCCATAATGTGTTGAATGATTTTATAACAGGTTTGGTTGAAAAGATAACTCAAATGCCCATAATTTTAATACCTGTTCATTTTGATGTTGATCCAGTATCACGTAATCCAGTGTGCCAGCGTTCCATTGTGATTAGACCATTTATCACCAATGATTTCATGACTGGCTTTGCTGCTCAGCCAGGGAAAGATATTCCTATTAAGGTATAGAGTTTATATATATATATATATATATATATATATATATATATATATATATATATATATATATATTCCTATAGTAACGGTTTTGTGGTTAAATCAGCTCTTCGCTTGTTTGAGGTTTTTAAACTTAACAAAATTAAGGTTAGATTATAACAAAATGCATTAATTTAATTGTGGAAACTAGTTAAGATTAAAAAATCACAAAAACTCAAATTAAAAGATTACAATGTTTTTAAAAAGATTCTGAATGTTTTTATTTTTATTTTTACTGTAAAACAAGCGCGGCGTGTTGCTGCATCGACTATCTTATAGCCTGACTTGCAACGGAGTGCTGCTACATCGACTGAGGGTTTGGTTAGGGCAGGCAGTCTACCAAATAATAAAAAAAAAACTTTGGAAAATTTTTTTTTTATTCTTTCTGGTCTTTAAAATAATTTTATTTAAAAAAAAAAATTAAAACTGACATTTTATGGTAAAAACTTAAAAATGACCATGCAAGAGTATACATATATATATATATATATATATATATATATATATATATATATATATATATATATATATATATATATATATATACACCAGGGAATCCCTGGCAGGGATGCAGAGACTCAAAAAGGACTCGGGATTTGAAAGTCACAAAAATATTATTTCTTCCTGATTTTTGGTATCCAGGAATTCCAAAAATTTAAAGAATTATATGTATATATACATGTATATATATTATACATATGTATATGTTTAATATATATACATATATATACATATACATATGTATATATATATATGTTATATTGTATATATATATATATATATATGTATATGTATATATCTGTGTGTGTATATATATATATATATATATATATATATATATATATATATATATATATATATATATATATATTAGTAAAAAACACTTATCTAACTTTTTTCTTCTTGAAGTTTCAACATGTATATATATTATACATATGTATATGTTTAATATATATACATATATACATATACATATGTATATATATATGTATATATATATATATATATGTATATATCTGTGTGTGTGTATATATATATATATATATATATATATATATATATATATATATATATATATATATATATATATATATATATATATATATATATATTAGTAAAAAACACTTATCTAACTTTTTTCTTCTTGAAGTTTCATCATTGCTGGATTATCAGGAAGAGTTACTGACGAATTATTGTATAATAATGTGAATTCGAACCATTCCCCTCAAATTCTAAAACAAATTCCAATTTTAATTAACAATAGGCTAAACCAAAACTCTTCTAATGAAAATATTTTTAACTCCTCTAAACGCGTTTATGAAGATGCCCATAAAAAAAGTGGCTTTCAAAATTTCGAACTAAAATTTGAAAAGAAAATTGCAAAAAAGCGTAATAGAAATAGAAACATAATTTGGTTCAACCCCCCCGTACAGCAAAAATGTTTCAACAAATATAGGTAAAATTTTTCTAAAATTAGTAGACAAACATTTTCCTCCCTCTAATAAATTACATAAGATTTTTAACAGAAATACCATTAAAGTAAGTTATATTTGTACAAAAAATTTAGAAAGAATTATAAAAGGCCACAACTACGCGTTAATTAATAAAAAAGAACATATAAAAGAAAAAAACACTGATTATTGTAATTGTAAATAAAAAATAGATTGCCCTCTAAATGGAAAATGCCTTTCAAAAAATATAATTTACAAGTGAATTGTTTCCTCACAAAATAACTCTGATAAACAATATATTGGCTTAACCGAGGGAGAATGGAAAAAACGTTATGCCAACCACAAACAATCGTTTAAACACAAAAAATATTCAAAAGAGACTATGCTGTCAAAATATATTTGGGATTTAAAAGAAAAAAATAAAAATTTTAATTTACAATAGTCTATTCTAAAATCTGCCCCTGCCTATAATAACATTTCCAAAAAATGTATGCTATGTTTGCAAGAAAAATTTGAAATAATTACTCATTTAAATCAAGAAAATTTATTAAATAAAAAATCTGAATTAATTTCTAAATGTAGGCGCGAAAACAAATACCTCATAAAAAATTATAAAAACAAATGACCAAATTAAACTATCCCCATTCCAAAGAAAATTATTTAATAATTACTTTCTGTAACTTCCCGTTAACAAAAAAATATAGTAATTAAAAAATTTTTTATAATAATTTATAACTTCCTGTAAAATATTTTTTTCTATAAATTGAGTTTTTTGAGATTTAGTAACTCTTCCTGATGATCCAGCAATGGTGAAACTTAAAGTAGAAGATAAAAGTTAGATAAGTGTTTTTTACTAATTTATATATATATATATATATATATATATATATATATATATATATATATATATATATATATATATATATATATATATATATATATATTATAAAAATAGAAAGAGAGAGGATAATTAAAACATTTTTAAAGGTTTAATTGTCTTTCTAATATCTAACCTAATTATATATGTACGTTTATATCTCTATGTTTCTCTTCTGGAAATGTTTCAAGGTTGGTTTTATTTATTTTATATTTTATGATTTCTGAAAATAACATCTGCTTATTGCAACAGAAAGAAGTGGAAGAAGTAAAAGTTAGGATACAGAAAATCGTGTGTGAGTTACTCTTTAATAAAAAGGCTACTCATGTTACCGCTACTCATTAAGTTGAGCTTGATGAAGGAGTTTGTCAAGACTCAGGAATCACTTGTACTTAAGTACTTTCTAAAATTATTCCTAAAGTTATTTGAGGGCAAAATAGATGGCAGGTTTTAAGTTCAGATAGACTTCAGATAAAAGATAGACTTGAACATCTTTAGGAGCTCAGTTTTAATTGAAAAATAGTATGAAACACTTTTGGGCAATTACATAACGCTTCCTGGGGGACTACACAGCTAAAAACTACAAGCAACAATTGTATAAACTAATAAAGATTTTTGGGACTTTGCGATGTAGAATGTCACTCGAACTTCATTTCCTCTGGAAAAGTTTTAGGAAAATATACTACCTACTCAGAAGAATCAGGTCATTATTTCCTAAAAGATTTAAAGGAGATACTAGATCGAGGTACTAGATCTACTACTATAAGAAAATGTATTATAAGAGGTGGACTACAAAAGCAATACCAGAAAGTCATTTTTGATTTATTGTTTTGATATGTTAAATTTAGTACTCTTTAATATCAAGTGATGGATCATCCAAAACATAAATTTGTTTTATCATTCATTCTGCATTTCGTAACTTTTACTTTTATGATTTCATAAGTTTGTATCATAAAATAAATATTTACATTTAAGATTTTGTTACATTACATGATAAATTAATGGAATTATTTTTTCTTAAAATTATTAGCATTTTGAAAAACCAAGTTTTTTATAAAATAACATGATATAACAAACTAGGAAACAACACTTGAATTCAAGAGGCATTGAAAGTAATAGTAATATATTTGAGCTGTGACTGATAATTTGGTGAGTGTACCAAGTACACTTAGACAGCTATATTATTATTCAGCATAGTTACAATATTTAAAATCCATATGTTAAGTTTAGCTTTAAAAGAATTCATAGAAAAAGCATTAACGACATCAGTAGGTTGTCGATTCCAGTAAAAAGATGCTCTGTTAAAAAGTAATGTTGAGGCAAAAAAATGGTTATTTCACGATTATATTTCATTTGATGACCTCTTGCTGATTGATAACTTCTTGGCAAAATGTCATTAATTAAATTTACTTTTTCAATTCCATTGAATAATTTATGGGTCATTCCATGCCAAATAGACCAAAATTTTAGGATTTCAACATGGACCCCCTCAGATTTTTTCTTTCAGATGAATATCTGAAGAAAATCAAGATGTTCTTATCAAGTTCATTAAGCAGTCTCTTTTGTTAAACACTTTTACTTGGCCACATAAAGAAGATATTTGCTGGGTTCCAATAACGCACGTTTTATGCAAAATTTCATCTTTAAAAGTTAAATCAACAACTGGTAGATGCTATGAACTATCAGCTCAAGAAAAAACTGAAATATTACATTTGTACAATAGCATAAGTAACATATTTAAATAACAGTTTAGCAAAATTATTATAAATTAGATTTATTTGTTTTAAACATAGTTTCTTAGCAAAATTTATTTGAAAGATTCAATGTTTATATTGGTTGTTTATTAGATAATATTTTTTATTACATAATTAACTTGTGCATTGTGTTGACTAATTAAATAACTTATTTAAGTTATTATATTAACTTGGTAATGTTGTAATCTAAATTTGAACATGGTAATCAAATAAGTCAAATTAATGGGGAGAGGTGGAATAGTGAGTGTATTGGAAAAATATTACAAAATTTATGGTCATGGTATTAAACATTGGGTAAAATAGACTAGAAAGTCTTTTTTTTCATTTTAACCTAATAGGCTACTTAAAAGTTTTATATGTAGTCTTTTTACTGTCTGACATTTAAAACTAAATTTCACAGTTTTTATATGTGTATGTTTAGTAGTGTGTTTGGGTATTAATACATCAGAGATAAAACCAGACATGCCGTGTAATGAAAAGTGTCCAATTACAAATTTTTTCTAAGTTCTGGGCAAAAATGTGAAAATGTAAATGGTTGGGGCAGGGGCAGGAAAGAGCTAGTGCTATTTAAAAACTGAGTTTAATTCAAGCTTAATTAAAAACTTATTTCTAGTACTTATTGTGAAATACTTTTAAATTCATACATACTTTGTATTACAATATATAACACAAACTAAAGTACAACAATAACTTTATTTTTATTGTTTTTAATGCATTTTGGGCAATTTGGGCAACTTTCCCATGAGTAGCACTATTTTTTTTTCTGAAATCACTGTAATTAAGTCTATTAAATTAGAAGAAAAAAAAATTATTAAAACCAGTGTTGGTCCTTGGTTATCGGTAGTTTGAAGTGGAAGCACAATTTCCTAAGATTTAGCTGCAGCCATTTTTAGAAGTCTATAATTTTTTACTGCTTTGTATCTTATCAGTAAATTTAAAAAAATTTGGAAGCCTACCATATATAGAAACTAAAAAAATATGTCTTTTCACTTCTTAAATTGCAGATTTTGTACATTGACTCATTAAACAACTTTTTATATTTGCAAACAATTTTTTAGCTTTTTTAGGTAGCCATTATGGAAAAAATGTGACATTTGAGAATTCAATGTCAAAGTTTTACAACTCATTAAATCAACTTTTTATATTTGCAAACAATATTTTAGCTTTTTTAGGTAGCCATTATGGAAAAAATGTGACATTTGAGAATTCAATGTCAAAGTTTTACTAAAGTAAGTCAAGAGTTGTATGCAAAAAAACTAGAAGTTTTTCTGAAATTTTGTTTTTAAGATATGGAGCTTCAAAGTATGAACAAGACGTGTTTTTGCTACTGAAGTTTTTATATTGGAAAAATCAGGAATTTCAAATGATTTTGTACCTTATGAACCACAAAAGATTTTATGCTGAAATTTTCAGGAATTGCTTTTCTCTTTGATATTAACAAACCTACTAAGTTTCATCAAAATCTGAGGGGGTCCATGTTGGACTTTTGTCCAGTTGGCAAGGAATGACTCTTATACATTTGAATCAAGTCCGTCTTACAACTAAAATAGTGAGACCTGTTTAATCTTTTCTCATAAAATAGTTTTTTTAGTGGCAATATCATTCTTGTTGCACGATGCTGTACCTTTTCTAAGAGAATAATTTCTAATTCCATTTCAAGTCAGAGGTGAATACTACATTAAGATCTTTTTCAGCGAAAGTGGTATTTAAAGGTATATTTTGCATAAAATAAGTTCTTTTTGGGTTATTTTTACCAAAGTGCATTATCAAACACTTCTCAAAATTAAATTTTAACTGCCATTTGTTGGACCAGTTAACAGCTTTATCTAGGTCATTTTGCAATTTTTAACACTTGCTTCACAATTAACCCTTAATAATACTTTTGCATCATCAGCATAAATTTTCGAAATATTAGCAAAGTTCTCAGGCAAATCATTAATATAAATAATAAATACTAAAGGACCAATAACTGAGCCCTGTGGCACACCACTAAATATATCCTTCCGAGATGAGACAATTTCTCCCATGACAACTCTTTGTCTTCTATTTTTTAGAAATGCTTCAATCCATTTTAACAATGTACCAGAAATCCCATAACATTTAAGTTTTATCAGTAGTCTTTTATGGGGCACTGAACCAAATGCCTTTGCAAAGTCTAAGTAAGTTACATCTACAGGTATATTCTGAGATAAATAATATGCGATTGCATCTTATGTCTCAGTAAGGTTGGTTGAACAAGATCATTTTTTGACAGAGCCGTGTTAGGGATCGGTAATATTAATTGCAATATAAAATGTAAATATTTTATATCGTATTTACAAGTTTTATAACAATTTGTCTAAGTAAAGGTTTCAAAACTTTAAAACAAAGGAATATAAATGAAGTTTACATAAGGATAATTGCATTAAAATTTAATGGTTGTTTAATTTAAATAAATTTAAGGAGAAAAAATATAACAAAAATCTTACTAAGTAAAATTATGTGTCAAGAAAAAACAAGTTCATAAACAAAATATTTATGAATAAGTATATATATATTTTCCTTATTTCAAGAACAAAAAATAAAAAATAAATAGATAAATAAATAACAAGTCAAACCTAAACAGATGGCTAATGCAAATAAAAACGAGGTGACTAAAACAAAAACCCTGACTTGCAAATCAATCAAGAATGGTAGAAACAGTGAAAAAAAAGAAAAAGAAAGAAGAAAAAAAAAACAGAGAAGGAAATTCAAATAAATATAAATAAAGAAAGAATTGTGTCAAAAGGAAAATATAATAAAATAAATAATTTTAGTAATTTAAGTCTTACACAGCAAAAACACGTCCTGAAGCTTTTGTTGGCCTTGTTTGTCAAGGTTCATGTTTCAGAGTTATCATGTTCATGGAGTCAGTTATCAAAAACTGAACATGTTCTGGAGTCAGTTTTTGATATTTTGACTTATTCATGAGGTTGCAAAAAGAAAGCATTTCAGAGGTAGATAAGGTTGCTAGATTATTTTATAACAGTGTACCTATTACCCCTAGTTTTTTTTTAGCTCTTTCATTAGGGTTCTATCTGTGACATATCTGCGCATGAAAGCCTTTTCTGTAAAAGCCAATGAGTTCAAAGGCCTGTTAATAGGGGAAAATGAAATCCTTCCAAAACTGATTTAGAATTGCAAAAAATTGGTCAACTTTATAGTTATTAAAACCTGTGTTTCTACTCTCAGGTTTTCTAACAAAATTTTATGATGTGCTATAAAACCTTATAGCCAGCCTTTATCTGCTATACCATGTTTTTCCCATTCTGGTGGAAAGCTGCAATTAGTTATCGTTTTTACATAATCATGCATAATTGTTTTAAAGGATAAAGCAACTTGTCATTGAGGCAGTGAATTATTGAACAACAATATTCAAAAAAGCAAGAATAATAACCGAAAAAAAAGGAAAGTGTGAATGAGATTTCATGAGAGATAATAAATGAATGAGATAACACAACGTTAAACAATTAGAAGATAAAATAGAAAATAAGAAATAAAACAAATGGATATATATAAATATTAAGATACTTTAGATGTAAGGTTGTCAGGAAGATTATTAATGTAGATAAGAAACAGGACCAAGGATGACTCAAGAACCTTGAGATACCCCAGAAGTTACTGTAAATAAAGAAGAGTGTTGGCCTTCAAGGATGACTTTAATAAAGCGGTTAGAAAGATTCGATAATATCAAAAACGATTTGATAATATCAAAAACTTTCCCAGATACACCATATGAAGCAAGCTTAAGGAGAAGACCAGCATGCCAAACATTGTCGAAAGCTTTAGATATGTCAAATGCAATAGCCCTAGCCTTTCTGCACCTATCTAATGCACAATAAAGTATTTCAGTCAGGTACAGACAGGTAGTTAGTAAATAAGCTGTAGAGTAAGAGGATCAAAAACCGTATTAATTGTCTGACAGTAAGTTATTTGACTCAAGATGGGATGTGAGAAATTTGTTGATCACAGACTCAAAGACCTTGCCCCAATTGTCAGACAATAATTGGAGGGGTCGGAATGTTCTCTGGAGTTTTTTTGAAAAAATTGAAACAAAACATGCCATTTTCCAGCAGGCAGGAAAACAAGGCTCAGTCAAGCATTTATTAAATAGTTTAGAGACTTTAGAGTTGGAGAGAATTTAACTGATAAGTGACTTTAGCAAATGGAAGCTGGAGTGATTTAAATGTCTAACAATGGATTAACCTGTTTAATTGAAATGGAATGAAGAGAATGGCTACAAAATTCAAGAGTCGAATTAGAAGAAAAGTCCCTTGCAAATAGTTCTGACTTGGAAGAGGTAATAAGATCAGTTCTATGAATGAGAGATAAAATGTTAGACCTACCCTTGTTAATGACGCTGTTGAAGATTTTCCAAAAGTCTCTGGATCCTAACTTCTGAGGTAAGATACAGGATTTAGTGAACTGAGAATAATAGAGCTTAGCATCAGCAGCACCTTTTTACATTGGTATCTTGCAATAAAAAGCTGTTTGTTCTCAAGAGAGTTATTAATTTGTAAAAGATAAAAATATAATTACGATTAGATATAGCAGCTGCTCAAGAAGGTGAAAACTATGAAGAAGAATGAGGTTTGACTTCAAAACCAACAAGAAGGAAGCGCATTTATCAACTGAGAGAGAAAAGACATCAGCCTAAGGACTGTCATGAGGAAAATCACAAAAAGAATCCCTGTCAGCTTTAGGGTAGTAGTAAATAGTGTGATGATACGGTTAGTCCAAAGAAGAAGTATGAAATAAAAGATATATAGAGATCATTGCATGGTCAGAATCAGCTAATGGAGAAAAAGGAGAAACTGAACATAAGCTAAGGTCAGAGAAAAAACATAAATCAAGGAGTAAAGGTAAATGGTTGGGGTTGTCAAAAAAAATCAGTTACAAAGTTAACTTAGTAAGATATTGATAAATGCAGAAGTTATAGGTCTTAGTGCCTAACTAATATCTTGTTTTTATATGTTTGTGAGACACGGCTACAAATTTTTCTTTAAACTTTTTACATTTTTACACTTCAGACAATGCACTGAAGACAAATATAAACTTTTATATTTAGCTTTTGATTTATATATTTACTTTCTAATAAATTTATTAAATATATCCTTACGTACTTAAAATATTTTAGTACGTAATAAAGTAATTTTTAAAAACATATCAAATAAAAATGTTATGTCGAGGAAAGATGAGGCTCCTTAGCCATAGCAAAGGCCTATACAAGTAAAACTCTGTTATACAACTCTCAATTTAATGTGGATAAGAGTAAGAGTTTACCTGGTAAGATGACTCCTAGTAGTAGTGTTGCAATAAAAATATTTACTCTTGATATGCAAAACAGATTACATCAGGAAAGATATCTGGTTATAGAAAATTGCTTCAACTCTTCTATAATAGCATATTTAAAAAATAAGAAAGTGGTATTATGGAAACCTTTTCCAACAAAATGTTGCCATAGATCTTATGGATGTTAAACCTTAAAAAAAAGCCTAAGAGTAGGTTTAAATTTTTAATATTTAGTAATAAAGTTCAAAAAAGAATGTCAGTAATAGTAATAATTATTTCAGATATCTCAATGAATTTGAGTGAGGAAGAGGAGGAGATTTTTAAAACTATAGTTTTAAATATTTAGGCAGATAGCAAATTTTTTTCAGTTTAGTTAACATTTATCAAAAATATCATAGAACCTAATTGAATGACTTTTCACTAAATATTAGTTAATTTAATTGTTTCATTTTTAATCATGTTTTATTTTTAAACATTTTCAAATAAACACTTTGTTTCTTGTTTTCATTTCAATATTTTTTGAAATGAAAACAAAATGGTATTTTATATACATGCTTATAAGAAAACAACAGCAAAAACATAAGTTAGTTTTCAAAGTAAAGGCATGGCATTATATATTTTTAAAATTTGTTTCCTCTTTGGTTTTTTTCTTTACATTTGTTCCAGTTTTCAAATTGGAAAAAGTTGTAATGGATAGTACTGCCAATTCTCATTAAATTTGAAGCAGATAATTCAATTTTATATTTTTTTATCTTGACATTAATTTCTGATTTACCTTTTTTTTGTGCAACATTTAACACTGAAAAAAGTTTACCTTGATCATTTCCATGTTAGGAAACAGTTCATTAGAATCTTATAAAAGCTTGATTAGTTTTAAGCAACCCATTGATGGAAGTTTTTATTATATTCTCTGGAGGTTTCCAGAAGCATGCAGAAGTATCCAGAAACATTCAGAAGCATCCAGACGCATCCAGAAGCATCGAAAAGAAGCATCTAGAATCTTCCAGAACAGGTTCACACAGGTTCATTTTACTATATAAGAAACATGTAAATCGACATGTAATTCAGTCAGTATATGGAAGTCAATCAGTCAGTATTATCAAGACAGTTTATCGAAGTGAGTTTTATGAAAGTGTTTTATCGAAGAACATCAATACAAGAAGTGAAATACAATAAGTGTTTCATTACATCAATACAGTCCACATCCAACCAAGACGTTGTGTTCCACAAAGCATTATTGCATCATCACAAGGTAAATGTAACACGGTAAGCCTTGAGAAGTGTGATTATTTTTATTATTTTTATGACTTCAAGTGCAAAAATGGCTCCCGACAGTCTTGGATTGGAACTAAGAAAGAAAATTATTGGCGATTACGTAAGTGGAATGTCACAAAAAAGTATTTGTGATACATATTGCGTGAAAAAATGGACCGTATCAAGACTATGTTCCAAACATCGTTCTACGGGGAAGTTGGCAGCAGATAACAAAGCTGGAAGACCGCGTTCCACCACTTCTAGAGAGGATTCTATGATCGTCAGATCCGTCAAGAAGGATCCCTGGATATCATCAGTCGAGATACAAAAGCAATTAGAGCTGCCTGTATCGGACCTAACAATCAGACGATGTGCTGTTGAAGCCGGATTGTTTTCTCGACGCCCTGCAAAGAAACCGCTGATTTCACTAAAAAACCAGAAGAAAAGACATATATAATATATATATATATATATATATATATATATATATATATATATATATATATATATATATATATATATATATATATATACACATATATATATATATATATATACACATATATATATATACACATATATATATATATATATATATATACACATATCTATACATATATATGTGTGTGTGTGTGTGTGTGTGTGTGTGTGTGTGTGTGTGTGTGTGTGTGTATATACGGTGAGAACAGAATTTAATCGAAAAAAGTAATTTTTTGATAAAATTGACATCTTTGAATAAAATACTGTATCATGCAGTAATTATAAAGAACTTTTTTTTCTCCAATTATTTATTTGGTAAAAAACCTTTAAAAAAGTTGTTAAATTTGTCTTTATGCTTTTGAATTACCTGGTTAAGAATTTGAAACAAAAAGAAGGGGATAAAAACACTTGCAGATAAATTAATTGTACAAGAAAAATTTTATAGGGTAAAGCTAAGAAAAAATACCAGTTTATTAAAATAGGTGAGAAACATTTTCAAGTTTTAGTATTTTATTTATATACTTTAATATTTAGTTAGTCCTCCTTTTGCTTTAATTACATCTAACAAGCGTTTCGGCATTGAATCTACCAGACATTTGATTTGATTATTGTCAATATTAGATTTAACAATAATCAAATCAAATTTAACAACAGCTTTCTTTAAATCTTCTTTTTACATAAATGCTCTATTACCTATTTTTATATCTAACAAAGTCCATAAATGCTCTATTGGATTCAAATCTGGGCTCTGTGAAGGCCATTCTAAAACGTTTATGCCATTTTCATCAAAAAAGGTTTTAGTTTTTTTAGCAGTATGTTTTGGATCATTGTCTTGTTGAAACAAAAAACTGTTTCCCAATCTAAACTTTTAGCAAAAGATTTTAAATTTCGTTTCAATATATTGTTATACAAATCAGCATTTATAGTTTTATCAATAAATTCTAGGTTACCAACTTCATTTAATGCTATACAACCCCATAACATTACACTTTCACCACCATGTTTAACTGTTCCTCTCGTCCAACTCAAATTAAATGCTTCACCCCTCTTTCGCCAAACTCTGTGGACACTATCAGATTTTTTTAAATTAAACTTGGATTCATCAGACGAAAGTACTTTTTCCCAAAATAATGCTGGCATTAAATAATACTTTTTTCCAGAATTTGTTCTTCTCTTCATATGATTTTTTGTTAAAAACGGTTTTTTTCTGAGCTATACATCCACTAAATCCTGCTTTATAACTGTAATTTCTAATTGATGTTAGTGAAATTATGTTTCCTGTTAAATTTTTCAGATGATTTGCTATATTTTTTGCACTTTCAAACCAATATTTTTTAACCATTCTTAAAATTTCTCTATCATCTCGTGAGGTTGTCTTCAGCTTTCGTCCTCGTTCAGTATGAATTTCAAACGTTTCATATTGTTTGTATTTATTTACAATGGCTCTGTTTTTGGTAATGTTATTTACAATTGTAACTGTTGTAAATGGAATATTTGTAAGTTCTTCAACTTTTCTATAAGTATTTCCTTGTTTAACCAAGTCTAAAACAACTTTTCGTTGAGTAGTATTTAAATATTTACCTTTGGGTACCATAATGTTTGATGAACAGAGTTTTCAATGACTTATTTTTATCAAAAATTTTATTAATCGTTGAAAATAATATTCTAGAAATATAAATTCATTTATAACAAATAATAAAACTTTTTACAATTAATTGTCGTGCACGCTAATTAATACCTCTGGGTTAAAAATCAAAAATTGTATAACTATCACATTTTCTTATATTTTTACTTATTGATTATAAATAAGAAATAGCCATAAGAAATTAAAAAAAAATTGGTTCAGTTATTTTCATTATTAATCAAAATAAAAGCAAGTTTTAGCAAAATAAAATGCAAAAATTACTCTGTACGATTAAATTCTGTTCTCACTGTGTGTGTATATGTATATGTATGTGTGTGTATATATATATATATATATATATATATATATATATATATATATATATATATATATATATATATATATATATATATATATATATATATATATATCTGTGTGTGTGTGTGTATATATATTCATATGCTTGTTTATTTATGAATCAAAGTATATGTAGTTTGCTTTTATGCATATTTAAACCCATAAATGTTATACAGAAACACATGTAATTAACATACATATATGCTCGTAACAGTGCATGCATTGTAATCAAATGCAAAATACATTTAATTTTATAATAACATTTATTTTAAAAACTTATAATTGTATAAACAATAAACATAAATTTTTTTATAATTAAGAGATAAATCATATAAATTTGATATAGTATTATAATATATACTTATTGTTATATAAGTAAACTTATTTGTTTTCGCTTGTTTTGATTGGATACTATTTTTTATTTTTCTAAATATAATAGAAAATTCCTCTGATAGCAGTTTTAACAGTAGGGTAGAGCAAGGTTAGATTTTGGCGTTAACAGCCTTCCGATAACTAAATTTACTCCTGCCGTTTACCAAACAGAGACATTAGAATACGAGTTTATTTTGTTGCTGGCTTTAAAAACTGGCGATTTACTTTTAACCAGTCGATAGCTTATCGCAGGGTTTAACGGAGAGATGTGAATACGGCTGGAGAGTAGTAATCATTTTTTGCTCCAAAAAAATCTAATTTTCTTCAATTTTTAAAATTCATAATTAAATTCAGTAAATTTAAAAAAATTGCTGAATTGAAAATTTAAACTTAGTCTATACATAAGATATGAAATCTTATTTTAAGCAAATATTTAATATCAAAGTTTTTTTTATTTACAAAATCAGTGCTCTGTCAACTTTTTAAATTGTACTGCATTTGTATTGCATATGGAATGGTATTGATAACATTGTGGTATTGATAGATAAAATGCTGAAATAAATAAATACAGATATAAGAAAGCTTGAGATGTTGTATGTAAATGATAACGAACATAATTTGCAGAGATGCTAGCATTATATCCAGTTACATATCGATCATCGTTTGACGTTATATGTAGACCTTCTATTACTTTAGCAAAAAAGAAACCAATTGATCTTCATTGACAATTTAAAGGTCTGCCAATTTTTTAGAAGGGGATTTAATTTACAATAGAAAAAGTTTGTAAAAATGTAAATATTTTAGAGTACAATATATATTTTACATTTAAGTTTAGTGTGCAATATGTCACTAATAACAACTCAAAATGTTTTTAAATAATAGTAACCACTTTAAATAGATTATTATTTATTATTTAGGAAAAAGAGAATAATATACAACTCTTTATCCAACCTTGACACCGCTCTTTATCCTATAAAGAGCGGTGTCAATGTTGTTGTGCTCTCCATTAAAATGTTGGGAAATCGACTAAACAAATTTAGACACCTTACTGATCCGTTTTGAAAATAAGCTTTGAAATGTTTTGAAAATAAGCGAAACAACAGTAACTCCACATCACTTACTGCTTATTTGCTACTTATTGGATTTACTGTATTTTTGCTTCTAGTTTCACAAAAATTATGGACGAAATGTTTATTTTCTTAACTTCGAATGCTCATTTTCAATGTTAAACATTGGATATACTTCTTTTTTACTGCCAAAAATGGTACAAAGCCACATTGTTAACCCCTAGGCAACAATGTCTCAATTTTAACCAAAATTGGAGACACTGCTTTTTCGCTTAGCACGGCAGCATATTAAATAGATTGTTGCAATATATTCTTTATATTTTTAGGTTTTACAAGAAATAGTTCGCAAAATAAATACTGTACCGGGTATATCAAGAGTCTTATACGATCTTACGTCAAAACCTCCTGGAACTGTTGAATGGGAATAATTTTTTTTATTTATGTGCTTATTTCAAAACCTAATCTACAATCCTTTATTATTTTGATGTTTGCATGCTTTTTACTTTATTCTGACATTCTGAAAATATTTTTTATATAATTCTGTCAAAAAGTTTTATAGAATTTTAGAAAGAAAAAATTACAAAAAATTTATCACTTAAAATTTTATTAACTTATTTGTTTCAAAGGGTCTCAAACTTAACATTTTTTTTTTTGTCCAAAATAGGATCGTATTAAACTTTTTTGACTAGAGTACCTATATAAGCTTTTTATTTTATTCTAACATTCTGACAACTTATGTTTATTATTATTATTTTACTCTCAAATTCTCTTACAAACCTATTGAGATGTTTGATGTGAGTTTACGAATCTAATGTGACGTTGCGATGTGAGCTTTTAAATTTTTAAATATTTCACATTTTTAAATACAGTTTTATACAAACTTTTAAAGTTTTATATTTTTAACCTAACTTTTACACTGTATCATGGGAAAATCTTCACTGTTATCGTAGCTTTTAAACACCGATTATTTAACAAAATTTGAAATATGTCGATGAATTTTAATCTAGTTCATGATATTACAAAAATTTATACAAACTTAATTTTGTTGTTATTGTTGTTGTTCCCAACCTACAACCTCTGTAATTTTGAAATATATTATATATTTCAAAATTATTTTTGGAAAATTTTTCTATTAACTTTATTTCAACTTAAAAAATATTTTTAGATTCTACAACGGTTCTCCATATAGTTTTATTCTTATGTTTGTAATACATGTGAAAGGTCGAGAGAGTGGGGGATGGAGACATGTAAAAACTGTTCACTCTTGGTTAGTTTAACCTGTTAAACAAAATTCTATTAAATTAAAATAATTCAACAAATTAATAACAAAGCTTAATTTTTTTTTTTATTGATTTTTTTATTTATAAATGTTTTCTAATTTTTTTGTTTTATCTTGAAAAAATGGTGTTACTATTGTCTGGTAGCGTGTGAAGGAGTAAAACATAAATATATGTACTAGTAAAAAAAATTTTTGTTTTACCAAACTAAGGTAAGTTAAGTACCAAATAAAAATGGCTGTTTTTTGGTAACATTGTAAAAAATACCAAAATACATTTCTGATAGTGTTTCTTCAATCTACCTTTTTCAATATGCGTTTTGCAAAAAGTTAAAAATCTTAATTTTCATCAAATTTGTTTTTTTTTTAAAAAACAGTTTGGTTCTGGCTTCATTGCAACAACCTTAGCAACGCTTTTTCTCAAGTATCTCCTAGACCAAAAAGATTTTTGCAATTTTTTTGCTAAACAATGCGCAAGACATTGGACTTCTCCTTGAATATTACTTTAGACTATAAGCTGTACGTTGAAATCACAAAAGTTGTTCTTAAAATAGAGAAGGATGGAAAGTTTTTCTTAAAATAGAGAAGGATGGAAAAGTTGACTGCCATCCTAAAGGATGGTAGTCAACTTTCAAAATTTAAATTAAGTTAAAATTAAAGATTTGTTAATGTTTTTATTTGAAAATGAGTTCAATCAGGTATAAGTACTCCAAATGTAAAAAAAATATTGTTTTTTAGAGGAAAAGTTACAAGATGATAACGATGATAATACAGTATCAAATGTTACAAAAAATGTAAATAAATCAGCTTTTTCGTATGTAACTTTATTAGTAACAGTGAATTATTTGTCCATAACCACCATTGGTCGTTGCCCTTTTTGTATTGGCAGTATCAGCATTAAACATTTGATATAAAAAAAAAAGAAAAGGAAACTAGCACTGTTCTTGTAATGATTGCAATTGGAACTTATAGTTTTGTTCCTTGAAGAAATGTTATAGAGAATCTAATGCTTATAAAGAATCTAATTATCTTTTGATGAATTCGAAATTGCCTTTAAATCAATAAAATAAAATAAAAAAAGCTTTCGGATCTGATGGAATTAATGGTGACATAATTATCGAGTGTTTTGATCATCTCAAAGATATTCTTTTTAAAGTTTATAAATCATCTGTCCACCAAGGAGTTTTTCCTGATCGACTAAAAATTGCAAAAGTTATTCCGATTTTGAAAGAACGGGCCTGTTACAATATCAGTAACTATCGCCCTATATCTATCCTTTCTACCTTTTCAAAAATCTTAGAATGTATTATGTACAATAGAGTATACAATTATCGTTTATATTATAATCAATTTGGTTTCAAAAAAAATTCCACTGAACATGCAATCATCCAATTTGTACGAAAAATTTCAAATTCCTTTCAAAGATCCCAATTTACATTAGGTGTTTTACTGACTTGTTGAAGACTTTCGATACTGTCGACCATGAAATCCTGCTCGAAAACCTAAAATACTACAGAATAAACTATATAACTATAAAATTGCTTCGAAGTTACTTATCAAACCGCAAACAATTTGTATTTATTAAAAACTATAACAAAAGCCCTCTAAATATTTCCTGTGGTGTTCCTCAAGGTTCTATCTTGGGGCCACTTTTGTTCTTAATCTTTATAAATGACTTAAATGAAGCCTCAAACTTCATAAATATCAAGTTTGCCGACGATACCAACTTATTCTTGACTAATAATGACATATCTAAACATTTTTCTACAATAAATTGTGAACTTAAAAACATATCTACTTGGTTCAAATGAAAAAAGTTAACTCTTAACATTAATATAACCAAATGGATTCTTTTCCATTCGCTTTTTAAAAAACGATATTTACCCTAAAATTTGCCCAAAATATTTATTGATGAAGTCGAAATAACAAGAGATTTTGTTACTAAATTTGTAGGAGTGGTTCTCTACAAGAACATTACATGGAAACCGCATATTGATTATACTTGCACGAAAATATCTAAAATTAACAGAGTCTTTTATAAATCCAGATCATATTTAAACAAAAAAAGCCTTAACCCAACTTTATTACTCAATTATTTATATGTATATCAGTTATGTCAAGATAGTTTGAGGAAGCACCAAAAAAAGTTAAAATGCCTTTATCGCCGTCAGAAGCATGAGATCCGATTGATTAATTTTGCAGATCGTTTTACTCATTCCAAACCAATATGGAGATAAAAATACTTAATATTTACGAGCTCAATGTTTATAACATTTTATGCTTTATTTACATGTGGCAAAACGATTTAACTTTACCTATCTTTAAAGACTTTTTTTCTCTAAACCTAATAAATAAATATTTACATTGAAATAAAAATTTTGTATATGAACTAATTTGCAGTACAAAATTTAACAAATTTTGCATTACATTTCGAGCACGATATATTTGGAATAAAATTGTTATACCTAATTTTGATATACCCAATACATTTCCGATCTTCAGAAGTAAACTTAAAGATTTTATTTTATCTATTGACGATTTATTTAAATACTTTTTATAACAGCCACGTATTTGCCTTTTTAATTGTAAGGTTGTTATATTTTCTCTTTCCTTTTATAAAGAGATGTCTTACTGTATTTACTTAGTATATATATATTTATATATGTATTTATGTATTTGCGTTTTTATAAGTTCTGACGATAAGATCAGACTTTTTTCATTATTTATAACATTTGTGGTTTTGTTTATATTTTCAATTTATATCACGATTTATCATAATTTTTTAGTCTTGTTTATGTATTAATGTAATAAACTTGTAAAAGGTTCTGATGATAAGATCATTATGATCTTCTTTCACACGCCTTGTTTTGTTTGTTTTTGTAAACAACGACAAAAATGTAAATAAAAAAAAATACTTTAGGAAGAAATAGTTATAAAGTAAATAAAAGGGTAATTATTGCTTTTTGTTAAAATTGTGTAGGGGTATTCTCCATTGTAAAACATTTTGCAGGTGCATGAATACGCCGCCACTAATGTCTCAAAAAAATTCTGCCAAATGTTTCTATTCTTGATATTATTATTTTGCAAAATTTACCAATAGCTTTGAGCATTTATTTTCATTTTTATCAAAATAGTCTATTAAACTTTCATCAAAATATTAGACTTTTAGTTTTGAATAAATTGACAATGAGCAAAATTTTTGATTTATTTCTTATTTAATCTTATTTAAGTTTAATTCCTAGAATATAGTTAGAAATATATATATATATATATATATATATATATATATATATATATATATATATATATATATATATATATATATATATATATATATATATATATGTATATATATATATACAGTACTGTAAATAAGTTTTAGACCACTTACATTTTTTCAAAAAATCCCGGAGAGTTCTTCTCTAATATCTAAGTTTGTAGTTCTAAATTATAAACTTATTAAAACACATGTATTTCACACAAAATATGGAATAATTTAATGTCAAACTTCATAAAAAACTCTTAATATTTACTATGCCCTCCTTTTGCCTCAATCCCAGCCGATATTCACCGGGGAATAGATTCATACAAGTTAGTTATAAAACCCTGAGGTATGTTGTGTCATTCTCTTTGAAGTACTTCAAAACATTCTTCAGCATTTCGGGGAGCATGTTCGACCTTCTTTCTGTCCAGGTAATCCCAAATATGCTCAATTATATTCAAAACTGGACTCAGGGGAGGCCAGGTCATCAACTCCAATACTCCTTTCTTTGCCATTTCATTTAAATAATTTTTTGCCACTCGGGAACAATGCTTTGGGTCATTGTTCTGCTGCAGAACAAAATTATGACTTATTAGTCTCATTCCGGATGATACACCATGGTACCTTAGGATGTCCACATAACGTTCCCCGGTGAGTCGCCCCCCTATTTTGATCAAATCACCTACTCTAGATGAAGATAAACAGCCCAAAACGTGTAAAGAGTCTCCTCTGTGTTTAACAATAGGGTTTAAACACTCGGGCTCATAAGCTTCTTCAATTCTTCTTCAAAATATTGGCGTCCTTTCGTTCCAAAAATTTCGAATTTGGACTCATTGGTGTACAGAACCCGATTAAACATTTCCTGGGCCCAATCTTTGTGTTGTTTTGCATATTTAAGTTGTTTTTCTTTATTGCCACACCGTAATAATGGTTTTCGAATTTCAACACACCCTCTTAATCCCGATCTAAGTAAGTGCCGTCGAACAAAAGAAGAGCTGACATTTTCTCCAGTTGCTGTGTTAATGTCTTTTGCCAGCTCGGTTGATGCTTTTTTTGTATTTCTTAAAGATAGCGTTTTTAAATATTTATTGTGATCTTTTATTAGCTTAGGAGGTCTACCACTTTTGTTTCTATCTTCAAGGGAGCCAGTTTCTCTGATTTCTGTAACAGCATTCTTCGAATATTCTGTTTTGGATGTAGTTGTTATGACACATTGTTTTAATAAATAAACAAACAAATCCCTCATGTTTCCTCATCAATTTTGTTTATTTATTTAAAATAATACATACTTTCAACTTTTCTTATATATTATTGAATTGAAGTACGCTTTAAAAAATTTACATAGGAAAAAAATTGTAAATACGTCTAATTATACAAGTGGTCTAAAACTTACTCACAGTACTGTATATGTATTTATATATATATATATATATATATATATATATATATATATATATATATATATATATATATATATATATATATATATATATATATATATATATATATATATATATATATATATATATATATATATATATATATATATATATATATATATATATATATATATATATATATATATATATATATATATATATATATATATATATAAATTATATTAGTGTATTCTTCAAATTTTGTTTGTTTGTAAAAAATTTCTCTTTATACGCATCCTAGAAAATAACGACGTTTTCAATAAAATTGACATTAACACATCTTCAAATTGTTTTATAAAATCAAAGATCATAAAGAAAACTTTACAAACAATCTAAATATCCGTTTATTAAACTCTGCCAAAAAAATAAATTGGCAGAATTAGTAAATTTACACTTTCAAATATAAACTCTGAATTTGTTAACAAACTCCACCTCAATCTGTGGAAAAAAACACAAAATACTACAAATTAGTTCAATTCTATCAGTGATAAACATCTTTATAAATTCCTTATTTTTATTATTTATTTTGATTGTTAAATTCTACCCTTCGATAACTAAAAAACTTCTTAACAAAGCTTTATATTTTGCTGAGCAGCATCTAACTATTGACCCTAACAATAAATCATCAATCTATCACATAAGGAAATCATTACTCTTTAATGTTGATCAAGTTAGATCAAAAAATCATGTGGGTTAATTGATGTTTTGATTGGAGAATTTGATGGTGCAGAAGAATGCAAACTTGTGGGAATTTACCTTCTGTTTCAAATTGCACAATTTTATAATAAAATGATTTCAAGCTGAAACTGTGATGACGGATTAGCAATTTTTAAAAATATGTGTCGAGCCCAAATGGAAAAAACCAAAACATATTAAAGGTCTACTCCTATGTAAAATGACGCACTGCTAAAGTCTTAATTAAGGGTTTAATTGGAAAATTTCATACCACCCTACTTCAAGTTTACACCACACCAAGAACCATAAACGCAACATCATTTAGTTCAACCTTTAAGTAAAAATGTTAGTATGAGTAATGTTAGCAATGTTGGAAAAAGCTTTTTAACCTTAATCGATAAACACCTCCCAATGAATTATTAACTCCATAAAATTTTAAGAGAAACACAATAAAAATAAGTTATAGCTGCATGTCGGATATGAAATCTATTTTATATGCACACAACCGTCACATTATAACAACAACAAAATTCAACTTAAACCAACTGCAACTGCCTTAATAAGATACCTTCCCTTTTTTAAACCAATGCTTAGTTGTGCTTTGTACATTCAGTAAAAGTTGAAGATATGCTTGTTATTTATTTAACCTCTTCTTGATGTTAAGTTTACATATTTTCTTTGCACCTGCCAAATTTCATTGATTAACTTCATGCAGCACATACCCTATTTTATGCAATACTTTTAGTACTTAAATTTTATTTTTCCGCCTTTGTTTTGAGAGACATGGGCAGGAATCTCTATTTGCTTTTATAAATATTTACTTAATTCATTAGTAAACGATGTAACCATTTAACTTCTCATGACATTAGTAATATCATTTAAAATGATTCAAATATATAGTTTAACTAATTTTAATTTTTATAATATATTATGTGAGCTGGCAGTTCATTTTTGTAAACTTTAATAATTTCATCTGTAGATAAAACTATTAAAATTTTATATACGCTTAAAATATAGTAGAAATCTAATTAACTTTATTATTAGGCACAAGGTTTTGATAATATAAGTAAAATTTGATAAAAATAAAAGACATTGTAAAAAAGATCAAAAAAAGGTTCGTAATTTTTCTGTTATTCAATAATGACTTCGATTTCATTTTATTATAATTTATATTTAAAACAAAAACAAAAGACAAGAAAAATAACGTTTTAAGAAATAAAAACTGAGCAACTTAATTATACATACATATAAATATACATATATATATATATATATATATATATATATATATATATATATATATATATATATATATATATATATATATATATATATATATATATATATATATATATATATATATATATATATATATATATATATATATATATATATATATATATATATATATATATATATATATATATATATATAGTAATATAATAGTATATAGTCAATATAAGTAGTAATATAAAGTTTAAGCAGGTTCTTTATTTTATTTTTTTATTTTTGTATAATAGAGGGAGAGAGACATAAAGATAAGGGGGTCTTGGGCCCTCAAATTGAAGAGTGCTTAAGACCATTGGGGTGCACGGCCATCATTCATCAATCTACATAATTTATTTTATTTTGAAATTGCTAAACTTATTTTTCTTTATCATTTTTCCGATATTTACAGCATCTAAAAATAACACAACAATCTCTATAAATCTTTTTTTTACTAAATGCTAACATTTGAGTTTGGCATTTGGTATAGCATTTGAATCTTTATAACTATTTACGAAACTTGTTTTTATCTCACCATTTGCTATAAAAGCAATATTTAAATTGTACCTTAGAAAGACCCAGAATGCATTGGGGACAGTATGTATTTCACTGGGAATAGATCTGCTTTCCGTGTTAGGGGTCGTTCATCAATTATGCCATTTCAAAAAACTTTTGACCCCCAGTCTCCCTTCTTCTCGTCACAACATCGTAACTCTTTATTAACAAGTTCCGTATGAGACGTCACAAAAACACTAACCATCTGTTTAAGCGTAACGTAATTTATGGACGACACCTTATCGCTAATTAGTCGAAGATATATTTTGCCGCAGAAATTGCTGTGCATTAGTTGTTTACTGACGGCTTTATTTTACCGCCGCTAACTAATCCCTTTTTCGATGGCTAAATTTTATATACAGTATTTTATATATATAATTATATATATTATTATAGCGTATTCTTTAATTTTAATGTTTCTAAAACATGCTAATTAGGCTTGCGTTTTCTCCTAAAAAATGCTTTATTGTTATAGTTTTGATCCCTGTTAGTATTTTTCTTATGACTCTATATTATTCAACCATACCTGTTAACACCAGAGGAGATAGTTACATGACAAATTTGAATGATTTTATTAGACAAGATAGCGACGATTATTATTTTCAAAAGCAAGATCTTGAAGATATCAACAAGATAAAAAATTCAAATCAAGAACTAATATGCGCTCTGAAAAATAAAATAGACCCTTTTAGCAAAAGTATTGTAAATTACATGAAAGATTTTGGTGACGTAGAGTGTCAGTATTCTAAGTATTTATATGTTAACTTGGTAAACTCAACAGTTGTTAATATTACTGCTTTTGGTGTTTATCATTTATACAATAAGCATATCATTTATGATAAAGAAAAAAAGTTTCAATTTTCAACACAACAAAACTTTATTAAAACAAACACAGTTCTATTAAAAGGTTTGTATTTTGTTTTGAAATATGCACAATCTTTTTATTTTATTTTGATTAAAGTGACTAAATGTTTAACCTTAGATGGGACTTTTCAGCATTTAAGTTTATTACCACATCCAAACTGTCTGCCAACCAAGAGCGCAAAAATGATTTTAGGCTGGTTAACTGTAGCATTATTGTTTTATTTTACAAAAGTGGAATGGCTACAACCCTTGTTATTATTATAGTTATGTCAAAAAGGTGTCTCTGTTCATTCATATTGGAACTACAGAAAGAGTTCACATTTTGAAAAAGTGTAAAATTAAAATGAATGTTTTCTGTGAGATTTGTCATAGAGATTTTATAAAGAAATTTGTTATTTTGAAAAATTTCTAAAACACTTAACAGGTAGTTTAACAATTTTAATTAAAAGTTTCTGTATGGTTTATGTTTTGTTTTATAATAAATAAAACTCACAAAAATTATGTTTTTTCTTTATCTTCTTCTATGTTTAGTCTCACCATTTTTTATCAGAAATTTTTATTTTTCAGACATTTTTCAAAAATTTTTTTTTTTGGATTTTATGAAGTTTTGTTATTGTTCTTTGTGAAATGATAATTTCAATTAGCTCATAAATAAAAATGGTATTAAAAATGGTAGGCAGGGTTGATAGGTTTAAAGCAAATGGTCTAAACAAATCGAAAAAATATCAGTTTAAACCAAACTAATTTTTTTTTTAACAACCTTAAATATTCAGCAGGAAAGTAAACCAAGTAAAAGTTGTGTTTACAAATAGAATTATTTCTTTCATGTAAATACTTTTATGTAAATGTGAATGCACTTATTTAAGATCATAAAGATGTTAAAATCATGCTAAATATGCTATAATTAATTATATATAGAGATTGACTGAGTAGATTAAAAGAATATGATAGGAATGATGTTTATGTGTGTGTGCGTGTGTGTGTATGTGTGTGTGTGTGTGTGTGTGTGTGTGTGTATATATATTCCTTTTTTAGATATCACTTTGTGTTCACTTTTAGTTTTATCTAAAGATAATGAGTTGTTTTAAAATAGTGTCTTGTTGTAAAAGGCATTTTTTTGAATACATGAATTTTGCAGTGGGCATAAACATATGCTACTTTAGTTACACTGAAATAAACTATTTTATTTAAGATTTTAATTAACACTCAAGTTGCAAATACTTCCTTATTTGTAAATATTTATTGAAAATTGTTTAAAGTATTTTAAACATTTAATAACTATATTTTAGTAATTTTAATTTTAGTAATGATTAAATTTTTAAAATAAAAACAAATTTTAATCAATATTTACAAATAGTGTATATTAATAAATTTTAATTTGCAAAATTAAAATCATAGTAATTGCTATATAAAAAGATATTGCTGATATCTTAAACAAAAATTTTCAAGCTGCATTTGTGAAAGAAGATGATGGTCCACTGCCTTCTTTTGATTTAAGAATTACTAAAACATTTATTATGACAAATGAAGATTTTACATATGAAAATGTCTAGCTAAGATTAAAAAACTTAAAAGATAACAAAGCAAGTGTTGATAATTTATATTCAGCTATTTTAAAGAATTATGCATCAGCCTTTGCCATTCCACTTACGTATATTTTCAAAGAATTTGTTAAAACCAGCAAACTGCCAGTGCAATTTAGATTAGCAAATATTACTCCTCTGTACAAAATAGGCGAAAAAACCTTAACACACTAAGCAGGAAACTACCGACCGGTATCACTCACCTCAAGTGCATGTAAAATAATGGAAGGTATAATCAGATGTTAACTTGAAACTTTTATATATAAGTTCAAACTAATAGTCAAGCAACAGCATGGTTTTGTTAAAATTATATCATGCTTAACGAATCTACTTGAAACGCTTGATTTTATTTCAACCGCCTTAGAGAATGGTAAACCTGTTGATGTTATCTTTTTGGATTTTGCCAGGGCATTTGACACAGTGCCACATAAAAGATTGTTGCTTAAACTTATAGCTTATGGAATATTTGGTCTGACAATACAATCGATTGAAGATTTTTAAAAGAAAGAAAACAAAGAGTTGTGATAGGCGAATTAAATTGTATCCTCTTGGGCAGAAATTACCAGAGATGTGCCACAAGGGTCAATAATTGAACCACTCTTTTTTGTACTATTTATAAACGATTTGTCTAAAACTCTAAAAAATCTAACCAAGCTATATGCAGATGACACCAAAATTTTGAATAAAATGCTTTCCAGTGCATCAACTCTTTCTGTGCAATCAGATCTTGATTTAGCTTTTAAATGGACTCAAGACTGCCTTGTGAAATTTAATATTTCAAAATATATGGTCATGCACTTTGGCCGGAATAACAAAAAATCACCCCTTTATATCAATGAACAAAAGTTAAACATAACAGAATCTGAAAGTGATCATGGAATAATCTTCTCAACAATCTGAAATGGAAAAATCATGTAATAAAATTGTAGGCAAAGCCAACCAAATGTTGGGTTGGATTAGAGAATGCTTCGTTTGCTTAGATAATAGACTGCTCAGAATACTTTATGTTTCTTTTGTGCGACCACTGTTAGAGTTTGCAGTACAAGTTTGGTCACCTACTTGAAAGGGAGAAATAGAGTTATTAGAAAGAGTCCAACATTGTGCAACTCGATTAATACCATCACTTAAAAAAATCAACTATTAGTATTGACTAAAAGCTCTCGACTTGACTACCTTGACAAAAAGGAGGCAACAAGGAGATATGATTCAACTTTTTAAATTCTTCAATGGTTTTAACGATTTGGAAACAATCAAAAAAATTAGTATTCAACAAACTCAAAAGAGAGGTCTCAGCTTTGAATATGTCAAAGAAATCACTAAGCAAGCATGTCGTGAAAACTATTTATTTAATAGATCGGCTAATTTATGGAATAGCTTGCCAAGTGAGTTGGTTAAAGCACAATCAGTTAACAGTTTTAAAGCAGGTCTTGATTGCTGGATGAGCAGCAATCATGCAAATCGGCTGTCATAGTGTGTTAATACCACACTCACTGGCTCACACCAGTTACAGCAATTACTAATACTAATAATAATACTAATTATGCTTATTTAACGTTGATGTCTTGTATTCGAATAGTTATTGTCTATATATAATGATATATTATATATATAATATCATTATATTTATATATATATATATATATATATATATATATATATAATATTATGCATATATTCAAATAATTATTACATAATATATATATATATATATATATATATATATATATATATATATATATATATTCAAATAATTATTGTCTATATATAATAATATGTTATATATATATATATATATATATATATATATATATATATATATATATATATGTATATATATATATATATATATATATATATATATATATATATATATATATATATATATATATATATGTTATAAAAGTATATAATATAAATATATCAAAGAGACTATTTGAATCAAAATATAAGCATTTAGAATGCATGTTTACTATTATTTTAATTTTCATTTTGATTTAAATATTAGCTGTTCATTTAACTTATACTAAAGGTAATAATTTTCACAGTGCTCTAAGGCGCCTTTGAAATAAAAGAGATGATTACAGTAAACCTAATGATTATATATATATATATATATATATATATATATATATATATATATATATATATATATATATATATATATATATAATAAAAATTGGGTACATTAAATAATTAACATTTACTATGGATTTTTTAAACATTAAAGACATCGAAGTTCAATAATAACTGAAATTTAATAAAATTTTGATGAAGTTATTGTTACCCTTATTTTATATTTTACACAATTGGCAAAAGGAGCAATAGAATAATCTTTATAATAAAAGCATAAAGTAAAAAGTAAAGCAATAAAAAACTAATAAGTCAATAATAAACACATAAATTTGGATGCTATGGGGTGCAACATTATCACGGATATTGAAGGTTTCTTAAATGCACTAGCTTCTAGTGCTGGAATTGAAAGAATTATTTCAATTTTTGGGCTTGTTTGTTCCAAGTTAAGAAACAAGATGGGAGTAAAAAAAGCAGCAAAGTTTGTTTTTATTTACAGAATATTAAATATAGATGTATTGGTTGATGAATTACAGCAGTAATATTAATAGAAAATTTAATTTAGTCAAGTAAAATGACTAATGCTTTTTTTTTATTGAAAAAGTTGATAAAACACGGCTTATTTAAAAAAAAATGGAGTTAAAACCAAAAATCCATGGTTTTTGGTTTTTTTCAAAAAAAATGTTTTTTTTGCAACCCTTGTAAAATCAAGTGACATTGAATAATGTAAAAAGTAGTTAATAGCATAATTTAGCTCAGTATCTTCTTCTAAAGCTACTTCTACAAAGTTAGCTTTGGAGAAAGAAACAAACAATTAGTAATAGCAGAAATAGAATTTCTATATCTTACAATAATACATAATCAAACTTCTAGATTTAGTGTCACTTCCAGGATAGACATCAGATTTAACTATTAAATCAATTATCAAAATATTGCAGAAAAATATTTTTGATAATAAATTTGTAGCAGTATGTGCTGCCATTGCAATTACTAATTTTTTTGGAGTTCAGGATTCAGATTAACTTTCTATCAATATTAAAGGCATTATAATAAAATTTATAGCCAATATATATATATATATATATATATATATATATATATATATATATATATATATATATATATATATATATATATATATATATATATATATATATATATCAGGCCTCAGAATTAGGGTTGGCATTCAGTAATGCCAACCTTACTGCTAACCTAAAAGTGTTTTATGGTAAAACCTTAGTGTCAAATTTTTTTTAAACCTGATTACTGAATTTTTTGCCAGCCATAAACTATTAGTAATGGCTGGCAAAAAATTGATGATCTCATTTTTCATTTTTTTTTTCTTATTAAAAAGATTGCTTGTCCATAATCTTATACTATAAATGAATCTTTTATAAGTATTTATTGTATTATAAATGAATCTTTTATTATAAATGAATCTTATATTATAAATTTAATTTTTTATAGAAATATGATTTACTAATTATACTATAAATGAATCTTATAAATATTGACTAATGATCTAGACCTATATTATTTAGGGAATTATTTGCTAAAATAATTTAAAATATGATTTAGGTTTTATCTCAATAATCATTTAAGAGTAATGCACAAATAGTTAGAACCACAACTTCATATTATCTGTTCAAATTTTTTAAATATATTTTTAAAAAAGTAGCTTGAACATAATTTTATTTATTTTGAAATGTATAGTAGTTACTTGAAAGTAATAGTAAATGTATAGTAGTCACTTGAAAGAACTATATAGGGTAGGTTTTAAACTTTCTGATAATAATTTGTGTCAGTGGGTGTTTTTCTGTTACATTTTATTTATAAAACTAGATTTTTGTTACAGTTTCTTGAAAATCAGCATCTGTATCTATATTTTAACTTAATTAATCAAATTTATTTTTATCACAGTCTTCCAAAAATGAACATTTGTAATAGAATCTTATCTAATATACTTTTAAATAACTATACAAATCTGGCTTCTCTGCATATTAAGAAAGAACCTGCACAAAAAGTATTGAAGCTGCAATTAGAGTAAAGAAATAATTTAATTTTTTTTAGTTGAGAAGAAAATTAATATGATTGAATACAATGATACTTACCTTTGTACCAAATTAATAAAAAGTAAAAGAAAATTCTACATAGAATAGACTATTTCATTTTTCTCACTTCTACTACGTTTTTAGGCCCTGCATGTCAAAAGGAACTCTTCAAAAAAGAATCTGAGTTGACTGCCCAAGATTTAGTGCATGTGCAATCTAACACAGGATTGTCAAATACAGGAATTAAAAAACTTGCTACAACTCTCAATCAAGTGTAAAAATCCAAAATAGTTGAGACCAACTTTCGTGAGAAATTCTCTTAACTTGGTAAGCAGCTCTCTGATCACTTCACCCAAACAACAATTGATGTTCATCATGATCAGAATAAAATCAGTCATCAAACAAAGGTCCACTGCAAAGAACTCTCTGCATTTACAGAGGAAATTTTGAAGAGAAGTTTTTACTGATCATATAGTAAAACTTGGCATAGATGGAGGTGGCTGTTTTCTTAAAATCACCCTTGGAATCCAGGAAGATTTATTATCTCAACCACTCTGTCCACCTAAAAAAAGTTATTGACTTCTCAGCTTGGAAAGGGCAGTAGTGTTAAATGTCAGTTTCTTGTAGCCATTGCTGAAGATCTGAGAACAATCCTGAACCTAATTACACCAAGCAATGTGAAATACTTTGTTTCATGTGACATGAAAGTAGCTAACATCCTGTGTGGATTGCAGTCACATGCTAGTACCCATCCATGCACGTGGTGTGATATAGACTCCAAGAATCTGTCCTTTAAAGGCAATCTTTGCACTTTTGGAACACTACAGAAGCATTTCAAAGCCTTTGAAAATACTGGCAAGGATCTAAAAAAAGCAAAGCAATTCAAAAATGTCATTTATGATCCCCTTATCTTTGTGGGAGATGGAATGCTTGTCTTAGATGTTATTCCTCCAATGGAACTTTATCTACTCCTGGGTGTTGTTAATCACCTCTACAAAGCACTGAAGGACCGCTGGTCAAAGGCTGATGAGAGGCCATCAGCTCTTCACATCGAATGTCAGCCTTTTCACGAGGTCAATTTGCTGGGAATGAGTCACAAACTTATGAAAAACATTGATGTATTGCATCAGCTTGCTGAGAAAAATTGCGCTTTTGAAACATTTCCCATCATTGACACATTCAGGAAATTTGATTCTGTTGTGACAGCTTGCTTTGGCAATGCACTGGATGAAAGCTATATTGATAAAATCAACAGCTCCTATCTTCAACTTACAATAGTCAGTGTCACTCCAAAGGTTCATTCAGTTTTTTATCACATTCAATACTTTGTTGCTCAGAAAAAAGAGTCTTTGGGGCGTTACAGCAAACAAGCGACCGAGTCTATTCATCATGGCTTCAGTGTTCATTGGACTAGATTTAAAAGGCCCTCTCATCACTCAGAATATGGAATGAAATTGTTAGGAAAACGCATCAGTGGTCGAATTTAACAGCAAACATTTAGGATATTGAATTATCAAAATTGAATTAATTAGAAAGAAAAAATTTTAATTTCATTCATTGAAAGAATTATTTGAAACTCTTTTCCTTCTAGAGTTAAAAAAAAAATGAATTTTTTAGTTGTTTTCACACATCTTAATCTATGATGGAGACTTCAATGTTTTTTTGTAAAGAATTATTAGTTTGCACATACAAAGAAAAAAATTATTTCCTAAGTAAAAAAATTGTGAAGATGTTTTATACTCTTTCAAAATTAAATTTAAGTTTTCAATCTTAAAAATCATATTTAGTTAAAGGTTTTTTTAACTAAAAAACATTAAATATGATGAAAAGTTTAAACATAATTTAATTAAAAATTAAATTTAATTAAAAAGCATTTTCTTTTTTTAACTCAGTTTATGAATTTTTAAGTTTTATTTAATTTTTTTTACTTTAATAAAAAATTATTTCACAATTGTGGTGAAATTTTTTTTTTACAATAAATAATTATGACTTAGTATTTTCAAAATAAATGCCACTTAAACTATAAAAAAAGACAATTTAAATATTCTAACAGAAAAAAGTTTTGGCTAAACAGAAATGACTTGAAGCGTAGGTACAAATGTCATTTTGTATGTAAAATGTGTACAATGTTTCCTAACAAGTTTTTAAAGTGTTAAACGCATTAGCTTTATAGCTCACTGTAAATTTTATTTTGTAATGAGAAGGTAAACAATACTGTAAATTTTATTTTGTAACAAGAAGGTAAACAACACTGTAAACTTTATTTTGTAATGAGAAGGTAAACAACATTGTAAATTTTATTTTTGAAAAAAAGTGTTATGAAAATGTTAAAATTTTATTTTAAATATAAAGTTGAGTAAAAAAGAAGAATAAAAAAGAATTTTAATCGAAAATTTATTTTATTTTAGGATATTCTGGAGCTCTTCGAAATAAAGCATCAAATCGTTGTATAATTCCTGTAAATACAGTGAAAAATGGAGAAAGTAGTTTGATATTTACAACAAATTGCTCTGCAATTGAAGCAGTGTTTACATTTGAAATGAATGGGTTGATTAGGCATAAAGTAATTTTGTCTGTTTGTTTTTTTTATTTAAATTTAATTGCGTGTTTCGTTATCAAGTAATGTGGGTTCATTGAGTAATATTGTGTTATCAAGTAATATATGTAATTATCAATTAATAATGGGTTATTGACTTATCTTGTCACCACTCCCCCGGTAGTACCGGTATATAGTACTGGTAAATCAACTTGTTTCTTTGCATAGCGGCTTTTTTTGTCGAGGTTTTTGTTTTATTTTTTGATAAAATTTGAAATCTTTTGATCATTCATGATTTAATTAAAATTAATATATTTGCTCCCAATTGCTGTAATTAAAAAAAAAAAACTTTCATAAAAAAATGCAAATTTCAAGAAGTGAATATGTAAAGTTTACAGTTTTCCTCAATTGGAGAGGGGTTGTTTAAATTATAAAACATTGTAAAACACTATTAAATGTCAAGTCATTAATTTTAAATGACAGTTTTGTGAGATAATACTTTTTTTTAATCAAAAAATAAGTTTATTATTTACCTTTACAAATATTTTATTTAAAAAACATTATGAGAAAAATTTTTTATATTTTTTATATTATAACAACAATAAAAATAAGCAGTTTAAATCATTTAAATAAAATTAGATAAAAAAAAAAGTAACACGCAATAATCACAGTAAAAAACTAAAAAGTGATAAAACAATATTTAAAAGAAAGTTTTCATTATTTTTTTAATGAGATGCTAATGACTGCCTATCTTTTACTTTCTAATTAAAAAACAAAAAAAAAATGGCAGCGTTTCTGTTATCACACTATCCTGTCAGTTGTTTTATTATCTTATGTGTATGTAAATGTTGTAATTGGTAATGTAACACATAGTTTTTAACATTTCAACTAGCACTCAATAATATCAGATGAATGTTTGATTTTCTTGATCACTTCTTTATCACAATTTTCAAAATTGATCAACTTGTGATTAAGTAATCAAAATATAAACAAGACTTGAATAATTGGAATTCAAAAAGAGTGGAATAATTTATTTTACAATTTATAAGTTCAAAAATGTTGAGGAGAAAATTAGTTAAGTTTGCTATGAATTTGTTTGTAATGCAATTGTCAATGTTAATTTAATAAAGACAAATCCACTGCAAAGGTATTTGGTACAAAAAAGTCAAAACTTTATATAAGAAATTGGTTTCAAATTTGAAAAATCCAAATAGTGTTAAAATATACCCAGGTGTGTAAATGGTGTGTAAGTGTGATAGAAGTTTTTATCAACCAAGTTAACAAAATCCAAGTTTCTTTATAAATAATTAAATGGCTTAAAAAAAAAAGCATCATAAGTTTAGTATGATAAATCATAAGTAATAATGAATCATAAGTAATAATGAATCATAAGTAATAATGAATCATAAGTAATAATGAATCATAAGTAATAATGAATCATAAGTAATAATGAATCATAAGTAATAATGAATCATAAGTAATAATGAATCATAAGTAATAATGAATCATAAGTAATAATGAATCATAAGTAATAATAAATCATAAGTAATAATGAATCATAATTAATAATGAATCATAAGTAATAATGAATCATAAGTAATAATGAATCATAAGTAATAATGAATCATAAGTAATAATGAATCATAAGTAATAATGCATCATAAGTAATAATGAATCATAAGTAATAATGAATCATAAGTAATAATGAATCATAAGTAATAATAAATCATAAGTAATAATGAATCATAAGTAATAATTAGTCATAAGTAATAATAAGTCATAAGTAATAATAAATCATTAGTAATAATAAATCATAAGTAATAATGAATCATAATTAATAATGAATCATAAGTAATAATGAATCATAAGTAATAATGAATCATCAGTAATAACGAGAGAGAAAATCATTGTAACTTGTACTACTTTCAAAATTGTAAAATGTAATAGTTTTATCAACATTTTATTTGTTATTGTTATTTTTTTAATATAAAAGTATTATATAGATAGATTTAATAATGTTATTGAAAATATTACTTTTTTTCAGGTAACCAATATGTGCATTGGAGTAAAAAATGATCAAAAAATAGTCAATAATGTAAGGTTAGTCATAACATCAAATTGTGTTACTTCATTTGACATAATGCATGAAGATGTAATCAAAATTCATAATAGTGAATTTTGTATTCATCCATTATGGGGTGGCGTGCCATCTGAAGGCCAAGAGTTATGCCTTTACAATATGTGTGAGAGTAGAAACAACCTAAAGTATAGCTTTTGGACTTCAGGTAAAGGTCTTTTATTATTTATATTGCTTTAAAAATTTATAAATTGTTTTAGTAGTAATTATTTTATCTTTTCATGATGACTTTGAACTATTTTTGGTCAGCACAAAATTTTGAACACAAAGGTTTCTCTATAGAACAACCTAGAAATGAGGTCGTTAAAATAAATCTGACCTCAGACATTTGTAAGTTGTCAGTTAAGTCGACATTAGCAAATACCGACCCTATTTCCAAGGGTTGATACTAAATAAGGAATGTATTATAAAAAATATAATACAATATTATGATATAATACAAGTAATTTGTCCTCTATTCTGGATCAAATTTTTGTCAAATGGTTCAGCTCCAAAAAAGATTAGCTCAGACTCAACACTTGCTAGAGGTGTTAGTCTTTCAATGAACAAAAGTTTATGATTACTGTTTTTCTTCGTGGTTGCTTCATAAAGTAACTTTTTAATTGACTTAAATTTGTTGTTTAATTCTAACAATGTTTTTATGCAAATGCTAAATTACTTCCTTGATTTTGTTTTATAGTGAAAGTAGATTTATGTCAGGATTTTCTGCATCGCACTGTCAGTCTTTTAAAGAAGGGATGTTGATAACTTCTAATGCTTTAATCACAGGCAAGCATTCTGGGTAGGAATGATACAAATGTATCTCATCCAAAAGGTGGAAAATCATAACCTTTTTTAGACATTACAGATCAAACAAAAACACTGTTAACAATAGAGTTTGAAAATTGGTTTTTATTGCTAACAATTTTCCAATAAACAAGGTAGTGTTTCCAAGCATCTGATTTTTTGACTGAATTAAATTGATTGATAAAGACCTCAATTAAATCACAAGAAAGAATGAAATGTTCTGCCAAAAACAAAACCAACAAAGAACATCTTAATAGAAAGATCAAAAAACTAAAAAATAAAATTAAAAAACTTACTTAGGGGATGACTTAATGATGAACGATACAGATGACTTGATGATGAACGATATGGATGACTTGATGATGAATGATACGGATGTCTTGATAATGAGCATAAGCAATCTAAAAATAAATAATTAATACCAATTGCTTTGTTGATAATCTTCTTTAGAACAGCATGTATGTAATAATAAACCAGCGCTTGTAACTTGCAATATCATTAAGATAGCTGTGAAAGTTAAAATTTAAAATAGCTGTGAAGATTTATAAAATTTATAATGTGAAAATTAAAATTTAAGATTACTTTAAAAGATTGAAAAATTTAAGATTAAATTAAGTTAGTTATTGCTTATATGATTTTTTGATTTTCACAAGATTTGTGAAAATCAAAAAATCATATAAGCTATTTTAACTTAATTTGCTTAGAGCTAACTAACTTTAACTTAGAGCTAACTCCTAACTTTAATTTGCTTAGAGCAAATTAAAGTTAGGACTTTTTTTAAAATTTTTATTATGCATTTCAAATTTCAGACAATTTATCTTCGATTGTCAGCTCAATAACCAAGCTTTTCTTTTTAAGTAACCAAGCTTTTCATTTATATTATTTTATGTATCAGCTTTGTTTTAACACTTGATTTTTTTAATTTTTTGTTTGCTTTCTTTTTTTATATTAAAATTTTACTTATTTTAAAAAGCTGATTAAGTGATTTTCCTATTGACAGCCACCTTGTTTTAGTGCAAAAAAATGATTAGAACACTGAATACCTATATTTTTGAAAAAAATATAGGTATTCAGAAAAATCTTTGAAAATTATGCTTTTTAAAACTATATAATTTACCATTAGTGTTACTATTTTAAGTGTCTTAAGAGTCTCTTAATGTTTCAAAAACTAACACGAGAAACAGTGTATAATAATTAATTAGTGTTTTCCATCTCTCCAGTCTAGTTAGGTATATTTCCTTAATGTCAGATTGTTGCAGATTTACACACAATAAAATTCTTCAATGTTATTCATAGATCTGCTACATTTTTCACATTTGATGTAAATCATTGGATTAATCACTGTGCAACTGCGGTTTTAATAAAAAATAATAAATTTATTAATTAAGAAATAACTGGGTTATCTGATTCTAATATTTATCTGATTCTAAATACCTCAGACCTAAGGTCAATTTGCTTTTTAATTTTATATGTCATTTCTTAAAAAAAATATCTTTGTATTTAAAATATTTAACCAAAAATCCAGAACAAAAAATTTTTTTGGCTCTTAGCCTGGATTTTTTATTGTCTTCAGTTTTTAGTTATATGATAACTGTATGCATATAATTGAAATTAAGCATTTTATAGTGATTTTTCATTTTATTTAAAGAATAACTTAATATGATAGTTCTTTATTACGTTATTCTTATTATATTATTACTACTTTATTATGCTTCTTACTTTTTTGAAGTACTATGTTAAAGTACTATGTTAAAGTATTGTGTTGAAGTGCTATGTTAAAGTACTATGTTGATGTACTATGTTGAAGTATTATGTTGAAGTACTATGTTGAAGTACTATGTTGAAGTACTGTGTTAAAGTACTATGTTGTAGTACTATGTTGTAGTACTATGTTGAAGTACTACGTTGAAGTACTATGTTGAAGTACTATGTTGAAGTACTGTGTTAAAGTACTATGTTGTAGTACTATGTTGTAGTACTATGTTGAAGTACTATGTTGAAGTACTATGTTGAAGTACTATGTTGAAGTACTATGTTGAAGTACTATGTTGAACAGGGTTGCATGGTTTTAACCAAATGGTTTAAACCATGGTTTAAACCAATTAAAAAAATGTTGGTTTAAACCAAATTAATGTTTTTTTAAAAAGATTTGAACTTACAACAGAAAACTAAAACAGGGTTATGTTAACAAATACAACTAATCTTCAATATAGATATTTTTTTTAAATCCATGATTTTTGTTTCTGTTTTTTCATAGAATAGAATCCTCAGTGTTCTTATAGAAAAGAGCAGTAATAAATTAGTAATAGCACTTATTTATTTGTTTTCTTCTACAGGCTTTTTCTCCTTCATTAGGTTCATCAAGAAGCATTGCTTCCTGATGAACTTATTTCATCAGGAAGTTTTCTTAACGATATATATATATGTGTGTGTATATATATATACACACACACACACACACACACACACACACACACACACACACACACACACACACACACACACACACACACACACACACACACACACACACAAACACACACACACACACACACACACACACACACACACACACACACACACACAAGAAATCAATTGGGGGTAGAAAAAGCAGCAAAGCTTGTATTTATATATAGAACATTAAATAATGATGTATTGAATAATTTTGATGAAATATTACACTAATATTGATAAAGAATATAGTTTACTCAAATAAAGTGCATTATACTTTTTTTTAATTTAAAAAGATAACTAAATACGGCATTATTTAATAAAAATCTAGTTTTAACCAAAAAAAACCATGGTTTTTTAAAAAAAGCTATGGTTTTTGGTTTTTCTCAAAAAAAAAACGGTTTTTTTGCAACCCCGTTGTTGAAGTACTCTGTTGAAGTACTATGCTTTTAAATTTCTTTGATTCAAAAAGATTTTTATTTTTCTTTAGTTGCTGATAAAAAGACATCAAAACTTTTACCTTTACAAAGTGAGATGAATATGTTAGAAGTGATTTTCTTTGATGAATCTAGAGCAACTTTTTTTTTACTTTCTATTCAACCTAAAGATTTACCATTACCAAAATTGTCATTGCAGCCGAGCATATTTATGATTACCATAGATGAAGCATCAGCAGCACACTTGCAAAGAAAGTTAAAATTAAGTTATAGATTTATTTTTGAAGAGATGAAGTCTATTTTTTATCAAGGTTACACACCAATTTCAAAGCAAACAGAGCAGAATTTGTTTGCTATGTTGTCAGGTATAACTTTTTGTATCAAAATAGTAGAATAAGTTTTAAGAATTAAATTAAAATATTTAAAAAGTTTATTATTTAATTTATATTGGTGGTCTTAATTATTTTGACAATTATTATTTTTTAAACATATTAAAAGTATCTTTTGTGTGGTAGTATACATTTGAACTTGATTTATTCAATTAAAAACAGATTTAAAATAATTCTTTGTATAGAATTGTAAACTGCGTTCAGATATGTTTTGTAGAAGATGTTCAATGGTGAACAATTTAAAGGCAAGCAGAAAACCTCACTTGGTCAAACTCCCTTCTTTATTTATCAAAAGGCTGCCTTTGATGTATATCTATGCCAGTCTTTTAATATGAAGAAATTTCATGTGCATTATTGATGTCATATAAAGATCCCTTTGTCAAAAACTTTTGGTTGAATAACAGAAGATTAGCTTATTGCTTAGAGTGCCAAGTTTTTGTTTTTGTTTGAGTCAAGTTCTATCTAGTAGTCAGGGATGGGAAATTCTATTGATTTTTAAGGATTTTGTCACTTAAGATTCTGATGTTTAAAATAATGCAGTTCTTGGACCGCAGAAAAATTTTTTTGTCTTTAAATAACTTTTAACAATTTAATGGAGTTTTTAGGGATAAAAAAATCTCCAAAAAGTATGAGGCTTACTTTTAAAATTTTCTTTATGATATATATGCTAAAGTTAATTTGTCCTGTAAATGCTGATTAATGAGAATATAATATTCCATTTATGTTGCACTTAATGTCTGAAATGGTGTTAAATGTGACATAATCTGAATTTTTGGTAAACATCCATACATAATTTTATAATTTATTTCTTCATCAATCATTGATAATGGAAAATGAAATTATAATTTTATTATATTTATTATAACTTAATGTATTTCAACAAATGCGTCAATCTCTTAAAATTTCATTGTAGCAGTGATAAAAGGTTGTACAAACTCAACTTTGAAAAATGAACTTTAAATATTGGATTTGTTAACTTTACAGTGCATTGTAAAAGAGTATGCACCTGTTTAACTTCAACGCATTTATTTTTATTAATGTTTTTATAATACCAAAATGCTTTTAAATAAAGTAGCTAATGATTTTAATTAAAGTATCATTAAAAGTTGTAAAAAATTTTTTTTATATTATTTAGTTATATAAGATTTTTTTTAAGTAAAATAAAAAAAAGTAAAAATTATATTAACAAAAAATTTATAAGCGATAAAAAAAAATTTATAAGCGATGCACGTATGAGTATTTGACAATTTTAGCTGGCCAAAATTATTTCTCACTTTTTAACAGCTGAAAACTTTACCATATGACAAGAAATTGTAAATTAAATGTTTTTTGTACAAATTCAAGTCAGTGGCGTTCTATATAGGGGAAAGATGGGTACTTTAGGGATTACATTTTATTCTATTCAATAGGATTTGAGGAAATAAAAGATATATTATTTTTTAAACTTTATTATGGTAAATAACATACTATATTTTGATATTTAATTAGATTCCACTTTGTCATTGTCAGAATATTCTTCATTTTTGTTGTTTTCAGTGTCGGAATCTTGGACTTCTCCAGGAAGAAGCAATTCCACAGCTTCTTTTGAAAAAGGCTTTGTAAGTTTGTGTTTCTTTTTCCCAATACTGGACAACAGAGGGTCGGATGTTAACAATAACCTATTGATGATATCTTGGTTACAATCTTTTATAGAAAATTTTCTAGCATAGCTAAGTCTATACTCCCGGAAATGCTCTTCCGACAATTGTCCAATTGGCAAAAGCTCATTCTCTACTATATCAGGACTACGTACTAAAACTTTATGCAGAATTGGAGTCATTGGACACCAGGGGTATAGTTCAACATAAAGTTTTGCAGTATCCAAAGTATACTGTCTGAACTTTTCTACATCAATCTTGTGGCCACTGGAAATTACTTCTAGGATAATTTTCATTCTGGAAATTAAACGGAAGTCTACTCCAGTGATATCTGCAGATGTTTCCGGGTCGTTGAAGAATCTCTTGCTTGTGTTGCCGTTATTGGTATTCCCAAATCCAACCTTAGGTATGTCGACAAGAATGCCTATTATGCTCTTGAATTCATCTTGGATTTTCTTTTTCCTATCTGAGATGAGTCTCTTCTCATCTTCATTCAGCCTTTTCTGCCATTTTTTTACAGGCAATTTATATGATAGGTGAAGAAGACTTTCAAAACACCGTATTCTAGCATGCAGAATGGATAGTCCAAATTTGTAGCTGCTTTGATTGTCAACACATGTTCTGTCCCAATCATTAAATTATCTTGATGTTGCTCCACAAATATAACATCGCATGGTCGATTTAGTGGTGGTTGCTGCGTTACAGACTTTTCCGTCAATCATAGTTAACATCATCACATGTTCTACTGCTATGTCTTGAAGTTGAGTTGGTTTCAAGCCTGCAATTTTGTTTTCCATGTAAGCAATTTCTTCAGCTATTACATCAGCAGTTTCTTTTATGAACCTAATTTGAATTGGCCTGCAAAACCTTGGAGACGATGGTGTAGGGTTTTGCCAGATAACCTTTTTATTTACTCCACAAGTTAGCTGTAATGGAACCATTGAGCATTGAAATATACTGGCATCAGAATTAGAGTCATCCTCAAACTTTTGATTAAACTGTGTCTGCTGGGAGCCATCACAACCCCATTTCGTAGATAATTTCATATGTTTACGCCCACTTTCCGTTAGAGTCTTGATAACTTCTTCTAAATACAACACTAATCTTTCGGCAGTATTGTTTAACAGACTTTGTAAGTCTACTTCAGCTAAACTTTCTGTGACTGTGAACGAATCAGGATCAGGATAGCATGTTTTTTTTTCTTCAACCAAAATACTGTAGCAGGGCCATTGCTTCTTGTCACTTGTACGTACGATTTCATATTGAGATTTTGTTAGGCCTGCATCAGTAAATATTAAAAGAGTCTCTAACGGTGTCAATGATTTTTTTGTAGGTTCAAGACTGCTGCGATAGGCTTTTTTATACTTTCCTGCTCGTTTGGGAGATGTTTTAAGATCTTTGAGGACAGTTGCAGCACTTCTTTTGCCACTTGTTGTCAAACAAGTTTTAGCTGCAAAAACAAAGTTTTTCTCCTCTTTGAACGTTCACTAGAATCGACAAAACTTTTTCTTGGTTGTCCTGCTGATGATGGAGTGGATAGGGTACCCGGTATTTGGAAACTCCCTTGCAGCCAAGGGCCATGCTTCTTAAGAAATATTTCATGAGTTCTGGATGAAGACGACCACATTTTTCTAAAAATAGCTTTCAACCTCGACATTTGACGCTTGTATACTGTTTTTAGTTCTTCGGTATATTGATTTCTTGATAACAAATTTTGATCAGCTAAGTCCGTTTTTTCATTGAAATTTGGAGCCTCCTGCTGCTGAATACTGTTGTAGAAATCCAAACGATAGATTGTTTGCATTCCTGATGACCCATCTAGAAAAAAAAATTAAGTTCAAAAATTCATCTTGGACCTTGATGTGCTTAGAACATGATTAAAATTTAGATGGCATCAACAGGCAGTTGAAATTAAGATTTTTAAATAGCTAGTGGTATAAACTCATAGAAAAACGAAAAAAACTAAGAGGGTTTCAATGCGCACTACAACTTTTTCACTTTTAAAGTCAAAATTTACTTTAAAATTCGTTAAAAAAATGCTAAGTTTCATGGTACATAACTTTTGTGGTAATTATTATTTCAAAACGGTAGTAGGAGTAAATAATGTACATACCTGTCATAGATTCATCCATGATATAACACTGTAAAACTTCTGTTGTAAACACTTGTACACAGCTTCAATAAACACCACTAAAATCGCTTGTAAATAAAATGAACCACGCAGATATAGATCAGATATTTAACTAGACTGTGTAGTTCCAATTACTACTTTTATAACCAAACCATTAACTGCTCATTAAGCGACCATTATCGAGAGATAATAAGGGTAGGTAATTAAGTGGGTATGGCCACTTTTAATAATTCCAATTTTGGCCAGCTAAAATCGTCAAATACTCCTACGTGCGATGACTTAAAACAGCAAAGGTCTCTTAAATAAACTTTATAAAAAAATCATTAAAGTTTTTGTTGATAAGAAGAAAAAAAAGACTTTTTTTAAAGCCGTTTGAATTAAATAACTTTGATCTTTACTAATGTTTCTATATTATTAAAACACATTTAAATAAAGTATCAAATCACTGCTGATGATTTTTTATAAAAATATTAATGATTAATATATATTTTTTTATATTTATATAAGAATTTATTTTTTATTATTAATGTCTTTAAATAACTTTTTAAATAAACAATTTCATTATTTTTTCTTTTGTTTACTTTCTGCAAAGAATTGTTAAGAATCTTTTTTTTAACTTTTAAATGTGCGCATTTATAACAATCGTTATATGTAAGTTGTTACTTTATTTAAAAAAGGTTTTGCATAATATTATATTATAAAGACAGTAGTAAAGATAAACGGTTCAAAGTTTTATTCAAATTTATTCCAAACGTTACTTAGATAATCTTATTGTTATAATTTTTTATTAATTATAGTTAAGTTTTAATTTTTTTTTTTTATTTTAGTTTTAGTTAAGTTATTTTTATTTTATTTTTCGTTATTTTTTTATGAAGATTTATTTATTTCTTTAACAATAAGTTTTTTTTTTTAAATTTTATAAATTTTAAGTTAAGATTTTTTCAGCGTGTTTTTAAAAGGTATACAAATTTGCAAAACATATTAACAGCCGTGGTCATGTTTTCAATATCAAATAGTACATGCGTGGTCATATTATGAAGTGAAATCGCACGTCTTCCTGGCCAAGCCTGACAAATGACACCTAATAACTAAATGTTCTTTTGGTTACTGCTATAATACATTAATATTTGTTATGCTGAGTTAAAATACAATAACTATTTGTAATGCTGAACTAAAATACATAATTTGTCATGCTGAATTAAAAATCATTAAACTAAAATACATAATTTGTCATGCTGAACTGAAATACATTAATTATTTGTCATGCTGAACTAAAATACAATAGCTATTTATCATGTTGAACTAAAATACATTAAATATTTTTCATGCTGAACTAAAATACATTAACTATTTGTATGATGAAGTAAATTACGTGAAATATTTGTTATGCTCCACTAAAAAAAATTATTTTATTTTCGCAAAATAATATTTTATTTGCTTAAAATTATGAAATATTAAACTTGTGAATATTAAAAATTTTTTTGTGTGTAAAACAACAAAAACCTGGGAGCTGACTGGTGACATAAGTGACATGTCCCACACCAGAAAAAGCTCATTGACTGTAATAAAAGCAGTATATTCTGAGTTGGCAGAACAAATCCTAGGCTCAACAACAAAAATATTTGCATTAATAGATTAATAAAGTGATCAGATTTGCATTAATAGATTAATAAAGTGATCAGAGCGATTAGTTAAATTTTCAGGTCATTAATGGCGAAGTCTACATTAAAAGATTTGTCGCTGAGAAATATTTTGAATGCTATTTACAAGACAACAAGTAGGCATAGGCTCAGGGATATAGGCATTTGGGATATTTTTCAAACAATAACCTTGGTAAGTGTGAGCTTTATAATGCTGCATCAATCAATATACCTTCAAAAACACACTAGAATCATGTTTGGTTTCATTGATAGAGAAATTGCATAGCAAAACCAAACAATACTTTAGCAAGACATCACAGTAGTTAGTTCAATATAAAAAAAGATTTATTGGTTTATGCCTTAGTAAGCCAGATCTTATACCTATTTGCAAGTTATGCTTAACTTGCAAGACTAATTAGATTCAATTTTATGGACTGCTTAAAACATCATTTATGACTAGCTTTTAAATGTGTGTAGCATCTTTGAAGGTGAATAATATTCATGCTACTGGCAACTCCAATGCCAAGACTAATGCCTGGTTGTCTGCTTTAAAAATCTTTGTCAAATTTATCAACTTTAACATGAAAATCAACAACCTTAATGTTGATTTCCTTCAGTAGGTGCACAACTTCAGCATAGATATCATTGACGTCTATGCTGAAGTTGTGCACCTACTTTGTAATTACCTGTTTTCCACGCTTTAATGGTTCCAAATTTTCTTAACACTTATCAGTAATTTTTTCAGTAATTCTGCTGTTTGTTTTCCTTTCTTATCAATGTTGCCAAGGTTGATTACTGGCAATTTCAAGTGAAAATATTTACACTACTCAAAGATTTAGTAAATTATGAAGATTTCTAAAATTTTATCTAAATCTCACCGTTTCTAAAAATATAAATATTTTGATTTTATCTTGAATCAACAAAATCCTCCATTTTAAAAAAGGTTTAAGACCTTGTTTCTATTCTGTATGCAATGGAAAGTTGAAAATATATACATTTACATGTTTTAGGTTAAGAAATACAATAAAGCAATTCAAAACATTTAAAAGTAAACAATACACTCTAAATTTGTAAATTACTCAGCGTAGAGCAGGGCATATTGGGACACTATTGCTAATTTGCTTTTTTCATAAAAAGTTTATATTTTTTGGACAGTATTTTTTATCCTCTTTTAGAATCTGGTTTTTAAAAAATATCTGGAATTAAACTTTTTGAATAGTATATATTTTAATAAAACAACTTTTTGAGGGGCATATTGGGACAACAAGTTATTTATATAACTAATTATATTACTACCATTTCATGATGCTGTTTACAGTTTGGTGATTTTATTTTTAATCTAAAATAGTATTTTCCTTATTAAGAAAAACAATATTTGTAATGAATTCAAAGAAATTTCTATTTTTATAATTTAACTTTGATTATTAATGTGTTTAATATAAACAAAGATGGTAAAATATTATATAAGAAAGATCAACCATCCAAAATGGGATGAAATGCAGTTTTAGCTGTGAGTAAAAAAGAACTTAGAACTACAAAAGCTGCTGATACATATTTAAGTTTACTCTACATTGGCATATTGCTAATAAGCCAGCTCATCAAAAATGTTGCCAAATAAAGTTTCAGAATATTTTTTGTGAGATCTATGTGATTTATAATATTTTTTGTTTAATTTTAAATTTAGTAATATTTACCAATTTAATAATATATAGGTTAGGGTAGAGCAGAGGTATTTTATAATAAAACACAAATTTTTATATTTTATTTTAGTTGTTATTTCTTTTTTGTGTTGTATAGGTGTAAGGACATGTAGTTTCTATCTTACTTTTTTGAGAGTTAAATGTCTGAACATGTTTAAAGGATATATAGCCTTTATTTTTTATCATTTTAAAAGCTTTACAATTTACGAATAACTGCTGTTTTGCCCTAACCACTTGCAAAATGTAAAAATTTTGCCGTCTAGAGTTTTGCTGTTTAGAGTTTTGCTTGTGAGTTTCGTTACTTTAGTTGTCATAAGAATTTTTATTTTCGCTTTCTTATATTAATGAATTTTAAGAAATATATAAAAAACAGTGTTAACAAGATTAGCTTATTCGCAACTAGCATTTGTTTCTCAAGTGTCCCGATATGCCCCGCTCTACCCTACTATAATTTTACTGGGTTGAATTACAAAAATGCTGATAATGGGTCATTCCATGCTAAATGGACCAAAATTTTAGGATTTCAACATTGACCACCTCAGCTTTTAATGAAACTTGGTGGGTTGGTTAATATCAATGAGACAAGCAATTCCTGAAAATTTCAGCTTAAAATCTTGTGCGGTTCATTAGGTATGGTCATTTGAAATTCTGATTTTTCCAAAAATTAAAACTTTAGTAGCGAAAACATGTTTTGCTCATACTTTGAAGCTCTATACTTTAAAAACAAAATTTCAGAAAACCATTTAGTTTTTTTTTATTGTATTTAACTCTAGACTTTTTTTTTTTTTAAACATTTTCGCTTCCAACAAGACTGCAAGTAACCACAAATTAGAGTTGGAAGTTACTGGAAGAGAAAAGATGAAGATTGTAGAGCGAGATAACGATTGACAGACTTAAAAGATTGAAAGTTATATGAATCAGGAAAGCAAGATAAAGGAAGCGAATTCCAAAGAACTGATGTTTGAGGAAAAAAACTTGAGGAATAAGAGTTTTTGGAGCACTAAGGAACAGTAACAGAAAAAAGATGAGACTTAATTGAATGACAAGTGACATGAGAATGAATTTTGGTAGATGGCACAAGAGATGCTAGCTCTTTAGAGCAGTGCCCATTATAGTATTTGTAGAAAGGAGAAAGAGAAGCAACATTACAACGGTGTGATAATGGTTGGAGGTTGGCTGCAAGAGCAGGTCCAACTATGTTTATAATGCGTTTTTGCACCTTGTCTAAAAGAAAAAGGGCATCATTAAAAGATCCGCCCCAGTTAAGGCAACAGTATTCCATTCAAGGCCGGATTTGAGATTTATAGAGATAGAGAATAGAATCCGTAGTAAGAAAGTGTCGAGTTTGATAAAGAGATGCAACCTTAGCAGATGTTAATTTTGCAACAGATTTGATACATGGTTTCCTAGAAAGATTGGAAGTAAGAGTTAATCCTAGAAGATGAAGGGTAGATGACTCATCGAGAACATTACCGTTCATGAATATAGGAAGACCTAGATTATTGCAATAACAATTGGCTGAAAAAATTTGAGTTTTATTTGAATTAAAGTTCACCAGCCACTGTGAGCCCATGCTGCAGCAGAAGTGAGATCTTTTTCAAGCTCAAATGCCCCCTCCAAGCAATCAGAGAGTGTTGGCTTCTAATCATGACAAGAATAAATGGTAGTATCATCAGTGAACAATGCCACCTTAAATGCGGAATGTCTGGAAGATCGTTAATCTAAATTAAAAAGAGTATAGGGCCAAGGATTGAACCTTGAGGAACCCCTGAAGTTACAGAATATGAAGAAGAGTGCTGTCCATTGAGGACAACTTTTATACTACGATTGGAAAGGAAAGATAATCTTAAAGATGTTGCCAGATACACCATAAGAAAAAAGCTTATGGAGTAAACCAGCATGCCAAACTTTATCAAATGCTTTAGAAATGTCAAGAGTGGCCTTAATCTCTCCATTTTTATTTAATGCACGATAAAACCTATTGGTTATTACTGTTAGCAAATCAGCTGTAGAATGAGAAGATCAAAATCCATATTGATGATTAGAAAGTAAATTGTTATGTTCAAGATGAAAGATTAAGTGTTTGTTAATTAAAGATTCAAAAACCTTGCTTATGATAGGAAGAAGACTAATGGGACGATAGTTAGACGAATCAGATCGGTCTCCAGAATTTTTGAAAGTAGGGATAACGGATGCCGGTTTCCAGCAGGCTGGAAAACAAGACTCTGATAAATACTTGTTGAGTTGTTTTGAAAGTATAGATGACAGCTCCGCAGAACACTTCTGCAAGACAATAACGAGTATGTTGTCCGGGCCACAAGCTATAAAAGAGTCCAAGCAGGAAATCACTTAAATGCAGAAGTTGGAGTGATACGAATGTCAAGAAATGGATCTACCTGTTTGACGGCTATATCAGGTAGAACGCAACTAGTGGAATCAAGAGACAATATTGATGAAAAATTCTTAGCAAACAATTCATCTTTGTCTTCAGGTGAGGTGACAAAGTCTGCACCATACAAGTGAGGTGGAATTACAGATTTGCCTTTATTATTGATACTATTAAAGATTCTCCAGAAGTCATGAGAGCCTAATTTTTGTGATGAAATTTCATGACCTGAGAAAAGTGGGCTTTGGCGTTAGACAAAACCTTTTTACAATGGTTTCTAGCATTAATAAACAGATGTCTATTTTCCGTAGAATTGTTTTGCTGATAGATATGGAAGTGATGGTTTCTATTGGCAATTTCAGCAGCACAATGTGAGGAAAACAATGGAGAAGAGTGAGGCTTGACCTGGAGTCGTCAAGAGGAAATAAAAGATTCCATGCCAGCCTGAATCCACAATGTTATGTAAGAAGTACATTTGTCTACAGGAAGACAAGATTTTATGATGGCCCTTGGGTAGAAAGATTTCTACCCAAGGGCCACCATGAAGAAAATTATGGAAAGAATCCCAGTCAGCTATAAGGTAGTTGTACGAGGTACTAGGTAGGGGGATTCAAATATAGAATTGATAGGGGGTTTCAAATGATAGGGGGATTCAAATTTTGAGCAACAAACTCACTGCTAATGATACAAATTGCAACTGCATTAAGAAAATTACATGCCCATTAAATAAACCAATGTCTATCAAAAAATGTTGTATATAAAGCAACTTTAGCATCACCTAATCCCAGTCTTGTGGAAAAATCTTACATTGGTGTTAGTGAAAATGCATTCAAGCTGCATTGCAAGCATTGCAAACCACCTTAAATACTTTAATGCAACCAGGTATAGAAATGATTCAGAACTTTCCAAAGAAATCTGGAAAAATAAAGTCGCAGGTATCATGCCTATAATTAAGTGGAACATAATTAAAAGATGCCAATCTTATAACCCATCTACAAAAAAGTGTAACCTTTGTATCCATGAAAAATATTTTATTATAATTTTTGATAGTGGATTACTACTTAACAAAAAAAGTGAATTGCTTTCTGCTTATATTTAACTTTGATTTTGGCAATTAGCAAATATCGGATCATGTATATTTGACATCAGATGCCGTTGCAACCTAAACTTGTATTTTTTATAATGGTTTTTATTTTATATTTTAAGGCATGAAACTTTAAGTTCCATTATAAAGTTTTTTTTTTAAATTTAAATAAAATTTGATCTATTTTTTAAAAGAAGATATTGATAACTCTTAAACAGACAAGAGTTGTATTTCCAACAGTATACAACATTTATCGATAATATATTTAGTTATATTGTCAGCCTAGAACCAAGAGGCCGTATTTCCACATTTTGTGTTTTTTATGATTATTATCAATAAATATTCAACAATCAATGGAATATGTGTCCAATAACTCTAGTTTCAAGAATGATAAAACTTTTAAAAATATTTATCAATTTGTCGGACAATCTGGCAGTAAGTCTTAACAAATTAAATTTTAAAACTTGTTTTTCTCGGAAATACAAAAAATGAACATATGGCCTCTTGGTTCTCAGCTGACGGTATGTTTGTTTGGTATTAAAAATTTAGTTATATGTTTGTTTGTTATTTAATATTTAGTTATGTTTGTTTGTTAATTTTTTGACACTGGCACTATCTTCCCGCCATGATGGTTGCCAATAAAATCTGTGCCAGTTGAATAGAATGCTTTCTAAGCAGCCAATTGAATCTTATCTAATGTGTGCTTAATGTTGTTGTTTTTTAGTAGCTGTCTTAAATTGGATCCTATGTAAGTTCTTTCTCTGATTTTTGCCAAGCTCAATGCAGGAAATTTGTTAATTAGGTATTTAAAAGCCATACTTTCTTTATCAAGGGTCTGTATCAGCTGTCTACTAAACTTCCTTCAGGTTTTAGTATGTTTCTCTTATCATAACTGAATAAGCAACAGGGGCGTTGTTGTGAAGAACTGCTTTTTAATAGATTTAGATGAATTCCAATCACGAGGATAGTGCTTAATTCTAAATTTAAAGAAAAAAGCAGGAATAAAATTACAATGACATAATTATCAACTCATAATAAACAAATGTTTCAGGTTGGTTGATTGATAGGGTTTTAGTTTACTAAAGGACTTGTACCAGGTTCTTTAACTTAACTGTTGTTATAATAAGAGGCAAATAATACATTAATAAACTCATAAGGTGCATTAATACAGCTTTTGAGTGAATTTAACACTAACTTTTTTTTTTCAGCATTTATTCTTCTGATTTTTTCAAAATTCTGATTTTTCCAAATCAGCTTGGAGTCACTTTTTTCCTTCCGCTCTTCCCAAAGACAACAAACTATTGAACTATATATATATATATATATATATATATATATATATATATATATATATATATATATATATATATATATATATATATATATATATATATATATATATATATATATATATATATATATATATATATATATATTATATATATATATATATATATATATATATATATATTAATATATACACATATATATTTATATATATATATATTTATATTTATAATATATTAATTATAGGCTCAATAAATGGATCAACAGAAGACTTATTTTCTATTGCAAATAGTCTGCAATACGCAACACTTTTTAGTTATGATGACCCTTTTCACATTTCAAGTCATGCACACCATAGTTCATTACCTCTGTTTCATGCACTTAAACAGTAAGTTATATTTTTATATGAAAAATTTTATTTTTTTTTTAGCTTAAAAAAAATGGTCAACATGATCTTTGATAAATTTTATATTCATACAAAAAGTATTATACTAATAATTATCTGAAAAAATGTAAAAAAAATTATTTAATTTTATAGAGTGTTATGTAAAAAAAGTTTCAACATGACATGAAATGGTTTCAACATTATTGACAGTTTATCTAGTTTATATAAACTTGTAAATATGAAATTTTGTATCTTCTATTGTTAAACCATTAGAAAAACCGATATTAAAATATAATGCTTAATAGCAATTGCATTATTGAAACATCATAATTCATAATGGTAGTTGCATTATTGAAACATAATCCATACTTTTACATACAATACATACAACTTTATAAGATAAATAATTGCCTCAAGAAAATTAATCTAATTAAAGGGATCCCAAAATGACAAATAAGTATTTATTATCAATCGTAAGACTTTCCTATAGATTTTATAGGAAGGTAAACAAAAGAATGTTTTTTTATAGATTGGGAAAACCAAATGAAATTAAGATTTTTATGTTAAAATATAATAAATATTCTCTTAAATATATTAAATATTCAAAAAAGATGTTGATCACCTTATTATATATTCTGAATCTTTTTTCTTTTTATGTAGACAGTGTGAACTTTTTTTTTAGTTTATCTAAGCCGTTTATTACTATCACATAATTATTTTAATAAAAATTTGTTTAAATAAAAAAAGTTAAATAAAAAAAAACTTTATAATTTTTTAAATCTGTGAATGCTAGCACCTGAAAATCTAATGCATGGTTGCTGGCATCTGAAAATCTATTTATTCTTAATATCTAGTAATTGCAGTTTCTTTGCACATTTATATCACCGCCTAAGTTATTTTAATGAGTAACATATATTATATATATAGATATCAATTATATCAGCACCTTGAAAAACAACTCAGGTTGTCGAAAAGCCATTTATAAAGATATTATAAATAAATAAGTTACGTCTTCTGAAATTAAATAACAACAAGTTACAACATTACTACATCCTAAAGTATATATTTTTAATTCAAAATTCATGTTATATTATATATATATATATATATATATATATATATATATATATATATATATATATATATATATATATATACATATATATATGTATATATATATATATATATATATATATATATATATATATATATATATATATATATATATATATATGCATGCATTTCTATATCATCATCATCATCATTATCATAAAAAACATTTAGCTTTAGCTTCTCCTTTTATTCTATTTCTCTAATATAAAAAATCTCAAGCATTTTAATTCCTTGACTAAAGCTTGTTCAGATGTAAGAATATCTCTCTTGAGAACAAATGGGACGACTGAATAAATGTGAATTTCATAAGTGCGAACTGGCATAAGCATGAATGGGGTAAGTATGAACCGGCGTAAGTATAACGGGTGACAACTAAAAATCCGGACAAAAAGAAATTGTGCGCAAGTCATATTCAGTTGTTTAACTTTGCCACTTCGTTACATTATAAAGTGGTGTATGATTCAAGTAATAATTTTACATAGTTTTTGTTTGACAATTGTCAATTTAGTTGTCATAAAATGTCGTCTAAACAGAAGCTTCTTCGAGAACATGTTGAACATTTTTGTGAACGCCATAAAAGTGTTGGCAAAATGTTTACTGTAGAACATTTTATGAAAGAAGGTATATCGAAAAGTACAGTTTACGATATTTTAAAACATGGTACTGTTGAAAGAAAGCAAGGATCCGGACGAAAGCCCACAATAATGACCAAGAAAAATTTGAAGAAGTTAAAAACTCCATTTAACAACAAAGATGGCATTAGCCAGCGCGATGCTACTAGAATATTTGAGTGTTCCCAGCAGTATATCAGTATGGCACTCATAAAGCTTCAAGTTAAACCAAGGAAAAAGCAGAAATCGCCATCCTACACCGAAAGTCAAATTACTAAAGTAAAAAAAGATTGTCATTATCTTGTGAGACATTTTGGTAACAAAAATTTCATTTTGGATGATGAAAGTTATTTTACTTTAAACAAGCCCCAAATGCCTGGTAACAAAATTTATTACACAGATGACTCTTCTGTTACACCACCTAATGTTAAATTCAAAATGCAAAGCAAATTTGTGAAGAAAGTAATGTTATATATTGTTGTCTCCGACAGAGGAATTTCAGAGCCATTTTTCAAGGAAAGTAGTTTAGTTGTCAACCAAGAAGTTTACAAAAACCAATGCTTAACTAAAATTTTATCCCATTTATTAATAAATATCATTCAGATGATAATTACATATTTTGGCCTGATAAAGCATCATCACACTATGCGAAAAGTGTTACTGAGCTCCTCCAAAGCGAAAATTTCCTTTTGTACCGTAGAATGTTAACCCCACCAATCTTTCTCAATGTAGACCAATTGAAGATTTTTTTGGATAACTAAGTTCTTTAGTGTACAAGCGTGGTTTGAAAGCTCGAAATATTTCACAACTCAAGCGTAGAATTACAAAATCCTTGAAAGAAATGGACACAACTGGTGTACAAACAGCTTGCGCGAACATTAAAACAAAGTTGCGCAGAGTAGCAGATAAAGGATCCTTTGTGGAAAACCATTAATTTTATTGTATATTTTAAGTTGTCATCAATTATATATCAACCATATAAAATTGTTATGAATAAATTATTTCATCAAAATTAACATTTCTTCTCATTCCGGATTTTTAGTTGTCACCCGTTAAACTTGCATAAGTGCAAACTGTCATAAATGCGAAGCAGTTGCAAAAACTGGTATAAGTGCGAATCGACATAATGGTGAACTAGCATAAGTGCGCCGAATGAAATTACAAACATTAACATAAGTGCTAAATGCCAATTTGCACTTATGTTAATATTTGAAAATTTATTTGGCACACTTATGGCAATTCGCACTTATGCCAGTTCGCACTTATGCCAATGTTTACAAATTCTTTTAGCGCACTTACACTGATTTGCACTTTTGCAACACTTTGCACTTATGCCAGTTTGCACTTATGCCAGTTTTTGCAACGCTTCCCACATATGCCATTTCCCACTGAAATTCCCACTTATTCAGCCTCCTGGAACAAATGTCTTTTATTATTTAATTATTGCAAGAAGTCAATGTAAAAAGGTCCTGTTTGATGCTAAACTCTGCTACTCTTAGTCTACCAATTCTCAGTTGTTAGGTTCTGAGACTTTTGAAAAATCTTCAACAGATTCATAACTAAAGTAAGTCTAACATTCTATCTCTAATTTATGGGTCCGATCTTATTACTTCTGCCCAAAAAAAGGCTGTGTTGTTTGCATAGAACTTTTCCTCTAATTTACTTTTGAATCTAATGGTCATACTCTTCCAGCCATTCCAGTTGAACAGATTATCCTATTGTTAGATCTTTTACGACTTTTGGTTCAGACAATATTTTCACCATATTCTTACAAAAATGTTCTCCAGAATTTTCTTCAATCCTTGCTACACTATTATTAAGTGCGAAATAAGTGGTTCCAATATTTAAAAACTCTAGAAAATACTCTGATCTCTTCCTACAATAAGTCTTCTCTCTAGTATTAGTTTCTTCATGTAAAAATTTTAAGATTATTAAATCATTTCTTTCTAACTGCAGTATAGTATAGTCATTCTTGAAGGCCTACACTTTTCTTTGTTTTGATGATCTTTCTAGCTGACAACAGCTTGGGTGCATACAGTGGCTTGTGGATTTTAACTCCAACCAAATTCAGTTGTTTACTGCAAACAACTATTACAATACTGTTGACATTCCTATATTGACAAATAACAACCCTTAGAAATAACTCACAAATAATTCACTCTCAGAAAAAGTTCAAAAGCATATTGTAAATGTAGCTGAACCTGTTTCATCTGCCAAACTTGAGCCACTCTCCCATTGTTGTAAGGTTGCATCTCTTCCTTTTTTCTATAAATACTACCATTTTCGCTGCTCAAATTGAGCTATTATCTCTTGTTCAATCAACCAAAACTCATTCTCACTTGACTTCTCATTCAGCAAAGTAAGCTCATTTTATTGTATCTGTCCCTCTTTGCTATAAAAATTTTTTAATCATCTAGTTTATTTTCTCCCACATCAACAAAACTTCAAAACTCTCACCCATCTTCCTGTTTTCCTGATCATACAACCTACAACTTTTTAAGTCTTCATTTAAGTGTTTCCTTTCTCTTTAACCCTATCCTTTATTTTCTAATAAAATAATTTTGATTTTAATATATTACTCATATAATAGTTGTTGCTTGCAGATGTGAATTATATATAATTTATATTGTGAGTTATATATTACATATATATATATATATATATATATATATATATATATATATATATATATATATATATATATATATATATATATATATATATATATATATATATATATATATATATATATATATATATATATATATATATATATATATACACACATATATATATATATATATATACATATATATTTATATATATATATATATATATATATATATACATATATATATATATATATATATATATATATATATATATATATATATATATATATGCCATTATTTAATAAATAAAAAGTGTATACATAATTTATAATATATAAAGTATTATGAATTTTTTCTTAGCTGGGTTATCAACCCCTGCTAAATCTTATAATTTTGCCATGACTGAGGGCAGGTTTGTAAAAAGTCTTTTAGGCAGGGCAGAGGTCGGGACCCCTGACACTAACCAATTAAAGTTTGGTATTGCACCATACTTAATTTGTTTTATAAAGAAATATAGTTGTCCCCTTTCTTTGTTATGTTTTTCAGTGACTTATTAAACCAAACCATGCAAAAAATTCAAATAGGCAATATTGTATGATTCTGGAATAATGAATCAAATTAGATTTTTACAAGATATCTGTACTACCAATTTTTGGAGAGTAAATTTAAAGTAAATATAAAAATTTTTATCCCAAGATATATCTTGACTTATAAAATTTTTATCTAAATTTTTATCTTGATTTTATTCATTTTATAAAATTATTCATACAGTAGTGGTCAAAAGTATTTTTACTATCATTTTTTATGCAATAAACTTGTTAACGAAAAATGTTTAAACCATTTTACATTAAATTACAACCATTAATCTTTGTTTGTGCAATTCACCCATACAAATATAGTTTTAATTGGTAGTTTTAATTGTTTTAATAAATAATTGTAAAATTTTTTAAAAAACGTTGTTAAATTTTTTTTTTAAACGTAAATTCTTATATTTACATGAAATTTTTTCAACTAACTTCATTGAAAATTATTAAAATCACATTCAAAAATGGGAAAACACATGGAGTATAGTAAAGATCTTTATAATTCAGTAGTAAATGCAGTTAATTATCATGGAAACACAAAATCGAAAGCTCCTTGTCAATTTGGAGTATCTAAACAGCTTGTTTGTGCAGGGGAACTTTAGAAACAAAAGTTAGATCCAATTGATCAAGAAAAACTACTAAAAGGGGCAATTATCAATTTGTCATATGTCAAAAGGTGATGCTCCCCTTACTGAACCGCAGATTCTTTCTGAATTCAACAAATTTTCTGAAGTAAAAGTATGAGTCAACAGTGAAAAGACGTTTAAGTAACAACATTTTGTTTAGAAGACTTCCTACTCAAAAACCATTTATTTCAAAAAAGAACTGGATAGCTCGAGTAAAATTTGCCAAAGAGCATTTACATTGGACTAAACAAGATTGGGGTAAAGTGTTGTGGAGTGATTCAAGTAAATATAATTTGTTTTTATCTGATGGTATTAAGTATGTTAGACGTCTAAAAAATTGAAAAGACCCTCAGTATACTGTACCAACTGTAAAACAAGGAGGTGGTAGTGTCATGGTGTGGGGATGTTTTTCCCATGATTGTGTAGTGTCATTAGTTCAAATTGAGGGCATCATGGCTATCACATGGTAAAGCAAAAATGCATCAACGATGGTGTTTCCAGTAGAGTAATGACCCTAAACACACTTCAAAAGCTGTGAAAAATTGGTTAACATTTAATAAAGTCCGTGTTATGGACTGGCTTAGCCAAAGTCCTGACTTAAATCCCATTCAAAATTTATGAGAGGTACTTGATCCTCAAGTTAGAGAAGGAGATTTTACTAATAAAAAGAATTTGTTTGTGGCTTTACACCAAAAATGGAAAAGTATCCCTAAGACAAACTAATTAAGCTTGTCAATCAATGTCTCAAAGATGTGCTGCTGTAATTACCTCAAAATGAGGTTATGTCACTAAATATTGAATAATATAATTATAAATTTCATTAAATTTGGTAGTTTTGATCTTTATTTTTTCACTTTTTTTTCCCAAATATAATTAAAAGTAAAAATACTTTTGACCAGAGCAAAATTGAAAAGTAATTATTTAAATTATGATAATGCTAAGTACAATAAAAATTTTATACTGCATTAGAAGTTCACTAATGTACATTTAATAAAAGATAAATAAATGTCCAACTACTGTCAATATTTTTAAGCAAAAACTAATAGTAATACTTTCGAATGCTATTGTATATTGTATATCTTTAGACTCAATATTATTTTAAAAAATTTAAAAACTAATAGTAATACTTTCAAATGCTATTGTATATCTTTAGACTCAATATTATTTTTAAAAAATTTAAAAGTTGATAGTTATAGTTCATGAAAGCCTCAGAACTAGTAAGCAATTGGGCTAATATTTGACCGAAGCCCAGTTTGATAAATCATAGCTGGGGTCAGGGTTATGGCAGAGGCTGCCTAAATCTTGACAAACCCTATAAATGAAATAAATATATTTTATCTTGGATTGAAATTCATGTTATATTTATCAATAGATATAGATAGTCCTTGGAATTAGGGAAAATAAGGTCAGCAAAAATTTACTGACCTTAATCTGTATGTGGTCGGCAGAAAAATATAAAGCAAAGGTTTGATCATAAAACATAGAAACGTAGTTGGCAATTTTTTGCTGACCTGAAACACTTCTAGGTTGGCATTACCAAATGCTAACCCTAATTCCAAGGGTTGTATAAATGAATATATATATATTTAATGGAAGCGATGTCAAGCCCCTATGCAAGAAGTACCACTTGTGGCAAATAAACCATGACCCAACTCGAGTAACAGCATCTAAATTGTCTTGACATTATACTAACAAATGCTCCAGTGTTATATTTCTGAAACTCTAAAACCAATGGGCCAATCTGATTCTCCAATTGATCAAGATTCCAAAGCTAATCTCCTGTTAAGTATGAATTCCAGCAATCCCAGTGATCACAATGTTGTCATTGCTTTTTCCCCCCAATATATGTATAAAAACACTCAACCAAAACCTAAGCGCATCCAAATACGATCGGGAAAGATTAGAGATGCAGTTGCTGCCATTCGATTACTTGACATGCATAGTATCCTAGCAAACCTTTACTCTGACCGACTTGGATCATTCTCAGCCTTCCAGAACGCTATAATTGATGCACAAAATGTACATCAGCCTCTACGTACAATTAACGTATGCGGTGACCAAGATTGGATGACTGCAGATATCCTTCACTGCATAAAACAACGCCAATACCTCATTAGCTGCTATATTCTTTGATTTTTTAAAACCATTTGACCTCGTTGACCACATTATTCTTATGCACAAACTCGAAATCAACCTTCCATTATAGTTATCATCCTGGATTGCAAAGTAGCTTTCAAACTGTTAACAACATGTTATATTTAATAAAATGTTTCTCAACATAGCCAAATGCAAAGTTATTTATATTGGCAGAGGTGAAAAGCCAGTCATAACATTAAAAAGCGAAATTCTTGAAGTTGTAAACTCATACAAATACCTCGGCATCAACCTCAACTCAAGTCTCAATTTTGACAAACAATGCTCTAGTCTTTTTAAGCAGCTCCGAATATTTGGTGGATGTTCTCAACCTATGCTTATATCTGCCTACCGTGCTTATTGCCATAGCCACTTTACTTACAGTGCAGTTATCCTCACCTCAACAACCAATAAAACTAAATCTAGGATGCAAGTCTTTCAAAACCGCCTTTTAAAAGCTGGTATTGATCCACATGATACAAGCTCCTATGGTATCCTTCCTATTGAAGAACATCTTGATTTCGTATGTCTCAGCACACTTAAACAAATTTTAAACAAACCTAACTATCCAATCACACTTAGTCTACATAAAAACAATCACTCACATTCCACTTTCAAATTTAATACCAGATCTGCAAACAGGGTTGTTATCTGTCAAATATGTCTAAGACATATTTTCTGCCGACATAAAATATGTCCCATATATTTTCTATCGACATATTTTGACATAATTTTATGTCTGAATTATTTTCTGCTGACATAAAATATGTCAGACATATTTTCTATCGACATATTTTGACATAATTTTATGTCTGAATGATTTTCTGTCTGAATGATTTTCTGCTGACAAAATATGTCAGACATATTTTCTATCAACATATTTTGACATAATTTCATATCTGAATTATTTGCTGTTTGATATTCTTAAAGAAAAAATCAATCTAACAAATTTATTGCGCATTTCAACTTAATTTACAGAGTTAAGTGAAAATAGTTTAACAAATTTGTTGCTTTTTTGCAATCAATTATGCTTCATAAAACTTTTACTTTAAACCCTATAAGCAAACATCAGTTGTTTCATAAAGGTCTTTTTTTTCCCTTTTTAGCGATGTTTCATTTGATAGTATTGACTAATATTGGCATTTATTGACTTATTTATTGATTATTACTTATTTATTAATTATGACTAATATTGACATTGATAGTATTGACTAATATTGACATTTTATAGTATTGACTTTTTCTTACGATTTTAAGTCAAAAATGGAGAATAATTTATTGAATGAATCAACTATTAGAAATTCAAAATGTGAAATGCAATCCAAAAAACAAATTGTTTGCTCGTCACCAGAAAAATTTTTTTTTTTTGTTGACCTTCAATTATAATTGATTGCAAAAAAAGGAACAAATTTGTTAAACTATTTTTACTTAACTCTGTAAATTAAGTTGAAATGCGTAATAAATTTGTTAGATTGATTTTTTCTTCAAGAATATCAAACAGCAAATAATTCAGATATAAAATTATGTCAAAATATGTCCATAGAAAATATGTCTGACATATTTTATGTCAGCAGAAAATAATTCAGACATAAAAATATGTCGATAGAAAATATGTCTGCCATATTTTATGTCAGCAGAAAACCATTCAGACATAAAATTATGTCAAAATATGTCACTCGAAAATATGTGGGATATATTTTATGTCGGCAGAAAATATGTCTGAAAATATGTCGACAGATTTGCCAGACAAATTATGCCGTAACAACTCTGTCTGCAAAATCAACAATTTATTTAAACACTCATCTACAAAAATTTATCTGCCCCTTTCGTAATGATGCAAATAAACCTGGAGCTAACTCTACCCTTTACGTTACATGAAATCATTCAATAGAATATTCCAAAATATTGTAATATTAGTTTTTTTGTAAACTCAAATCAATATTTATTTCAGGAAAAGATTATATTTACAACATATATATATATATATTTTTTTGAGATATATATTTATATTTATTTATTGTTGTTTATATATTATAATATATATATAAATATATATATATATATATGTATGTATATATATATATATATATATATATATATATATATATATATATATATATATATATATATATATATATTTATATTCATATATACATATATATTATATATATATATATATATTTATATTTATTTATATATATATAAATTTATTATATATATATATATATATATACATATATATATATATATATACATATATATATATATATATATATATATATATATATATATATATATATATATATATATATATATATATATATATGCGGTAGTGGTGTAGTGGTAGAGCGCTCGCTTCATAAGCGAGAGGTTCCGAGTTTGATTCCCACCACGTCCCTGGTAGTACCGCGCTCAACTTGTTTCTCCGCGCAGCAGCCTTGTTCATCAAGGTTCGTGTTTCGAAGTTATAAAGTTGAAAGAAGGTGATAACCACAAGTAGCCTCCTCATCTGTAGTGGTCTTCTCAGCTTTGGGGAGGTCAATTAAAGTATATATATATATATATATATATATATATATATATATATATATATATATATATATATATATATATATATATATATATATATATATATATATATATATATATATATATATATATATATATATATATAAATATATATAAATATATATATATATATATATATATATATATAAATATATATATATATATATATATATATATATGTATATATATTTATTTATACAAAAACGCATTGTAAACATAGTTGGACCTACTCTTGCAGCCAACCTCCAACCATTATCACATCGTCGTAATGTTGCTTCTCTTTCTCTTTTCTACAAATACTATAATGGGCACTGCTCTAAAAAGCTAGCGTCTCTTGTGCCATCTACTATATTTCATTCTTGTGTTACTCGTCATTTTGTCATCCTTTTTCTGATACTGTTCCTAAGTGCTCCAAAAACGCTTATTCGTCTAGTTTTTTTCCTCGAACATCAGCTCTTTGGAATTCGTTTCCTTCATCTTGCTTTCCTGAGTCATATAATTTGCAATCTTTTAAGTCGTCTGTCAATTGTTATCTTGCTCTACAATCTTCATCCTTTCTTTTTCAGTAACTTCCAACTTTAATTAGTGGCTGCTTGCAGCCTTGTTGGAAGCGAAGATGTTTAAAAAAAAAAAAAATTTATATATATATATAAATAATAATAAATAAATATATGTTTATATAAATATAATTATTATTATTTATATATATATATATATGTATATAAATTTATTATATATATATATATATATATATATATATATATATATATATATATATACATAGTCTTAACCAGGAATAAATTTGATACAGCGTTTTGATGAAATTGGGAATTTGTCAAAATATCTTCCAATCCTCCCCCCTCTCCTGAGATTAAAATGTGTTCCGGGAATATGTGGGATCCTCTTTTTATATATTTTTTCTTCTTCTACTCCACTGCAGCACTGCATACATTGATTGGACAGCCCCAAAAATGAAATAAAATACCGTCTGTAACATATATTGAAGATAAATATGAAATCAACACAAAATTAGATATACTTTTACAATGACACAGCAAATTAAGCTCTGATTTTCAATGATATATTAAGAATTATATATTTTTATATTATAAAATAATCGTGTATATTAATTAATTATTATTAAGAATAATATATTTGATTTATTTTTAATCTTAATATATCATTGCTGCTTTCATTTTAAGAGTATTCTCTTGAATAAATATATTTTTTTTTTTCAACGGTGGGCATTAAATGGCGATTTATAAAAGTAATATAGCGCTTTAAGTACAAAAATACAAAATCTCAGCAATAACAACAATAAATGATGTTTAATTACAAAAAAAATTGATTGCAAGCGCTTGCACACAATCATGGCAACCAAGAATACCAACAATTATTTTTTCATTCATAGTGATAAAATGTTATTTAGACTGTTGTTCATTCAAACATTTAAATTTGTTTTTATGTTATAAATTCAAGCAAGCAGTGAATCTAGTTTTCTTGATTTTTAAATTTCTAGTACCAGTTTGTTGTAATAAAAAAAAACATTCTTGTTACTAAAGGTATTTAATTTACTTTTAATATATGTACTTAATTTACGTTTTAAATAAAAGCAAGCAGTAAAGTACCAGTTTTTATAATCATAAAACATTTTTTGTATTTAACTTATATTTCAGAGGTGGTCTTTTAAAAAAGTTAGTTAAGAAAAGATAGTAGATGAGTAAAAAATGATTTTTGTCAATATAATTACATTATTCAGTTGATACAAAAAAAGACTAAAAGACTTACCCTAATATCCTTAATTGATCATAATTCGAAAGTATCTGACATAGGCGGCTTCTGAATATTTTTGTTGACAAAGCATATAGACTACTTGAAGTAGAGTTTGCAGTAAGAATTAATAAGTTATTTAACTTTTCAGCCAAAAAGTGCAAAACTTTTTAAAAAAATAGCATTTGCGGGTGTTAAACCAAACAAATTTGTTATTTTTTTAGATTGTACTTTATTTCTTGCTAATTTTTTTATATAATATTTGCTGTTGTTGGAACGCAATGAAAAAATTATTTGCGAATTTTGAGAAATAAATTTTACAAGCAAGTTTACCAGAAAATCCCTAAAGTCGCTTGGAAAATTCCAATACTAAAGAAGTTATGCAATTGCGTAGTTATACCAATAACAGTGATTTTATTTCAAGTTTTGCACAATTTTTTTTTTAACTTTATTTAGGTGCCTCAAGAAGTCCTTACGGTCTTATCACATAGCACTGCCGATGAGCATTTAATAGAAAGTTGACGCCTCAATCCTAACCAATGTCACAAAACATGCCCAGAGGTGGAATTCCACGGGTCCTTTGTTTCTTAGACAAGTGCGCTACCTCTGCGCCATGACTGCTAATTAATAATTTAAAGTTTTTTATGTTATTTTTCTTTTAGTTTTAAAATATTTAAGTTTCAATAATTTTTACAACTATTGTTAAACTTTAATTTAGCAAATTTTATTTGGAGAATGGGATTTTTTCATCTTTAAATTGGAAATTTAATTTTTTTTAGCATTTGGGAATACCGCATTTGATGGGGCCATACAGGGCTAGTTTCATTCTGATATATACATTTTTTTTTTTAAACATCTTTGCTTCCAACAAGGCTGCAAGCAGCCACTAATTAAAGCTGGAAGTTACTGAAAGAGAAAAGATGAAGATTGTAAAGCAAGATAACGATTGACACACGACTTAAAAGATTGCAAATTATATGAATCAGGAAAGCAAGATGAAGGAAGCGAATTCCAAAGAACTGATGTTCGAGGAAAAAAACTAGATGAATAAGCGTTTTTTGGAGCATTTAGGAACAGTCACAGAAAAAGGATGACACTTAATTGAATGACGAGTAACACAAGAATGAGTTTTAGTAGATGGCACAAGAGACGCTAGCTCTTTAAAGCAGTGCCCATAATAGTATTTGTAGAAAAGAGAAAGAGAAGCAACATTACGACGATGTTATAATGGTTGGAGGTTGGCTGCAAGAACAGGTCCAACTATGTTTACAATGCGTTTTTGCACCTTGTCTAAAAGAGAAAGGGCATCATTAGAAGATCCGCCCCAGATATGGCAACATTATTCCATACAAGGCCGGATTTTAGATTTATAGAGATAGAAAATAGAATCCGAAGTAAGAAAGTGACGAGCTCGATGAAGAGATGCAACCTTAGCAGATGCTAATTTTGCAACATATTTTAATATATGGTTTCCAAGAAAGATTGGAAGTAAGAGTTAATCCTAGAAGATGAAGAGTAGGTGACTCATTGAGTACCGTTCATAAATATAGGAAGATCTAAATTATTGCGATAACGATTGGCTGAAAAATATTGAGTTTTATCAGAATTAAAATTCACCAACCACTGTGAGCCCCATGTTGCAGCAGAATTGAGATCCTTTTCAAGCTCAAATACCCCCTCCAAGCAATCAGAGGGTGTTGGTTTCTTATCACAACAAAAATAAATGGTAGTATCATCAGCAAACAATGCCACCTTAGATGTGAGAATATCTGGAAGATCGTTAATGTAAATTAAAAAGAGTATAGGGCCAAGGATTGAACCTTGAGGAACCCCTGAAGTTACAGAATAAGAAGAAGAGTGTTGTCCTACGAGGACAACTTTTATGCTACGATTGGAAAGGAAGGATTCAATAATCTTAAAGATGTTGCCGGATACACCATAAGAAGAAAGCTTATGGAGAAGGCCAGCATGTCAAACTTTATCAAAAGCTTTTGAAATGTCAAGAGCGATGGCCTTAACCTCTCCACCTTCATTGTTGAATAGTTTTGAAAGTATAGACAACAGCTCTGGAGAACACTTCTGCAAGACAATAACAGGTATGTTGTCCGGGCCACAAGCTTTAGAAGAGTCTAGGCAGGAAATCACTTTAGATGCAGATGCTGGAGTGATATGAATGTCAAGCAATGGATTAACCTGTTTGTTGGCAATATCAGGTAGAACGCAACTAGTGGAATCAAGAGATGATATTGATGAAAAGTTTTTAGCAAACAATTCGGCTTTGTCTTTAGGTGAGGTGACAAAGTCTGAACCATACAAGAGAGGTTGAATTATAGATTTGCCATTATTATTGATATTATTAAAGATTCTCCAGAAGTCACGAAAGCCTAATTTTTGAGATGAGATACGAGATTTCATGACCTGAGAATAGTGAATGGAGAATAGCTTTTTACAATTGTTTCTAGTAGTAATAAACAGGCATCTGTTTTCTGGAGAATTGTTTTGCTGATAAATATGGAAGTAACGGTTTCGATTGGCAATCGCAGCAGCACAGTGTGAGGAAAACCATGGAGGAGAGTGAGGCTTGACCTGGAATCGCCGAGAGGGAACAAAAGATTCAATGCCAGCCTGAATTCACGAAGTTATGTAAGAAGCACATTTGTCGACAAGAAGACGAAAGATTTCTACCCAAGGGCCATCGCAAAGAAAATCACGGAAAGAATTCCAGTCAGCTTTACTGTAGTTGTAAGAGGTACGATATTAGGGGGATCCAGGTGATGAAGAAGAATGAGATATTAGTTTTAGAGAGATCAAACTGTGATCAGAAGCATCTAAGGGTGAATGTGGAGAAACTGAGCACTGACTAGGATCAGAAACAAGACATAAGTCGAGTAGAGGAGGTAAATGATACGGGTTGTCTGGAAAGTGAGTCGGAAAGTTGACTATTTGAGTTAGGGATTGAGAAAGGCAAAAGTTGTGGGCTTTAATACCTGCAGAATCACTGACACTAGAGCCAAGCCGAATTTACGAATTTTTTATTCGTTTAATAAAGAAGATACAAAATGAAATAATTCATTTCATTTCGTACCTTTTAAAAATACAGTACGATTTAAAACGGATTTTTTGACTTAAAGTAAAAAAAAAAAAAAAAATTACAAAACGATGATTTTTGTTTCGTACCGTTTCGTACTTTTTTTTGAACTAATAGCAGACACGGGTGTTTATTTTACACTAATTTTTTTATTAAACAAAAATTAAAAACTTTAAATTTTATACTTTATGAAATAAAACTTTTTAAAGTTCATGATATTTAAGTCACTAAGTTTCTGTAGACTATTTTAAGAGTTCTACAGGGAAGGGCAATAACAAAATACATATACGGTATTTACATAATTATTTATTTTTTTCATAACAGCAAAACAGATGTTATCATGCACGATTATTGTATTGCAACAATGCCCGCTTTTAAGCCATCAATTGACTATCTTTACTCGTTTATCGATGCATATCCAAATAACCCCAAGTTTGCTTGTATTGTTTTCAGCCTTATTACGCAATCGAATTTTAACGCGCTGAGCTATTTAGACAGTGCACTTGAAAAGTTGTTAAAAGACTTGAAGAAGTTAAAAAATACAATAATAGTTATCAATACAGTTAAAGGAAGTTTAGTTGGAAAATTAGCAGAGTTACCACAGGGATTGCTTGAAAATAAATCACCGTTTTTGAGTATTTATTTTTCAGAAGATATCCGAAGTAATTATAATTTGGCTCCGAGCAGACAAAAAGATATAACAACCCCTTTTGATTTACATGTGACACTTAAATCTTTTTTATCTACAAATAAGTATGAACATCCATATGGAGTTTCGTTGTATGAAAATACAGCTCCCAGAAGTTGTGTCAAAGCAGGAATTCACAGTTCTATGTGTCCTTGTAATTAAGAAACTTTTGTCCTTTGATTTTATGTTTCAATTCACAGTTCTATGTGTCCTTGTAATTAAGAAATTTTTGTCCTTTGATTTTATGTTTCAATTGCATTAAATTTTGCTTGTATATGCGTGTGTGTAATTGCTTTGTGACTAAGTTACCTTATATGGAAAACTCATAAATTTTTGTTGGTGAAAATAAAATTGAGCTTTTTCAAGGCTTTTCGGAAACTTGAGTTTGAGTTTTAACGTCTGCATCGGTGCGTGTGTTTTTTTAAATTGTTTAATATAGTAAATTTCTTGTAGTTAAGTATATGTAGTTAGACTTTTTTTTTAATAAGCATATTTTTTTGTAGAACACAGTTTTTATTTAATAAATGGTTCATACGCATTTATTATCTTTTAAAAATCGAAAATATTTAAAACTAATTTTTAAAATAGTAAAAAATAATTTTTAATATTTTATTATCACGTTTATGTATATATCGGTTGAAGTTCAATTGCATTCATGTTTTATAATGTTTTTAATCCCGTTTTTTTTGTTTTTTTTTGTGTACATATGTAACAGTATATAAGATATAAAACTGTATTTAAAATCCTTTTAATATTTTTGTATTATTTTTATTGTAATTAGTTGTATCACCCAAAAAAAAAGGAAATGTATAGAAACAGTTGTTGTTTTTTTTTACGACAAATTTTCGTATAAATAACAGCTTTCGCAGTTTACTGAGTGTATATATCGTTATAGGCAGAAAAAACAACTATAATAATGAATTATTTAAAGTGCAAATAAAACTGTTAAAAGTTTTTTACTTGTATTTGTATAATTGATAATCGTTATATTGAATAAATTTGATATATATATATATATATATATATATATATATATATATATATATATATATATATATATATATATATATATATATATATATATATATATATATATATATATATATATATATATATATATATATATAGATAGATAGATAGATAGATAGATAGATAGATAGATAGATAGATAGATGGATAGATAGATAGATAGATAGATAGATAAATCTATCTGATATATAGATATCTAGATAAATTTGATTCTCGCTGCATCAAATTAATTTCATTACACATAGACATGTGAGAAATATAAGCAAAATAAGCAAATTCTGGAAGTGATGTCTTCAAATTGTCCATATTTTTAGATATTTTGTAGAAAATAATGAAATGAGGCCACTGTTATTCTTTTTTTTTTTCTTTCGAAAACTCCTATTAATTGGGAAGATATCGGGTCCCAAAATTCGGTCCTTTATATAAAAATATTTTTGTATGGAGTGCAATTGCTACTTTAAAGGGCAACTTTAGCAACATGAATTTGAGTGACGCATTCCTTTTTTTTTCTTCTGCTACTATGGGTAGATTTCTACAGTAAAAACAAAAATTCAATACGGTTACACTTTTTGATGTCTAGAAATCACGGTTCAAAACTGATAAGTTTCAAATTTTATTCATACTTTGAGCATAAATATCTATTAATTAGTAAATATTAATTGCTCAAAGTATATTTTTTTTTTGTATAAAATCAATGTATGCCTTAGTGGCTTTTAAAAACAAGGAATTCATGTGTAAGTTATGTGAAAAACAGGAATTTTTGAAATGAATTCCTGTTTTTGACATAACTTGAAAAACACATGAATTCTTTGTTTTTGAAAGCCACTAAGACATACATTGATTTTATACAAAAAAAAAAAATCATGCAAGAGCCTGGAAAGAAGTAACTTGTTTTTTTTATTTAATTGAATATTCATGCTATATTTTTCTATACAATGTTGTATCCGAAAATATTGTCAGCTTATAAGCTGACAATATTTTCGGATACAACACGATACGATATTTTCGGAATAGATTCGGACCGTACACAGTCTATATATATATATAGTAAGTAGAAAAAAAAAGGTCCGAAAATGAATACTTTTTGGTTTAAGAAGGGGAAGGGGGGGAGGGGTCAAAAGTGATTCGACAGCGCTCAAACTTTTTGAGGCTCATTTTTTATATATTTGCCCCAAATTTAGGGGGTATGGCTTTTTTGTTTTCAAAATTTACTTTTTTTTACTCTCCCTAATATATATATATATATATATATATATATATATATATATATATATATATATATATATATATATATATATATATATATATATATATATATATACATATATATATATAGTGGTGGCCAAAAGTACGGAAACTTTTCAAAAATGCTTTTTATTTATTTATAAAAAATGCAACACCTTCTACATATTATGCATATGTTTTTTGAAGTCGTAATACAACTTTTTAATAAAATAAAACATTTTTTTTTATTAACATATACAAAAAAAAATTATATTTTTAAATTAGGCCTGGTCTTAAGTATGGAAACTTATGACCATTTTAAATGTTCCCTTGCAAACAATAATCTACCCATCTTATTTTTCTTAGAAATTAACGGTTTTTTGACAGCCACTCTTCCGAATAAGCCCGCATCATTTAACCTTCTACGAACTGTCCTGTCAGATAATAAAACTCCATGCTGTTCCAAGATTTTTTCTTTTATATCCTTTGATGACTTTCTAGGATCTTTTGTAGAAGTATTTTTTATATCTTTATCCAATCTTTTTGTTGTTTTTCTTGGTCTTCCAGGTTTCATTTTCACTTCTACAGTTCCCCTTTCTTTGAATTTTTTAATAATTTTTGAAACTGTACCTTTTGGAACTTGAAAATTTCGAGAAATATCAATTGGTTTATTACCGTTTTTAAAACACTCAACTATTTTATTTTTAATATCACTAGAATAATATTTTCGTGGTGCCATACTGATTAATATAAAAGTAAACTATGATGAACTAACAAAGATGTCAATTCTAACACGTTTTAATTCTAAATGATAAGATTTGTTTATGTTTAGTGACAAGTTTGAACAAGTTTCCTTACTTTTGTCCAATCGAAATTAAGAAACATTAGTATGTAATAAAATGTCTTAGAAAAGACAAGTTCAAACTTGTAGTATATATAAAGTAGACTATTGCAAGTACACTCGTGTTAAATAATTTTGGTTTTATTTAATACAAATAAAAAAAAATGTAATTTAAAAAAAGTTTCCATACTTTTGGCCACCACTGTGTGTATATATATATATATATATATATATATATATATATATATATATATATATATATATATATATATATATACAAATATATATATATATATATATATATATATATATATATATATATATATATATATATATATATATATATATATATATATATATATATATGTTGTTATTTTATAACATGCTTTATGCTTATATAACATATTTTTTTACGTTATAACATGCTTATGTAAAACATCTACATTTCTGAAAAATATATTGCTTTTTGTTGTTGTTGTTAAAAACTAGACAAAAGTAATATGTTGCAGACCAGAAAAATTGTTTGTAACCACAGAGAACGATCGAGACAAAAAAATATGATAACTTGCATTAAGTGCGTCGAGTAGCTGAAAATTTGAATAGCTTTTTTGTTAAAGTTAGTCCTAATTTTGCATGAAATATTCCTCCAAATTCACTAACATTTGATTCCTATCTAACAACTTCAAATAAAAAAATGAAAGAATCAAAGCTAGATATAATTGAGTTGCGTTCTGCCTTTTTAAGTCTGAAAAATAACAAAAGTGCAGGGTCAGGTAAAGCTGGTGTCAATATATTAAAATTAATCTATATAATTGAACCATCCTTATTTCATATTTTCAATTTACCTTTTAATTCAGGTATAGTTCCTGATAATATAAAAATTGCACGAGTCACTCCAATTTTTAAGGCTGGAAATGAGTCAGACCCCTCAAATTACAGACTTATTTTTGTCTTATCGTGTTTTTCTAAATTGATTTAACGTATAATGTACAATAGACTGTCTAATTACATGTACAATAGACAATTTTACATTATGAGTTTTCATTGATCTTTCCGAAGCTTTTGACACCAAAAATCATTCCATTATAATTTAAAAAAATGGAACATTACAGAATAAAAACTTAAACTGGTTTGAAAATTACTTATCAAACAGAAAACAATACGTACATTGTGATAATTAAACATATAAACTCCATTGAAAAAAATTCTCAAAAAACATTGCCATGATTTAGAAAACAAAGACATAAATTTTATATTTTTCTTTTATACGTAGTTATATAATTTACAGCAACATCGTATGAACATGTACTAATCACACTAAGTTAAGAAAACTGTGCAGCAAGCAAAAACATGGTGTTAGAATTGTATTTGGAGCTGGTAAAGCTGTTCCATGTGAACCTCTTTAACTGAATCGCGGGCCATTTTTGTGAAAAAGTTTCCAACCTTTGTTGCAAAGAAGAATATTTAATCAGTTCAAAATTAAATCACTTAATCAGTTCATAATTAAATCAAATTGTAATGTTTATTACACACAGATTTTTATTTATCTTGTTTTTTTAGTGTTTCTTTTAAAATTGATCAATAAAATAAAATCATCTAAAACACTACATCAACTAAAAAACAATGTAGTTAATTTAAGTTAATCTTTTAATTTAATTTTTTAATTTAACTTAATGTAGGTTCAAAAACTAATTTAAATAATTACTAAAACTATTCATTATCATTAATCGCATTTTTTTAAACTTTCTTTTAAAAAAAAAACACACTTTTTCGTTCTTTCTTTGTATTTCTTTTTGTTTGTTTGTTTGTTTTTGGTTTTATCTATTTTATTCATGGTATTACTATTAATTAAGACGATCTTATCTTAATTTTAATATTTATGTAAACATCTATCTTATTTCTTATTTTATACTTTATACTCTTGTAAAAAAATTTGTAAAAAATGTATATTGAACTCGGTGCTCGGCAATAAGACAAAAAAATGTCTTCTTGCTCCGGACATTAATTTTATTTGTAAATTTATGTAAGATTTCTTTAACGGCAAAATACATTCAAAAAAAAAAAAAATACATACATGCATACCTAAATTCATTGTCAGCATCAACATTATATATATATATATATATATATATATATATATATATATATATATATATATATATATATATATATATATATATATATATATATATATATATATATATATAATATTTTTTGCAATCCCTCATTATTTGACAAGAAATTAAAATAGAACAACAAGAATAACTTAACAACCCAAAAAAAAATTAAAAATGACTTAAATAAGGCTTAAATATAGAAGCACCATGTAAAAAATGTCACAAATGCAAAATTCTGAAAGATCATTAAGTTTGCTGCCTAATATTTGGTGTCTGCACCCTTATTTCTTAGAATGGCTGAAACGCTACGCGGCATCGACTAAATAAATTCCACACAGAGACGACGAATATGATCACTGTGGTGCCATGTATTAATTAGTTTTTCAGTTAATTGTCTTTTGTTAGTAGATGCAGTTATCAGAACTTTCCTCTTCAGCTCGTTCCACAGCCCCTCGATCGGGTTGAGGTTGGGACTGTTGCTCGGTCATTCCAGAACAGGAATCTTCTGGTCTTCAGGAATTTCATTACGGATTTAGCTGTGTGGCATGGAGCTCCATCCTGCATGAATATTGCATCTCCACGTGGATACCATTCTTTTAACGTGTGGTATGCGACGTGTTTCCAGTACTTTCTTGTATTGGTCCTGTTGCAAGATCCCTTCCACAAAGTACTGACGCCCCGGTCCGTTGACAGAAATAACACTGATCTTTTGTGGGTGTTTTACAGTTTCCAGGATACAGACGGGGAGGTTTGCCTCTTCGTTCTTCTTTCGAACAAACTGTGCACTCTCAGCCATGACTTCCAGCGTAGACTCATTAGAGAAGCACATCTGAATAACAAATATTAACCTGTAAAATAACGTTACTCAGAACGGTATTACATACAATATTTTATGATATGGAAAGTACACATAATAACATGACAAAACTACAAAACTAATGAAAAATAAATATTATTATCACCATATAGTGGGCAATATGTTTCTGACTTTAAATAATTTCATAAGAGTATGTAAACTGCTTACCTTCGACCAATCGTCTTCGGTACAATCGTCGTGTCGACGTGCCCACGTCTGCCTTTTCTCCTTCATTGCAACCGTCAGCTTGGGTTTCTTCGTGGGTTTGTATGCCTTGTAGCCGAAATTCAACAAACGTCTTCTAGCAGTTCTTGAGCTTACTGTAAGTCCTATTATGCCATTCCATTCCTGTGCTAACTCTATGGAAGATTTCTTATGTCCTTTTCGGCGCAAGTTCAGAAGCACGCGATCATTCCTAGAGGTAGTCTTGGAAGCCCTTTTACAATTTTCTCGCTTGGTAGCTATGACATCTTGGCCTTTGGACAGCTTATTTCTGATTCTTCCAACAGTCTGACGCGAGACTTCTAACTTGCGAGCTATTTCGAAATTCAGAAGAGCAGTATTTTCTAATATTAGTATTATTTCACTTTTTTTGCTACGCTGATGTCCTGTTTCTTACTCATTTCTGTCAAATAGTGTCTCTCTTACCACTTAAAGCTTGTTTTAATAACAGCAAAGTAATAACTTATGAGCGATAATACAAGTAAAATTACAATTAAGCTACAAAAGACGCAACAAAATTAATGACCAGATATCGCCAAATACCGCAATCAAGTGCCTTAAGAACCTAAAGCAAATCTATATCTATATATATATATATATATATATATATATATACATATATATATATATATTTATATATATATATATATATATATATATATATATATATATATATATATATATATATATATTTATATATATATATATATATATATATATATATATATATATATATATATATATATATATATATATATATATATATATATATATATATAACATATCTATTAGCCCATCCCATTTTGACCCTCATGAACAAATTTTAATACGCGGAGTGTCAATAAAATATTCCCAAGGTATTGTTTTCTCAATAAAATTTTTTTATTTTTTATGACTATTTCTTCGCGCCATTTTGAATGACTATTGACTCGCGCAACTCTTTTAAAGTTTAACATTTTTACATTTTTTGTTTATAAGGGCATTTTCAAAAGATCGGCGCGAATAGAAATTAACAAATCATTAACTATATAACGTCATTACAAACAATGGAAGGTTTTTTACCTAAACCGATAGTGCGCATTTTTATTACTTTTATTTTTATTAACTGGTGGTATTTTATAAACGCACAAATTCGTTGTGAAATTAATCCTTTAACAGTCCGCGCGTTTTCTTAAAAACGGTCGCTATAAGTTTTGCGTTTTTTCTTGAAGTGGTCTCTAAATGTCCCGGCTTTTTTAAAACTTCGTATTTTTACTTTTAAATTAAAAAAAAAGTTTTTACTATTTTAACACTATTAAACACTAAAAAACACTATTATTCATGTATAAGAATTTATAACCATACTATAATAATAGAAAATTTTTATAAAAAATAAGTTCAAATATTCAGTCTTTGTGTGAAAAGTCATAAAACATGGAGCTGCACAAAGTCCTTCATCACATTCTACGCATTCATATCTAGAATCTTTTCTTATTTTTTGTTTGTGACATACCACACACCTTCTCTGAGCATTAATTTTTTTTTCAGATGCTGGCACATATGATGGAATATTTCGGTCAATCAAGCGTAAGGGGTTGTTTGCTACCAATCTAGAGTGAGATTTTTTTGGCTGTTGGCCATATCGTTGAATCATCGATGTAATTAACATTGTTCTAAAGTTTAAAGGTGTCATATTACGACCCATTTTTTTACAAATTATTTGTGCATTAAATGCTGCTAGATTAATTAAATGAGTAAACACTTTCTTGTACCACTTTTTTACCCTTTTTCTTTCAACTTCGTATGATGTCATCATTTGGTCACTTCTATCTACTCCTCCCATATTTTGATTATAATCATCAATAACTAAAGGAACTAACTTTACTTTCCCAGCTCTTAAAACATTTTTAGTTGCATCAATAGTGCAAGTTGAAATGGTATAAACATCCTTTTTATCTTTCCAATGTGTTATCATGATATTTGTTTTTTCTTCGTAAAGAACTTTGCGTTCATTTAACTTTTCATGGATAGAAATAGGTAATCCTTTTCAGTTTTTTCGAAGTGTTAATATGGTATCTGTAGATCTTAGCAATAATACTGATGAAAGCTCGTAGGAAGAATACCAGCTGTCACCAGTAGAAAGAGATCCATCCAGAAACACCAGTAGAAAGAGATCCATCTCTTCTTTTAAGATATTTGAAAATAAGGTCCTAGTTATTTTTTAGCCATTTTAAATTTATAAGTTTAAATGAGAATTTTAAATATTTGCTGTTGTTATTATTTGCAATCGTAATAACTCGAGAACCGAAACTTATTTAAAATAATTTTTGCCCCATCTTATAGAAAATTTATTCCTAATATCGATTAGGGGGTGTCCATAAAGTACGCGCGCAGTTAAACCACTGATTTAGGGCACCCTCCCCTTGTACGCACAAATATGCTTTTAGCGACTCCTCATCCTCCTTCATACGTTCGCATTGTTTATTACAAAATCAACCCTATCTCCCCGACGGATAAATTTAATAAAAAAAAAAATAAAACGAAATAATAAAAACAAACCTTCAGCTAATTTGACATTTCACTGTCACATTACACAATATTGATTTTTTAAATTCATGAAATACGATGGTTTTGTTAAAAAAAAAGAATTATTATATATATATATATATATATATATATATATATATATATATATATATATATATATATATATATATATATATATATATGCACATATACTTAATATTTCTGGTAAAACTGATCACTGACATATATAATTATTTTAAATTTTTTTTGAAGAATTATGCTAAACAAGTGTACTCAATAATGAACAGCGTCAGATTTTAACTGTACTCAATAATGAACAGAGTTTAGGTTCCTTTGTGAATGAGGTTATGGTTTAAGACAAAATGATGTTATGGACTTCGTAAGGGGCTACCTTTTTGTACAAATTAATCAGATAAGTTTTTAAAATAAAACAATTGTCACAAAACATTATAAACTGTCCGGTATAAACTGATTTTTGTAGTGATCAAGGCAAAGCAACCGTAGTGTGTCAAAAAGGTAAAAAGTGTTTCAAAACTCATTGGTAATAATGAAAAAATTCATTTAACGGTGAACAATTGCTACAATGTTGATTGATACTTCACACCTTCATTCCTGGTATACAATGCAAAACGAAACTTTAGAGCTGAGTGAGTTTTAGGTGGTAGGAGAGACTGGTAAAAGTTGCAACAGGGGTAAGTAGCAACAATGCGTTTTAAAGAACGGTTTTTGTATATTATTCCTGAATTTTTTTCACATTATATAATTGCTTGGGGTAAGTTGAATCATAAAATAAATGCGGGTTTTATTGATTTTACGCATTTTTCTAGTTATTTCTAAAGAAATCGACGTTTTGTTAACGTCGATTTTATTAACGTCGATTTTTCGACGATCTCCTAATATTTCTACATCAATAACAAAAAGTATTTAAGAAATCTAATTGTTGAAATGAAATGTAATTAATTCTTTTCTTTCTTTAATGCTTGTTTTTTTTTAATGAATGTTTATTGCAAGGAAATTCTTTTTGAATGTTTATTGCAAGGAAATTCTTTTTGAATGTTTATTGCGAGGAAATTCTTTTTTTTGTTGTTATAGATAACTTAGATCTAAGTTTGATCTTTGTTTGTTTTTATAAAATTTTATTTAATAAAAGTTTTATTTCTTAACATTTTAATTTTTTTAAATCAATTGTTATTGCGTTTTTATATTCTAAAAACAGAACTTAAATATCTTAAAACCTTCTCTTGCATTTTCTAAACAAATTTATTGTTTATTGACTAAGTTTATTGGCTGAAATTGACGAATACTTTTTTTTCAGAAACACTTTGGAGTTAAAATAATAAATTAGTTCAAAATAATCCTTCTTGTTTAATTTCTTCAATATCTAAAATCTTTGAATACAGTTTATTAAAAAAGATGTGAGTTCTCTCATAATAAACAAGGTGTGAATTCTCTCATAATAAACAAGTTGTGAGTTCTCTCATAAGAAACAAGGTGTGAATTCTCTCATAAGAAACAAGGTGTGAATTCGCTCATAATAAAAGTATTGCAACTCGATGAAAATACTTTCCTTTAATGTAATTATAAAATTTTTGTTTCCAAATAGAAATTAGAGATTAAGTTGTAACATTTCTTTGAAACATTTCTTGGGAAAATGCTTGACAAATCAACTGAAATTGAAATTAATTCAAACTTTACTATAATAAATTTAGGTCCTCCTTTAATATATCTCAGTTAGGAGATTATTAAGGATTTGAGCACTGATCAAAGTTATGCCTATCAAGTTTGCCAAGCAATAAAAACTGGAATTCTGCCTAGCAGGTTTGGAATGCTGGAAGTCGGACCAGTCTGTCACAGTAGATGGCTAACAACAGCATGTCGATTTTTGCAGAATTTGAGTGTCAAATCATGGGCTTACTCGTGAAAATCTAGAAAATTTACAGATGATTGTAAATTTTATTGTTAGTGCTTACATTTCTAACTGGTTTAACATTAAAGTGAAATTGAATTGGATAGAGGGATCTAGACATGTTTTGTATCAACTAGAGCTACTTTGAACACAGAATAAAAATGTTTTAGATATTGTTATGCCAATTAGGCGATCAGCGTAGTATGCACATTCGGGAGCCATTTTATAAGCCTTGCTTTGCAGCAAAAATACAGAAGAAAGAAAAGAAGCTATAACTAAGGTTCTTAAGAATCAAGGAGAAGGAGATAATGTAACTCAAGTTGGAAATAGTAGTAACAGAGTAAGAAAAACACCAGAAATAAATCCGAATGCTAATCAGCTAGGAAACCTTATAACATGGGACTTAAATGTAACTGAGCCAGCATTCTTACATCTGCCACTATCAAAGAGTTTGTAAACTATCCAATAGAAGTTCCTTTTTGGACTTCTCATACACAATCAGTTGAAAGATGTGTCAAAATAGTAACTGAAGCTGCAGGCCATGTTTACATACACGAGAGAATCTTATATACGTGCTCAGCTTGCAAGTAGACATTTAATGTCAAGAAATAGAAGCAAAAAAGATCAACCCTTGTTTAAGAGTGCTTAATGAAATTTAATTTTTAAAATTTCTCTGTTCTTAACTAATCATAAAAGTACTTTTTTTCACTACTCTTTTTCGATATTTGAAGAAGAAAAAAATCGACATACCCTATGCTTCATGGTGTATTTTTTTAGATGGAGTTGTAACTTTATAATGTATTCTATAATGTATAGTAACACTATGTTTTATTTTTGAGTATTATGTACCAACAATTAGAATTTGTTTTATTTTTAACTCAATCATTAGGTCAATGACGATTTATGTTTCTTATATGGAATATTCTACTGCTACTAGAACCCACCAGGAACACAACGTTGTATTAACGTTGTAACAACGTTCTAACGTTAATACAACGTTGTGTTCCTGCTATGAAAGAATTGTTTCAAGTGGCCAAACAAGGAAAATTTTCCCCAATATTTATTTTTTGACGATGTTTGTAAGATAACTGCACCAATACCAACTAATCAAAGAGGGAACTATTCTCTCTCAGAAGACGACATTGACAACGTAGAAATTCAATTTGGCTATTGATAAATTTCTTTAAAACTTTATTTATATTCTTAAAAAAGCGTTTTTCTTGTCAGATTTTTATTGTTTTTTTATTGTCTTCGTATGAGATTTTTATTGGATAAAACGTTTATATGAAATTTACATCATTATTTTAATAATGATATAAAAACTGATATAAAAAGTGTTTGGTATATATATATAATAACTTAAACATTTTATGGCAGACCTTAGGCCACGATTGTTACGGGAAATCAAACAAAGCGCATTAACCACAAAAATCATTTTTTGGCATATTTTACTTTGTGGCTGAATACCTTAGTTGTTTAGAGCGTCAAACGAAAAAGTTAAAACCCGGACTATTGTACGATACAAGTTCAAATCCTGCCACCACGAACTCAGCGCTTGAGTAGTACTTCTGTACGCAAAAATGTTGGTCAATAAAGGATGCTACTTTGGATTAGTCTTAATGACTATTTGTGACTGTTCACATGCTAAGCTTGGCTTTATATATAAAGGACTATATTTAAGTTTAAAACTGCATGGTTTTTTTTATTACCCCTCAAAAATTTATGTTTCATGGTATTGAAAATCAGGAAAATTGGTAATTTTGGGTGGGGGGAGGGTTATATATAAATTAGTAAAAAACACTTATCTAACTTTTTTCTTCAACTTGAAGTTTCACCATTGCTATATATATATATATATATATATATATATATATATATATATATATATATATATATATATATATATATATATATATATATATATATATATATATATATATATATATATATATATATATATATATATGTATATGGGATATATATATATACATATGTATATGGGCTATATATATATATATATATATATATATATATATAAATATATATATATATATATATATATATATATATATATATATATATATATATATATATATATATATATATATATATATATATATATATATATATATATATATATATATATATATATATATGTAAATTGTGTTAGTGTATTTTACAAATAGAGTGCTCAATGTTCTTAAAAGACAGAGAAATAATAAATTAGTAAAAAACACTTATCTCACTTTTTACTTCAACTCGAAGTTTCACCATTTCTGGATAATCAGGAAGAGTTACTAAATCTAAAAAAAAAAAGTTGAAAAAATTTTTTTTTTTTGGAGATTTAGTAACTCTTCCTGATGATCCAGCAATGGTGAAACTTCAAGTTGAAGAAAAAAGTTAGATAATTGTTTTTTACTAATTTATATATATATATATATATATATATATATATACATATATATATATATATATATATATATATATATATATATATATATATATATATATATATATATATATATATATATATATATATATATATATATATATATATATATATATATATATATATATATATATATAATTTATATATATACCGCTATTTATTTATATTGAAAAGAATAAACAAAAAGATAAATGTATGTTCAAAATATTATAAAAGATAAAAACACATTCGACTAACATTAATAATGTTTATCACTTTATCTTTTTCTGCATCACACCAAGCCCATCATTTAACTTAATCTTTGAAATTTTACTTGATTTTTGTCCTGGTGATCTGAGTACAGATCGAACTTTGTCTACAGTTAGCAATCTATTTTGTTTTTCAGTTTCATTAGAATATCTTTGAATATACAGCGCCATCATACCTAAAGACCGTTCTGAATGGTCATTTACAAATATTAAAATTTCAGCATATTTTTAAAAACTTTTAAAGCATGATTGGGTATGTCAATAGTTTGGTGAAAGTGAGAACCAGTCTTTAACTCGTTGCTTATCAAGACCAATAATGTCAAAAATCAGGTAAGAAAAGTCATCAACCAAGACAGACAGGGATGGTGGTTTTTTTCCAATATTTATATTCATTTTATAAATTTACTTGATATCTTGTTTTACTTTGTTCTCAGGCTTATAATAGTCAAAGCTAGGCATGTCAAATGACAGAGTTGCTGATGCAATTTTTGTCTTCTCCTCTAATGTTAAATCATCATTTAGCAAAGCAAGAGGTATCATTGTTGAGTCCAAATACCAACAATATTTATACTGATATTCCAATTCAGCATCAACAGCAGTTGGGTTTGTACATACCATCTTGTACAGATGAAGGAGCTTTGATGACATCCTCAGATTGTAAATACCATTTTGCATAAAACGAAATAATAAATTCTGTCATAAGCCTAATTTCAGTTTTCAGTTTATTATTTTCTAGAACAAGTAAGTTGGATGGACAGAAGCTGAAGCTTTAGATAATAAATTGGTTTTCCTAAAAATCTTGCATAATGAATAGCACCTGTTTTTTGTACTTCATATGTAACAGGGATAAGTAAGTGACAACTAATTATGCAAGCTCACTTCAATCATCTCTTTTAATACCTTGTTTACCAATGTAAGCTCTGCAAAATGTTAATCAGTTCTCAGCTGCCTTCTTTAAAAGATTGCTTTTAACGTTATTATTATTATAAGCCTGAGAACAAAGGAAAACAAGATATCAAGAAAATTTATAAAATGAATATAAATATTGGAAAAAAACCACCATCCCTGTCTGTCTTGGTTGATAACTTTTCTTACCTGATTTTTGACATGATTGGTCTTGATAAGCAACGAGTTAAAACGGACCCTTCTATTTGTCACAGTATTGAATGATGTTGTATGGAAGCCTATTCCTCTAGTTTTTGATGTAAGTTGATATTCTTTAATTAAATCTTTTATACTAAAAAATTGATCTTCACCGGTGGATGACGCCAACGGAGGTACTCCAGTAGGTAAGAATCTCCATAAATGTTAACTAAAACAGTCATTCTATCCCTCTTTAATATTTTTTCTTTGTTTAGTTCAAACAATATCTTGCTGTCGAAATGAATTATACATGGATATGGAGATGCATCAATGGCTACGTTAAGATCTTGTTTTGTAATGGTTGATATGCTTTCGTTTTCTTTTTTCATTTTTCTATATGCCGTAGACTGACTGCTTTTAACTTCTTTAAGGTCAACACCTGATTGATATATAATTGCATTTGTTACCTTCTGTAAAACATTTGGAGATTTATCACAGGCTGTGTCAGTAAGAGAAACATTACCAGTAAAAATATGTTTTGGAATTTATGCAATTACTGCGTCTGGGTTTTCAAAAACTTCTATATGATACCAATCACCTGGATCAAAATCAGATTCAACAGAAGAATCATCGCTTAGATCTGTGTCTATAAGTTCAACCTTGGGTACATCATCTCCCAAACTTATTGGCTGTGAACAATTTTTCTTCCTGATACTTTCTTTTGCCTAATTTATAGAAATGTTTTAGTATAAGTTTTTAATTTTAGAATTAGTGGAAGAGAGAATAAAGTAATAGAGGTTAAACCAGAGCTGATGTAGTTAGCTACAAGCATTGATTACCTTTATTCTATACTTAATATCTTCTGAACCAACAACAAACTTTCTTTGATCTTCCTGTTCTTCAAGAAATTCTAAGTCTTTAATCTTGTCATTTAGGGATCTTTTTTTATCTTTACTGATAATGTTTTTGAGATTAGAATTACTTGCCCAAAAAAGTTTTTTTATGCCAATTTCAAACTTGTTTTGTTTATCCAAATCGCCACTAGTTCCTCGTTTTGCATTTTTTCTTTCAAGTAGGAATAAGACTTGTGCAAATTAAAAAGTTTTTCAACTAAAACTAAATCAGTTAACACATCAAATCCTGCTATAACCCAGGATCTCTTGATTTTAGACAAAATACATTCATATATATATATATATACAGTATCGGACAAAACGAGTGCAACCAAATAATGCTAATTTAGTTTCTTTATATAAAAGTGCTGCATTTTTTCAATTTAGAGAAATAACTATGTAACTGCTTAGAGACAAAGTTCTTCAAGTTTTATTCATCACAAAGTTCATTATTTGTACACGAAAATTAATAAATTAATCAAAAGTATTAAAAAAAGTTGATTTCCTTCTGGACAAAACAAGTGCAACTCGACAAAATGTTGACAAAGCTGTATTTCGCTATCAATATTTCGTGGCGGATCTTTTGTTGTTGATCACAGCCTTGCATCTTCGAGGCATAGATTCGATTAGGTGATCAATGAAACGTTGTGGAATTGCTGCCCAGGCCTTTTGGATTTGTTCAAACAATTGATCCTTATTACGAACACCTTCACGATTAATTCTGCGGTTGACAACCTCCCACAGGTTCTCGATAGGGTTGAGATCCGGAGATTGAGGTGGTCAATCCATCACCGATAGGTGGTTGTCTTGAAACCACTGCTTGACTACTTTTGCAGTGTGTTTCGGATCATTGTCTTGCTGAAAAACCCATTTTATTGGCATATTCCATTCAGCATGAGGTAACATAACATCTTTCAGGATATTTTTATACATGAAACGGTCCATTATTCCATCGTTTCGATGTATTGGACCTAGACCGTTAGCAGAAAAACACCCCCAGACCATTACATTGCCTCCACCATGCTTCACGGTCTTATGGCAGTAATTTAAATCGAGGCGTTTTCCGGCCGGTCAACGTACACGGCAAAAGCCATCGCTCCCAATGATGTTGAACTTCGATTCATCACTGAACAGGATAGTTCGCCATTTCTGCAAATTCCAGTCAATATGAGATGTAGCAAACAGGAGTCTTTTGTTCTGGTTTTTTAGTGAAATCAGCGGTTTCTTTGCAGGGCGTCGAGAAAACAATCCGGCTTCAACGGCACGCCATCTGATTGTTTGGTCCGATACAGGCAGCTCTAATTGCTTTTGTATCTCGACTAATGATATCCAGGGATCCTTTTTGACGGATCTGACGATCATAGAATCCTCTCTAGAAGTGGTAGAACGCGGTCTTCCACCTTTGTTATCTGCTGCCAACTACCCCGTAGAACGGTGTTTGGAACATAGTCTTGATACGGTCCATTTTTTCACGCGGAATTTATCACAAATACTTTTTTGTGACATTCCACTTACGTAATCGTCAATAATTTTCTTTCTTAGTTCCAACCCAAGACTGTCGGGAGTTATTTTTGCACTTGAAGTCATAAAAATAACAAAAATAATCACACTTCTCAAGGCTTACCGTGTTACATTTACCTTGTGATGATGCAATAATGCTTTGTGGAACACAACGTCTTGGTTGGATGTGGACTGTATTGATGTAACGAAACACTTATTGTATTTCACTTCTTGTATTGATGTTCTTCGATAAAACACTTTCATAAAACTCACTTCGATAAACTGTCTTGATAATACTGACTGATTGACTTCCATATACTGACTGAATTACATGTCGATTTACATGTCTCTTATATAGTAAAATGAACCTGTGTGAGCCTGTTTTTGAAGGTTCTAGATGCTTCTTTTCGATGCTTCTGGAAGCTTCTGGATGCGTCTGGATGCTTCTGAATGTTTCTGAATATTTCTGGATGCTGTATATATATATATATATATATATATATATATATATATATATATATATATATATATATATATATATATATATATATATATATATATATATATATATATATATATATATACAGTATTCGACAAAACATTTGCACACGTTAGGACAAAAAATTTGCAAACGTTAGCTACGCCAGCCGCGCTGGCGTAGTTAACGTTTTTTACGTTTTTTAACGTTTTTTTCGTTTTTTTTTTTTAAATTTGGATTTAAAAAAGTAAAAGTTAAAAATAATATTTGGCGTCTTTAATGTGTATAAGTAGTGAGTTGTTTACATATTAGGTGCGCCAAAGTTGATATGCTAGACTATTGATTTTGTAAATATTTGCTCAGCACTTCAATGAAAAAAATAATTAGATCAAAAAGTAGTAGTTAGGTGATTGTTTGAAAGAATAAGTTTGTTAGTTTATTGTTTATTTAAACTGTGTTTTTGTGTGTTAAATGTTTATTGTAACTGTATATTTACATATTAGGGGCACCAAAGTTTATATTTTAAACTATTGAATTTCTAAGTATTTGCTTAGCACTTAAATGAAAAAATAATTACAGCTATAAGTAATCGTTAGTCAAATATTTGAAAAAATAAGTGGGTGAGTTATTATGGCGAACAAAAAGAAACATTCGGGTTTCTTTTATAGAAAACGCAAATCAGATACGGAGAGAGAAGACAAAAAACAAGCACAGGCATTGAGTAAATTTTTCTCTATATTAGAAAAACAAGATGTAAACGATAATCAGCATCAATTTCAGGTAAGAAATAATACAAGAGTGCATTTATTATTATTATCAAGTTAGTTAATAAATACAATAATTATAATTTAGAGAGATAATAGACCGCTATTTAAACCTTAATAACAATTGTGTGCTATTTTCGCAACACTTATTTTATTGATATTGGGTGTTGGGTGTACTTTCAACCATATTTATAAGTCATAACAAAAAAAATAATAAAATAACTTGTACACTAGGAGCAGAAGATGTTAGAAGAAAATCCACAGTCTCAAGTTTTAAAAGACATTCCTGTAGAAGCAGTTGAATCTTTTTCTCTAAGAGAACGCTTATATTACCAACCAAGTACGAGTACGTCAAGTTCACCATCTTCATTGAAGGTTTGTGCTTGATTTTGAATTTTGCTAGTTTATATGTATTTTGTTGAAATAAAAAGTTATATACAGATACAGTCAAAGGTCTTCGAAAGTACCAAGTCTTGTTTTAAAATAAAAACTTTAATTCTAACTCCTCTAAAACGAAATCTATTTTGAATTTAGTTAAAAAAATCTGCCGCAAATTTAAAAATATTTTTAAAAATATAAGTAAATAATGCCAAGCTATTTTTTCTTTTTTTCTATTTATTTATGTTTATTGCTTAAACAAGTGTAAATTGTATAAGATTTCAAAGAATTTAAGCGGACTTTTCCACCCCGTTAGTGTTTATTTATTTAAAAATGTTTACAATAGTTTACAATAGTTTTATAAAATATATAAGCTAAATAAAATCAACAAATTAAACTCTTCACACAAATAAGTGAGTTAAAAAAAACTAAATCAAAATACAGTTGTATATTTGTATGCATATAAATATATATTACAATTCTGGAAATTAGTAAACAAAATAAAATAAATAATAATAAATACAGCAAATTAATTTTTTTTGGTGTAAAAATAAAAAACAAACAAAAATACAAAAATAAAAGATAAAATATAAAAAAATACTTTAAAAAAATTTTATAAACAAAAGATTTCTATGCCATTTTAAAAAAGTGAAAAAAGTAGGGTTATGTAAGTTGGAAAAAATCAACTAAAAACCTTTATAATAATCATCCTTCATCCACTATTAAAAATTAACTTTAAAAATAATGTTGTTTTTGTATAAAACCTCATTTAGTAAAATAATCATTGTTATTGTTTCAGAACTCTGGTGCCGAGGAAAATGCGGTCACTTCGTCACTATCATGGGACTCGCTTGAAGACTGCGGAATGTGGCCAGCCAGAATCACAGATGACATTCGTCAATTGCTAGTTGTAAAAGGACCAGTGCAGGTTAAGTATATTAACTTTCTATTGACAGTAGTTCAGGCAGACGGTTTACAGTTGTCAATTACAAAACTAAGTTGCCAAATGGAGAAGACATTGACAGGGATTGGCTAGTGCATTTAATATCTAAAAATTCAGTATTTTTTTTTTTTTTGCAAGCTATTTAGTACTGATGACATACATTTTTCTGGAACAGAGGGATATTCTGATTGGCAAAACATGTCAAATTTTTTACGTACACATGAAAGATCAACCTCTCACGGAAATCCGACCATTTCTTATCGAGAACTTGCCATGAGATTTCAATTAGGCAACACTATTGATTCCCAACATCAAAATATGATTCAAGCTGAAACTGACCATTGGTATGCAGTTTTAAAACGACTTGTTTGTATTGTGCAATTTCTTGGCACTCAAGGATTAGCATTTCGTAAAATAAGTGAAACAGTTTTCAAAGAAAACAATGGAAACCTTTTAAAACTTGTTAAACACATTTCAAAATTTGACACAGTTCTTTTTGAAGATCTTCGTTGGATAACTGCCAAAGAAACTCACTTGCATTATTTAAGCAAACAAATTCAAAATAAGTTTATTGTTCTTCTTTCCTGTAAAGTTACAGAGCATATCGTGTGTGAACTGAAAAAAGCTTTGTATTATTCTATAATTCTTGACTGCACTCCTGACGTAAGTCGCAAAAAAGATATAACTTTTGTAGTTCGGTTTGTCTATGCAATTCCAGGTGAAGAAGTAAACGTAAGGGAACATTTTCTAGGATTTGTTCAGGTCTCAGATACATCTGGGCAAGGGTTGACAGCTTGCTTGTTAGATGAGCTTTCAAAAAACAGGATTATCTTTACAAAATATGCGTGGCCAAGGTTATGATAATGGATCAAATATGAAGGGAAAGAATGTAGTAGTACAAAAAAGGATCCTTGACCTTAACCCACGAGCTGTTTTTGTTCCTTGTGGAAGCCATTCATTATACCTTGTTGTCAATGATGCAGCACTTTCCTCCACTTTAGCTGTTAACTTTTTGAACAATATACAGGAACTTTATAACCTTTTTTCTGGGTCAAACCATAGATGGAATATATTAACAAATCATGTAACTAACTTGACTGTAAACCTTTAAGTGAAACCCGTTGGGAGAGCAGGATAGACGCCCTCGAACCTTTGCGATACCACATTGATGAGATTTATGACGCTGTCTTCGAATCAACGTTAGATTCTAAAGATTGATGCTTTTGGAAAATGTACCGCTATGGGAATTGCCAAAAAAAATGGACTGAATAACGTTATTACAGATGCGAAGGAACTAGCCGAAAAACTGGACATAGATCCAAATTTCTCTGATGAAGTAGTGGTTAGGCCAAGAAAGATCAAAAGGCAATTTTCCTATGAAAGCAAAGATGAACCTGTGAAGTCGGCAAAAGAGTCTTTCAAAGTAAATTTCTTTTTTGTAGTTTTAGACACTGCAATTAATTCATTGTCAGAAAGATTTGAACTGATGGAAAATCACAGCAAACATTTCGAATTCCTCTATAAGTCTATAAGTATAAAAAAATAGACAAGTATGAAACATATGCAATTAAAGAAAAGTGCAAAAACCTGCAATCTATTTTGACAGCCGATGGCAAGAGTGACATCAATTGGAATGAGCTGTTTTGTGAAATTGTAATTTTAGCTCCAATGTTGCCAAACGATAGCTGTATTACAAAAAAACTTGATTGACATCTTTCCCAACGTGTATGTAGCACTGAGAATTTTGCTTACCCTCCCCGTATCAGTGGCCAGTGGAGAAAGAAGTTTTTCTAAATTGAAAATTACCAACGATCGACTCTTTCTCAGGACCGCCTCAGTGGGATGGCCACATTAGCAATTGAACACCAGGTTCTGAGTACAATTGAAACTGATTCATTTCTGAAAGACTTTGCTAAAGTTAAGGCAAAAAAAGTTTGTTTCTAAAAGTTTCTAAAAGCATTGTGTTTGTTAAAGGCTTTACAACTTTTTTAAATTATTATTCAATACAATGTTAGATTTGCAATTTAAATTGTCTATAAAAGTTATTTTACAATGTTTATTATTTTATGTCACTTTGTATTATTAATCTACCTAAAAATATACTGTTAGGGTTATTTATTTGTTCATAAAAAGTATGATATTTACTATTCCATCAGATAGTTTTATTGACAACATGTATATATGTACATATTTTTTATTATATCTTTTTGTTAATTTCTTTGTTTAAAATTTAATTTTACGGCGCTTTCAATTATGTATTCAGTTTTTAAGTAATATACGGTAATCATTTAATAGGATATTATGTTTGTATTGTATTCTAGGGATTTTAAAAAGTATGCACAATTTACGGAAAACACAAGTTATGATAAGTTTTATGATAAACACATTTTATGATACGCATACCATTGTATTTTCATTTTTTTATTACAACTGTCGTGAAAAACTATTGGTTTATTTATATAACCTACTCTACTAAAATATATTTGATTGTTCATTTAATTTTTAAGAATCATAGAGCAATCACGTACAAATATACTCATCTTATTATTTAAAAACTTAAAAAAATATTAAATCCTAAAAATACTTTTTAGAGTTTTAAATGACTACAGTTTTATATATAATAAGGGGCGCCAAACCTTGATCTCGCATATACAAAAAAAATCCTTAAACCGTCCCTGTATATATATATATATATATATATATATATATATATATATATATATATATATATATATATATATATATATATATATATATATATATATATATATATATATATATATATATCTGTGTGTGTGTGTGTGTGTGTGTGTGTGTGTGTGTGTGTGTGTATGTATGTATATATATTATATATATATATAATGTATATACATACATACGTATATATATATATATATATATATATATATATATATATATATATATATATATATATATATATATATGTATGTATGTATATATATTAGGGTCCGTCAAAAAATACGAAAGTCATAATTGAACATACCATGGTTTCTTTTATTGTGAATTGAGGTGTTAGTAAAACCCTTGGAAAATTTCAGACTCATAGGTACACTGCTAAGCCTTGCACTTTAGGATTGAAAGTTGCTTTTTTTATAAAATACGGCGCAGGGCTGATCAGGGGCCTGAAAGAAAAATTTGAAAACTTTTGCAAAAATACCATGATATTTTAAATCATGTATTTAGGTGTTAATTAGACCCATGAAAAATTTCAGACTCATAGGTACACTGCTAAGCCTTGCACTTTAGGATTGAAAGTCGCTTTTTTTATAAAATACGGCGCCGGGCTGATCAGGGGCCTGAAAGAAAAGTTTGAAAACTTTTGCAAAAATACCATGATATTTTAAATCATGTATTTAGGTGTTAATTAGACCCATGAAAAATTTCAGACTCATAAGGACACTACTAAGCCCTCCATTTTGGACTTATAGAAAACCCATGAATCAAAAACTAATCTTCTTCAAAACGGCTTTTTATATATAACGACAACTTATGTGTACTGCTGATGACGGTTGTATTTAGTATGCTTATCATTTTTTAGAATTTTTTATTTTTAATTTAAAGAATTAAAAAAATGTCGAAAAGAAAAGTGTTTCTTGTAGGAGGAAGAACAGAGGTGTTAGCTAATACTAAACTTCTAGCTAAAGGAAATGTTTTAAAGTATTACCATTACAGGCTTCTCATTAAGCACAAGCAAAATTCAAATGTCTCATCCAGTGATGTGAGTTCTTGTTTCCTAGATAATAAACTTTAAGCAAGCTGCACGAAAGAAAATTCTTAACCAAGTGAAGAAATTCTGGTTGAAAGCAGGGATTTATTCCCTCATCCATGATCAAGCAATTAGGTACCTAATTAATAATTTCATTATGAATATAAAATGATATATCAGTTAAGCAGCTTATATATATGTAAAGAATATATGTTAATGAACCCATTTAGATTTATAGTATCATTTATTTAGGACAAAAATAGTGACTTTAGAAGCTAAAAGAAAGAAACTGGAAAAATCTAAGCATCACATTGGTGCAAAGGTAATTAAAAAGAGGGAGGTGTTTAAAAACAAGTTAGATAAATTTTTTTATGTTGCTCGTAAGGATTGTGATGAGCAAATTCTGAAAGATAGCAGCAAAGATATATAGAAGTACAAGAAGAAGATTTGGTTTTTTGCAAGATCAAATAGGATCAAGAGTGCAAACAATCTCTTGCAAAGATACTAAGTTAAAAGCAACATATAATAGGCTTCAAAAGATTAAAGGGAATAGAAGAAGGAAGGAGAAAAGAGGAAGTCCAGAAAAAAAAGAGAGATTGGAAAAGATAAGTTGTATTAATGCTGATAACTATTTTGAACATGCTAATCTAATTGAGGAAATAGATGAAGATTTTGTTATTCCTGTAAAAAAAGGAAGAGGTTCTGATTTTATGCCCCTTCTTATTCCAATAAGAATTGGGAAGGACACAGGAATTACTTTGTCAAGGTTTGGAATCTCTTCAACTGCAGCAGTAGCAACACTGGCTACAATCATATTTAATAGCGGAGGTAGTTTTGATGACTTCTCCTTATCATAGAGCAGTTTGCAAAGGCAGAAAAAGCAAAAAATTAATGAAAATGCTCAAAAAATCAAAAAAGAGTTTATAAATCTTGCTAAAAATAAATATCTTACTTTACATTTTCATTCAAAATTAATTTCTGAAAGTACAGATCAAGGCAGAAAAAAATTGAGAGAGTATATGTTATTATTACCTGTCCAAGCATTCCTGAGCCTAAATTTTTTTTTTATTCCATTATTAAAATTTATTTCGTCATTTTCATAATAAGTTATTTACAAAATATTTTGAGTTAAGATATGACCGGAGCAAGCAGAAGACAAAAGTCTTATCATCTAGCCCCGTTGTATCGTTTACACTATCTTTAAATTATATTCCTTGTTACTGCTACAGAAGCAGTTGTTATTAAACTAACGGGTGAGTTCATTTCAGTATTCTATACAACCTGATTTGTTTAAGCCCCCTTAGTCAGAACTGCTCCATCTCAAGACCTACAGCCATTGATGATATAATTCAGTACATCGATAGAAACCCTAATTCTGCTAAGGCATGCTTGATTTCAATGCAGAATCATTTGTGGTAACTAACTGAAAGATTTGTTGTACTATGTCTCATTAATGAGGACTTACAGGAAGATGTTTGACAAGCTGTTGCTCTTCAGCTTTACAAAACTCCCAGGCCAGAAACAGCATATTCATACAAACTAGGTAAAGGAATGCCACAGATTGTTGTAAATGGTCATACTAAACTTCTTTCTGTCAACAGGGAGTTGGTTTTTATTTGACAATGTGAAAGTCACCATGCTGAAATGGAATGGATTAAAATAAATCCTTCCAATTGGGAACTCTTTCCTGGATTTCTAAAATACAAAGAGTTTGTACTATCTCTCCATGATGATCTCACCATTAATCATAATGGTTGTGCGGAAAGGGGAATTAAACTTGCTCAGGGTATTTCAGGGTCTTTTAGGCATGAAAAAGGCAAATCTTTTAGCTGTTGCAAACCATAAACAAAAATTCAAAATAACAAAGATTAAATCTTATTTTAAAGATATTAAATAGTAGCATAATGGTTTAATCTTTTCATTACCAAAGATATATTTGGAAGAAATAGATACTTTGAACCTAATAAAATACTTTTTTTATTGAACTATCAAAATAAAGAAGTAATAATAAGATTGCTTATGTTTTAATTTTACACAACTTAGTTTGCTGTAAGATATAAGAAATGTCTAACTAACGCTGAGTAATTTGTCATAATTAAAAAACCGTTTTGAGGAAAATTAGTTTTTTGTACGTGGGTCTTCTATAAGTCAAAAGTGGAGGGCTTAGCATTTCCTTATGAGTCTGAAATTTTTCATGGATCTTACTAACACCTAAATACATGATTTAAAATACCATGGTATTTTTGCAAAAGTTTTCAAACCTTTTTTTAAGACCCCTGATCACCCTGGTGCTTTATTTTATATAAAAAAAAGCGACTTTCAATCCTAAAGTGCAAGGCTTAGCAGTGTACCTATGAGTCTGAAATTTTCCAGGGGTTTTAGTAACACCTTAATTCACAAAAAAAGAAACCATGGTATGTTCAATTATGACTTTCGTATTTTTTGTCGGACCCTAATATATCGGACCCTAAAATAGAAATCTACCCAATAATCCACAAAATGAAAAATTGAAACATTGATATCATAACAAATAAAGCAAGATATAAAATTTCATTGAAAATCAATAAAAAGAAACCTAAGCACATATATATATGTATATACATATATATGTACTTAGGTTTCTTTTTATTGATTTTCAATGAAATTTTTTATTTTGCTTTATTTGTTATGATATCAATGTTTCAATTTTTCATTTTGTGGATTATTGGGTAGATTTCTCTTTGTAAAAGTGGTGAAAAATCTTCAAGTTTATTATGTGCTTTATTAGTTACAACTGAAAGTTTTTTCTGGATACTCATTCTTCTTTTTTCAGCTTCATTCTTTATTATAAAGCCTTTTACACTTAACAAAAAATTTTTTCTAAAACTGCTAAATTTTTTTTATTAACCATGCATTCTTGATAGTTAAGGAAACTTTGCAACATGTTAATATAGTTTTGCAGCATAAAAGTAATCTCTGTCTTCTAGAACAATTTTGATCTAATTCTCCTTCAGTGCTTTAAAAGCATAACAATAAAATGGTCTTGTTTTTCAAATTGTTTATAATCAATATGAAATAAAATATTCAATACCTTTTTTTTTATATGATTATATAGCCTTGTTCAAAAAACCTTATGATTTTCATTTACATGATTACGTCCAGGGTTGTTATCTGTCAAATATGTCTGAGACATATTTTCTGCCGACATAAAATATGTCCCACATATTTTCTATCGACATATTTTGACATAATTTTATGTCTGAATTATTTTCTGCTGACTTAAAATATGTCAGACATATTTTCTGTCGACATATTTTGACATAATTTTATGTCTGAATTATTTTCTGCTGACATGAAATATGTCTGACATATTTTCTGTCGACATATTTTGACATAATTTTATGTCTGAATTATTTTCTGCTGACATAAAATATGTCAGACATATTTTCTGTCGACATATTTTGACATAATTTTATGTCTGAATTATTTTCTGCTGACATAAAATATGTCTGACATATTTTCTGTCGACATATTTTGACATAATTTTATGTCTGAATTATTTTCTGCTGACATAAAATATGTCAGACATATTTTCTGTCGACATATTTTGACATAATTTTATGTCTGAATTATTTTCTGCTGACATAAAATATGTCAGACATATTTTCTATCGACATATTTTGACATAATTTTATGTCTGAATTATTTTCTGCTGACTTAAAATATGTCAGACATATTTTCTGTCGACATATTTTGACATAATTTTATGTCTGAATTATTTTCTGCTGACATAAAATATGTCCCACAAATTTTCTATCGACATATTTTGACATAATTTTATGTCTGAATTATTTTCTGCTGACATAAAATATGTCAGACATATTTTCTATCGACATATTTTGACATAACTTTATGTCTGAATTATTTTCTGCTGACATAAAATATGTCAGACATATTTTCTGTCGACATATTTTGACATAATTTTATGTCTGAATTATTTTCTGCTGACATAAAATATGTCAGACATATTTTCTGTCGACATATTTTGACATAATTTTATGTCTGAATTATTTTCTGCTGACATGAAATATGTCTGACATATTTTCTGTCGACATATTTTGACATAATTTTATGTCTGAATTATTTTCTGCTGACATAAAATATGTCAGACATATTTTCTGTCGACATATTTTGACATAATTTTATGTCTGAATTATTTTCTGCTGACATAAAATATGTCAGACATATTTTCTATCGACATATTTTGACATAATTTTATGTCTGAATTATTTTCTGCTGACTTAAAATATGTCAGACATATTTTCTGTCGACATATTTTGACATAATTTTATGTCTGAATTATTTTCTGCTGACATAAAATATGTCAGACATATTTTCTGTCGACATATTTTGACATAATTTTATGTCTGAATTATTTTCTGCTGACATAAAATATGTCAGACATATTTTCTGTCGACATATTTTGACATAATTTTATATCTGAATTATTTGCTGTTTGATATTCTTGAAGAAAAAATCAATCTAACAAATTTATTGCGCATTTCAACTTAATTTACAGAGTTAAGTGAAAATAGTTTAACAAATTTGTTGCTTTTTTGCAATCAATTATGCTTCATAAAACTTTTACTTTAAACCCTATAAGCAAACATCAGTTGTTTCATAAAGGTCTTTGTCTGCCTTTTTTAGCGATGTATCATTTGATTGTATTGACTAATATTGGCATTTATTGACTTATTTATTGATTACGATTTATTTATTGATTATGACTAATATTGACATTGATAGTATTGACTAATATTGACATTTGATAGTATTGACTAATATTGACTAGTTTTGAGGCATCATTTGATAGTATTTGATAGTATTGATTAGTATTGATTAGTATTGGCGCTTTCCCTTATTAGAATGTAAAAACCATCTCAAGCTGAGTTTTTATTACTGAAAGTGATTTTTATTAGTATGACAAAACTTAAAAAATAATAAAAAAAAAACTTTTTCAGTTATTTTTAATTACTAGTTGACCCTGAAAAAGATCTCATTATGAAAAATTGAATTCAAAAGATTCTATGAAAAAAACGGTTCACAGAATTTCAAAAAATTCGTGCCAAATTAAATTCATTTAAGCTGAAGAATTTGAAATACTTCACAAAAGTTATATTCAACTCATTAAATTCATATTAAGAAGACTAACCGGTAATAATCTTTAACTAATTACGAATAATATACTTTTAGTTATAATAGTTATGATTTATTTAACAATAAAATAATTGACAATTGCATTATAACAGCATACTTAACTGCCATAAACTTGCATAAAATGTTTTGAGTGAAATATATATTGGAATAATTATTTTTTTCGTTTTCCTTACGATTTAAAGTCAAAAATGGAGAATAATTTATTGAATGATTCAACTATTAGTTAAAAATAACTAAAAATGTTTTTTTTTAAATATTATTTTAATCAAGAATAATTTTAAGTTTAGTCATATTAATAAAAACCTTTTTCAGTAATAAAAACTCAGCTTGAGATGGTTTTTACATTCTAATAAGGTAAATCGCAAATCCATACTAATCAATACTATCAAATACTATCAAATATTATCAAATGATGCTTGAATACTAGTCGATACTCTTAAATGATACATCGTTAAAAATACATTGTCAATAGTATTGACAAAGTATTTTTAGCGATGTATCATTTGATAGTATTGACTCAATACTATCAAATGATACATCGCTAAAAAGGGCAGAAAAAGACCTTTACGAAACAAAAGATATTTGCTTATAGGATTTAAAATAAAAGTTTTATGAAGAATAACACAGGTCAACAAAAACAAAATTTTTTTCTGGTGCCAAGAAAACAATTTGTTTTTTATGTTGGATTTCTTATTTTGATTTCAAATATGCAACTTATTTTTTACCATCACGTCAAGTTGTAAAGATATTTGGGTTCAAATCTTTAGAGTTTGGGGAAAAGTCCCTAACATTGTCGAAAAAAAAGTTGTTCAAAAGTATGTCAACCTGAGTCTTAAAAGAAGCGTATTTTCATAGAGATTTTAAATATGTTATTCGTTTGTAATAAAAATAAGTATTTTTTGTATTATTGCTGAAAAACATTTTGTTGACATTTTTTTAAGAGTTTTTTTCAAATAAATTTTTTGCCAAAAAATTTTATAGAGAAATTTTTATGTTTTCTAAAATCTCTATACTATCTTCTAAAATACGCTTTTTTTGAGACCCAAGTTGACATACTTTTGAACAACTTTTTTTTGACAATATTAGGAACTTTACCACAAATATTTAAGATCTGAAAACAAATATCTTTACAACTTGACGTGATGGTAAAAAATGAGTTCAAAATGTAATCAATCAAATGTGAAATGCAATCCAAAAAACTAATTGTTTGCTCGGCACCAGAAAAAAAAATTTTTTTGTTCCCCTTCAATTATAATTGATTGCAAAAAAGCAACAAATTTGTTAAACTATTTTTATTTAACTCTGTAAATTAAGTTAAAATGCGCAATAAATTTGTTAGATTGATTTTTTCTTCAAGAATATCAAACAGCAAATAATTCAGATATAAAATTATGTCAAAATATGTCCATAGAAAATATATTTTACATATTTTATGTCAGCAGAAAATAATTCAGACATAAAATTATGTCAAAATATGTCGACAGAAAATATGTCAGACATATTTTATGTCAGCAGAAAATAATTCAGACATAAAATTATGTCAAAATATGTCGACAGAAAATATGTCTAACATATTTTATGTCAGCAGAAAATAATTCAGACATAAAATTATGTCAAAATATGTCGATAGAAAATGTCTGACATATTTTATGTCAGCAGAAAATAATTCAGACAAAAAATTATGTCAAAATATGTCGACAGAAAATATGTCTGACATATTTTATGTCAGCAGAAAATAATTCAGACATAAAATTATGTCAAAATATGTCGACAGAAAATATGTCTGACATATTTTATGTCAGCAGAAAATAATTCAGACATAAAAATATGTCAAAATATGTCAAAATATGTCTGACATATTTTATGTCAGCAGAAAATAATTCAGACATAAAAATATGTCAAAATATGTCGATAGAAAATATGTCTGACGTATTTTATGTCAGCAGAAAATAATTCAGACATAAAATTATGTCAAAATATGTCGACAGAAAATATGTCTGACATATTTTATATCAGCAGAAAATAATTCAGACATAAAAATATGTCAAAATATGTCGATAGAAAATATGTCTGACGTATTTTATGTCAGCAGAAAATAATTCAGACATAAAATTATGTCAAAATATGTCGACAGAAAATATGTCTGACATATTTTATGTCAGCAGAAAATAATTCAGACATAAAATTATGTCAAAATATGTCGACAGAAAATGTCTGACATATTTTATGTCAGCAGAAAATAATTCAGACAAAAAATTATGTCAAAATATGTCGACAGAAAATATGTCTGACATATTTTATGTCAGCAGAAAATAATTCAGACATAAAATTATGTCAAAATATGTCGATAGAAAATATGTCTGACATATTTTATGTCAGCAGAAAATAATTCAGACATAAAAATATGTCAAAATATGTCAAAATATGTCTGACATATTTTAAGTCAGCAGAAAATAATTCAGACATAAAATTATGTCAAAATATGTCGATAGAAAATATGTCTGACATATTTTATGTCAGCAGAAAATAATTCAGACATAAAGTTATGTCAAAATATGTCGATAGAAAATATGTCTGACATATTTTATGTCAGCAGAAAATAATTCAGACATAAAATTATGTCAAAATATGTCGATAGAAAATGTCTGACATATTTTATGTCAGCAGAAAATAATTCAGACAAAAAATTATGTCAAAATATGTCGACAGAAAATATGTCTGACATATTTTATGTCAGCAGAAAATAATTCAGACATAAAATTATGTCAAAATATGTCGACAGAAAATATGTCTGACATATTTTATGTCAGCAGAAAATAATTCAGACATAAAAATATGTCAAAATATGTCAAAATATGTCTGACATATTTTATGTCAGCAGAAAATAATTCAGACATAAAAATATGTCAAAATATGTCGATAGAAAATATGTCTGACGTATTTTATGTCAGCAGAAAATAATTCAGACATAAAATTATGTCAAAATATGTCGACAGAAAATATGTCTGACATATTTTATATCAGCAGAAAATAATTCAGACATAAAAATATGTCAAAATATGTCGATAGAAAATATGTCTGACGTATTTTATGTCAGCAGAAAATAATTCAGACATAAAATTATGTCAAAATATGTCGACAGAAAATATGTCTGACATATTTTATGTCAGCAGAAAATAATTCAGACATAAAATTATGTCAAAATATGTCGACAGAAAATGTCTGACATATTTTATGTCAGCAGAAAATAATTCAGACAAAAAATTATGTCAAAATATGTCGACAGAAAATATGTCTGACATATTTTATGTCAGCAGAAAATAATTCAGACATAAAATTATGTCAAAATATGTCAAAATATGTCTGACATATTTTATGTCAGCAGAAAATAATTCAGACATAAAATTATGTCAAAATATGTCGATAGAAAATATGTCTGACATATTTTATGTCAGCAGAAAATAATTCAGACATAAAAATATGTCAAAATATGTCAAAATATGTCTGACATATTTTATGTCAGCAGAAAATAATTCAGACATAAAAATATGTCAAAATATGTCGATAGAAAATATGTCTGACGTATTTTATGTCAGCAGAAAATAATTCAGACATAAAATTATGTCAAAATATGTCGACAGAAAATATGTCTGACATATTTTATGTCAGCAGAAAATAATTCAGACATAAAAATATGTCAAAATATGTCAAAATATGTCTGACATATTTTATGTCAGCAGAAAATAATTCAGACATAAAAATATGTCAAAATATGTCGATAGAAAATATGTCTGACGTATTTTATGTCAGCAGAAAATAATTCAGACATAAAATTATGTCAAAATATGTCAATCGAAAATATGTGGGACATATTTTATGTCGGCAGAAAATATGTTTGAAAATATGTCGACAGATCTGCCAGACATATTATGTCGTAACAACTCTGATTACGTCAAATAAATGAAAATCACAAGGTCTTTAGATCAAGATCAAAGAAATAAGGATTTAAAAAAAAAAAAACATAAAACTAAACATCATTGTTGTTTGATTTTATGTTTCTTAGTTAAACTATAAAATAATTCTAAACATTGCAACTTATTAAAACCGCATATGATATCCATCCAGTCGGCATGACGTCACTCCGTATTAAAAGTTTTGTTTTGAAATTAATCATCTTGAATTGGGGGAAAACAAAGTAAAAAATTAGTTAAGTTTTGTTGAGTCATTTTTTTTAAAATCCTAAAAAGTTGTTGTGCAGTAGGTCGCACTAACAAAATAAAATAAAAAATAAAAACTTAAGTCTTCCTAAAGATGAAATACTTCAAAGAAAGTGGTTGAATACGATAAATCGTGCTGCAGATAGTAGTGCATGTAGCAAGCAATGAAATCCTAAAATCTTGTAACGTTTCTGTTTCTTTGGCACACTTTATTACTGGTGGGTTACTTTTAATTTGCATCTTAATTTAGTATTGGTAAATAAATATCAAAGTATCAGTACTTTTTATATTCTAAAATAATCAAAGTAATATGTAGACAGCAATGTAAGGCGTTATTTTATTTTAACAGAGATCTAAAAGTATGTAAAAATAAAGTAAAACCACCTAAAAGACTTATATTTTGCAGATTTTGCAGATTTTGCTATTCACTATTTCTTTTGATTAACTTTTAAAGTAATCGTAGAACATAAAATTTTTGTTAAATAATGTTTCCTTGACTTTGCATATAAGAAAGAATAGTTTGTTTTCCCCCAATTCAATATGGTTACTTTTGATTTCCAGGTATAGTCAGGTGATTCCGACTGGATGAATTAAGGGATCCCGCTGTTTTATATATATTTACAATAATCTCTGGTAATTTGAAGACCAGATTTTTAGTTAAATGGTATTATGCATGGCCTACTATAACTATTATGACTAGTTAGAGATTAATTATATAACTTAAAACTTGTTTAAAAATGTTATTTTTTTTAGTTAATGTTTTACCTCTATATAGCATCAACATCATTTTATACCAAAAAATAATATCTATGAAGCAAAATTTTATACCTAAACCCAAGTATTTAAAAAAAAATTTTAACTTCATTTAATTTTAGGCGTACGAAAGGACTGAAAATATAAAAAATTTGTTATTTTATTTTTTAGTTGTGCTAAAAAAATTCATTTAAACATATCCTTTTTATTAAATCGCAGAACTCGTATATGTTCCAGAACGTGCATTATCGGCGTTGAGTATAAGCACTTCATCACAAATTAAATTACTGTCAATTAAAAGTTTTTTTGGCAAAACGTTATTTTTGACCGTTTATTTAATTTGACCGTTTAAAACGTATATTGATTTTGACCAATTATTTCTTTAAATGCATTCCACATTCGTTGTGAATTATCTTTAGATTTTTCTATTAGTTCAGAATAATTAAATTAGGTTCTTCATATTTACACTAGGTCTTTTTGAGACTAATTTGAAGTCGTAACTTAAAGGGCATTAAAAATTTTCAAAATTTTTATTCATGCTTCAAATATTAGTATTTAAAATTGAAAATGTATTTTTATTTTATCAAAGATTAAGTTTAGAATCAGAAATTGAATAGTACTTGCTTTCTAATGATTTTAGATCATTCTAATGATTTTTAGATTTTTTCTTATGATTTTTTATTTACTGACTGAGTCGCTATCACAAATAGTTTCATCATAAAGTTTAGTTACTAAATTATCATTCATTTTAAAACAAAAAAATCAAATAAGGAAAAAATAAAAAATATATTGATACTTATATAGCATCTCATTTCTTCAAAGCCCAATCGCGAATGACTTGTTTGTCATAGGATATTACCGCGAATTTTTCCATGCGCTTTCATAAACCCTTATCTCTGTAGTTTCAGTACTAAAGTCTACTATTTTAAAAATGTGTTTCCTTTTAAGTTTGAATGATTTTTTGAGTATTTCAGCTTTGTCCTAAAAATTTATTAGCTTCAAAACTATTGTTCTATGTTTTTTACTGTCTCTTGGTCCTACTCGATGTGCTCTTTCAATTTTTGTGTTTTTAACTTCAATGCATTCTTCTAACAATTTATGCACCTTATTTTCAAATTAAACCCATATTTCATTTACACTTTCTTTTATTCCATCTATTTTTAAATTATTCATACGTGAACGATCTTCCAACTCTCTTAGTTTGTATCTTTCATCTCTCTAGTTTGTTTCTGATTTTTAACATTTCACTTTTATCTTTAACTTCGTTGTTAATTTTTTTTGTTTTTTATTTCATTATTTCAAACTTTGACAAAATTATTTCATCCTGTGCAGAAATAAATTTTTTAATTTCATTAAGTTCGGTTTCTAAAAGTATTACCTTTTGACAACTAGCGTTCAAAAGGTTTACGGTACCATTTATTTTTGTTATGTTCATCATTGTATCAATTTCAAGTTTATCGAGTCACTTCATTAAAATTTTCATTTTAGCGGAGATAATATAAGCAAAATTTTTTTTTCTTTCAAAATTTGTTCAGTTTTCTCCAAAATAGTATTACTTTGATTTTCTAACATAGGGTAACCTGGGGCAAAGTGAGACATGTAGGTTTTCTAGCTTTGTACAGAATTTTTTTGAAATGATTTAGTAATTTTGCTTTATTATATTAAAAATTTTATGTTTTTTTTTTATGTTTTAACGTAGTTTCCATCAGTTTTTCATATAAAATGACATAGAAAAGTGGCTTTAAAGCTAACGAGTTGCGTCAATTTGATTGAAAAATCAAATTAATTTTTTTTTCTTTTGTGAAAAAATCCACGTACCCTGCCAATTTTTACCACAGAACAAACATAATATTGAGTTTGCAATCATTTATTTGTTATCTTTCAGCTGCCATTCTTCTTTTTATGTCAGATTATTTTGTTTCAGAGATATTTAAGAAACAAATATTGAGAAAATGAAGATTGCAAGAAATTCCGGAAAATATGCATATGATAAACTGATTGTGAAAGAGTTAAGTCGGAACATAAAGTATCTTTATTTCTTTTCTTTATATTTAGTTAATTTATTATTATTATAATTAATTTTTAAATGGAGGGAAATTTGCGATTTTAATATTTTCCTGAAAATTTAAGTCTCGGTGATAAAGATACCTATACAAAATATTTTGATTAAATAACATATGAAAGTAACTACTACTCGATTTACCAAACCGCAAAATATTTCCACCAAAACAAAGTCTCATTTTCAATTTTAAATATTAATATCCGAAGTCTTAACAAAAACTTTGAAAATTTTAAGTTTTTACTCGACAAAATAAAACATGATTTTGGCATTGTTTGTTTTACAGAGACTTGGTGTAAATGTGAAAAAAATGCACAATTTGAATTAAAAAATTATACATCTGTTCATCAACCGCCTAAAACTCACGCAGGAGGCGTAAGTGTTTATATCCACTATTCAATTAACTTTATTTTGCGTAGGGATCTTAGTGTAAATGAAACAGATTGTGAGTCATTATCCATAGAATTAGTTAACAAAAACTCTAAAAATCTAAATAAATCATAAATACTATTTATAGACAACCAGGTGGGAGATTTGTAGACAACCAGGTGGAAATTTCAAAACTTTTAAAACTCATCCTAGCTCAATCTTAAACAAAATTGAAAGCACACAAAAACATGTTTACATAGTTAATACAAACATTAATTTGTTGAAGCATACTTCTAATAATAATATTAAACATTTTATTGATACTCTACTTGAAGACAGTTTCATTCCAACAATTAATAAGCCAACCAGAATAACTAAAAAATCTTCTACCTTAGTCGATAATATAATAACCAACAATTCCCATGTTCTCACAGGTATAATTAAGACAGATCTTTCAGATCACTTTCCCATCTTAATAACTACTAAAAACATAGCACCAAACAATACCACTCTCAAAACTTCTATATTCAAACGAGAGAATAATGAAAACTCCTTACAAAAATTCAAAAATTTACTAAAAAACAATGTTGAGTGGGATCTTATACTGCAATCAAGCGATGCGAGCAACGCCTACGAACTTTTTCTTGGTCAATTTTTTAAATATTATGAAAAAGCGTTTCCAGTTAAAACTGTTGTTAAAAACAAAAAGTCACTCTAAACTCCTTGGATGTCTAAAGGTTTAATTAAGTCTTCAAAAAAAAAAAAAAAAAAAAACTCTACGACAAATTCCTAAACAATAAAACTTATAAAAATGAAATTACTTACAAAACTTAAAAAACCTTGTTTGAAAAAACAAAACAATACTCAAAAAAGCTTTATTATTCAAATTTGTTAAAAAAAACCCATGGAAATGCTAAGAAAACATGGAATACGATTAAAGAGATAGTGGGTAATTTTTTGATTGATGGTAAGTAAGTCAGTGATAAGATAATAATAGCTGAATATCTAAATAGCTTTTTTCTTAATGTGGGTCACAAATTAGCAGCAGAAATTACGTCGAGTTCTACAACATTTCATTTTTACTTGATTAAAAACCTTACCTCAGAAAAGATTATGAAAGAAACAAATCTAGATTCTAATGAACTGCGATCTGCTTTAAATACTCTAAAAAACAACAAAAGTGTGGGCTTTGATAATATCAGTAGCTTTGTTGTAAAATCAGTATTTAATATAATCGAACCATCGTTGCATCGGATCTTCGATCTTTCACTGAAATCAAGCATTGTCCCAGATAAACTAAAAATTGCCCGAGTTACCCCTATTTTTTAAATCTGGAGATGATTTTAATGCTAATAATTATAGACCTATATCAGTTTTACAATGTTTTTCCAAACTACTAGAACGCGTCATGTATGTTTACTATGTTTTTCCAAATTACTAGAACGCGTCACTTTACAATTATTTGACGGAAAACAATTTTTTATACGGTTAACAATATAGATTTAAAAAAAAAAGCACACAACCGACTATAATTGAGCTAGTTACTCATATATCTAATGCTTTTTATAATGATTGCTTTACGTTAGGAGTTTTTATTGATCTTTCTAAAGCATTTGACACTGTAAATCACGTCATTCTTCTAAAAAAACTTGAAATGTATGGAGTAAAAAATAACAACTTACTTTGGTTTAAAGATTATTTATCAAACAGAAAGCAATATATTCAGTATGAAACAACAAAAACAACGAATAGCGCAATAACTTGCGGGGTTCCCCACGACCCGATCTTGCGACCATTATTATTTTTACTCAATATAAATGATTTATATTCAACATCAAACTTATTAAATTTAATCTTGTTTGCGGATGACTCAAATTTGTTTTATTCACGTAGAGACATAAAGCCACTTTTTAACATAGTTAATATAGAATTACATAAAATAAACGAGTGGTTCAGGTGTAACAAACTCTCATTGAATGTCAAAAAGACAAAATTTATCCTATTTTATAAACCAAATAAAAAATGAACCAATTTAAAAAGAGAAACTTTCATAAACTTTCCAGGTGTGGTCTTGGATGAAAATTTGTCGTAGAAGCTCCATATAAACACTTTAGAGAGAAAACTCTCAAGAAATATTTTATTAATGTATAAAGCAAAACCTTTCCTAAATATCATTTCTTTAAAAAGTTTATACTTTTCATTAATACAGAATCACTTTAGCTATGGTAACATGTCCTTGGCAAGCACAAATCATAATAAGCTTAAAAAACTCTACAGTAAACAAAAACCTGTAGAATTGTCTTTGGAGTAAGTAAAAAAGTTTCTAGTGAATCTCTCTTATGCAAATTTGGAGCGTTGAATGTATACAAAATTAACATACATCTTGTTTTACAGTTTATGTACAAAATAAAATATGGACTATCTCCGCCGATATTTCAACCCTATTTTAGCGAAATAGGTCATAAATACCCTACTAGATTCTCATATAACAACTTTGTCATCCCAAAATTTACATTAAAGTCAAATTCATACTCAATCCAACACCGTGGACCTTATTTGTGGAAATTTTTTCCCCAGATTGTAACTATCAAAACAAAATACACTTGAACAGCTTAAACCTGAATAAAAGCGTTTTTCATAACCTACGGACTTAAATCTTCTTTTTCTTTTTTAGTAAAAAAAAAAAAATAAACTAGCACAATTTATTTCTTTTATTTACTTTTACTTTTATTTGTTTGAAATTTATTTTACAAAACAAATTTATATATAAACAATGATATCAATTGTGAAACGTAGCTTTTACACATTTTATATATATTTTTTATCAAATGCTTGCTTTATAAGCAGGAGATCCAGGTTCGAAACGAGCTTTGGACATATTTTCGCGTCACGGTAAGAAAGGAGGCGTGAAATTCCTGGTTAAATGCACTTCCGCGGTGCTCTGTGACAAGACCGTTAGAACTTCTTGGGGCACCTAAAAAAAAAAAAAAAAACCTTGAGACTCTAAAAAATTCTTTTGGGGTATGATAGTGGGGATATATAGGAGTGTATTAGAAGTGATTTTGAAATCTTTTGTCATCGTCCGTGGAAGAATAATTGATTTGAAGTTTAAGCATTTTTGGAAGTATTTTTGTGAAGTCAAAGCAAGTAAAAAGCTTATTTTAAGGCAAGAATTTGTTATATATTTTGTCATAAAGGTTGCAAATAGAGATATTGTTTACATTTTTACATGAGTTATATGCATTGTTTATTTATTTGAAAAGTTTCGGGAAAGGGCTGAATGCTAAAACATTTGTTTAGAAAATTTTAGGAAGAGCAAAAGCGCAATCAACATTTCTAAAATACCTAATCAAGCAAAATGTCATGATGAAAACAGGAAAACTGTATGTTTTCTTTGTTTAAACAATTCCTCTAGACAACTCACTGCTGCTATGGTTGAAAGCTGCCCCAAAGTATTTGGCCGACCAATCAACTTTGAAGACCAAAGAGTTCCAGTTGGAGTTTATGAAAAATGTCGCACTATTCTTAGAAGAAAAGAGGCAGGTCAAGATGTCCAACTTCCCTCTTTGCCTGATTATCAAACAATTAAAGTTCGGCCAAAAATAAGAGAATCAATATGTGATTGCTTGATCTATTCTGTTGAGAAATCAAGGTTTAAAAGCCCAGAACCAGTCAAGCCAACTAACCTAACCAATCCACCAAAAGAACTGCCAGCTGTTGAAAAATCTGTTCTGCATCCTTTTCACTGATTGGAAGAGGTATTCCCCATGTCTGCACCAAAGGAATGCTCAGACAAAACTTACTTGAAGTTGCAACTAAAGATAAAAAAGTTGCTCAGAGGGTGGCTGCTACAGTGGTTGCCAACAAGACACCATCTCCTAATGGCACAGTTTGCCTTAGCCAAGGATTGTGAAGAAAAAACTTCCAGTGACTCCAGGTATAAATACTCTGACTAAAAATCAATCTTTTAGCGTTTTTTAAATGAATGTTGATGAAAGAAATAATTTTAATTTTAGGATCTTTAAGGAAAAGAAAACTTTTTCCACCAACATCCACTTTGACTGCTCAACAGCTTTTACAAGTTTAAAATCAGGCTGGCTTATCTAACAGAGGAATAAACAAGCTTGTTTCAACTCAGAACCAAGTTACTCCACATTGCCTAGTTTAGAAAAACTTTAGGGAAATGTGTGAATGACTTGGAAAGCATCATTCTGATTTGTTTGTCACCTACGACATTATGGACACAACCAAAACTGATAGCCAGGTGCCCAAGAGACTATTTCTGCACTGCAAAGATCTTATTGTTCTGAGAAGCACTGTCATCCAAATTCGAGGTCCACAGTCAAATGACTTTATACAAATTATAGATAGATGGAGGAGGAGGTTTCTTGAAAGTTTCTCTAGAAACAATTGCCTTAAAAGCACAGAATGTCTCCCCTCCAACCAAAAAGCCTCTTTTCAAAAATTCAGTTGTGAAACGCCAATTGTTGGTAGCTATTTCAGAAAATTTACCTGGAAAGTATGGTAATGTGAAACATATTCTTGACAAATTGTGTCTTGAAAGGATGTCTTTTGTGTTGTCATGAAACTTGCTAACATCATCTGTGGTTTACAGTCTCACTCCTTGCACATCCTTGTACTTGGTGTGACATTAAGTCTAAGAATCTTCATCAGATTGATGAGCTCCGAAATTTTGGATCTATTCAGAATGACTACCAGGTTTCCAAGCTGCAGGTGGCCAAAAAAAAGAGCTCGGGGCTTTCTAAATGTTGTGCATCAGCCTGCTATCAGATTGCTAGATGATACACTCATCTTAGACTTCGTTCTACCAATGGAACTTCACCTTCTACTTGGCATTATCAACCACCTGTTCAAGATCTAGCATTGTCTACCTGGCATTGTCAACCACCTTTTCAAGAATCTCTGCTTGATATGGCAAAATGTAGCAAAGTGGCCAAAGATGACGAACATTCAACAACAGACACTTCATGGATGACAGTTTGCTGGAAATGATTGCAGAAATCTTTTGAGAAAAGTTGACTAGTTGCAGAGGCAAATTCTTGATTCTTGGCATTGCCATTTATTGATACATTCAAAAAATTTGATGCAATTGTTCATGCCTGTTTAGAAATTACTCTTCAATAGAACTACTGTGAACTAATTGAGGAATTCTGGGACTTTTACCTAAGCTTCCAAACACAAGCATCACTCCAAAAGTACATACAGTGTTCTTTCATGTTCCCTAGTTTATTAACCGGCTCTTTGGGTCTGTATTCAGAACAAGCAACAGAGTCGCTGCATCACAACTTCAACAATCATTGGCAACGTTTCAAAAGGCCTAGCAACCACCCAGACTACCCAAAGAATCTTCTTAGCTGTTTGATCGATTACAACAGCAAACATTCATTTTGATGTCATGACTTGAAAGAAAGAGAAAGAATTATATTTTCTTATGTGTGCTATATGTCAGAATTTATATATAAATCTAGATCTTTATTGAATTAAGATAGTAGTTTAGGTCATTCAGAAAAAAAATTGAAGTTTTTGATGAAAGTCAGACTTTCAGAGCTAAAAATCAATTTATTGCTTTATTTTCTAAAGAAATTTTAATGTTTATGTTTTTGTTTGTCAATATTTGGTTGCAAATAGAGTGTTTTGATGCACAGAATGAATAAATAAATAAAACTTTTATGAAACTTAAAGTCATTATTTAGAGCAGTAACAATAGAAAACTTTGATTGGATTTTTCTTCCACGGATGATGAAAAAAGATTTCAAAATCACTTCTAATACACTCCTATATATTACCACCATCATACTTTAAAAGGATTTTCTAGGGTTAGAGGTTCATATTAGAAATCATTTCGTGACACTGAGAAGTGCGACAACGCTTGCTACTGAAAAAGATCGTCTAAGTAAACGTTTAGGATAGCGAGTTCATAAACGTGCTACCATCATTTTATTAAAGGATTTTATGTAAAAGTAAAACATTGTTTTATTAGAAACTTTAAAAGAATATAACATAACTTTGTTGTCATTTAGTGACCAAAAATTTTTAAATAAGAAACTCAAGCTAACTAGGACGAAGATAAACATGAAAAATGCTATTACAGCAGTAAAGTTGAAGCAGATGTCTTTAAGAAAAGCTTGTAAAAACTTTAGTGTGTCAAAAGATTCACTACATCGGCGTGTTTAAAAGACTTCACTTTAAAGTAGTTTACATACTAATTTACTTGGAAGATTTAGAAAAGTGCTTTCTAATAACCAAGAACAAGATCTAAGTAAGTATATTAAAGATATGGACAATTCTTTTTATGGTCTCTCAATAATGGATATTAGATCGATAGTATTTGAGTTCTACAAAAAAAATTTAATTCCAAATCCTTTTAACAAAGATAGTAATTTAGCAGGAGAAGACTTTGTGCCAGGCTTTTTGAAACGCCATTCTGATTTATCACTAAGAAAACCAGAAGCAATTTCTATTAACAGAGTGTTTGGTTGGAGCAAAGATAATATTAAAATCTATTTTAGTAATTTAGAGAATTTGTTAGATAAATATCACTTTGAGCCACATCAAATTTTTAATTGTGATGAGTCCATAAGCCATTAAAAGTTATCTCATCTTCAAGAAAACAATGTGTTTCACCAGTGACAAGTGGGGAAAAAGGAGTCACAACAACAATTTTATGTGCACGTAATTCTGTTTGTCATTATGTAACACCTATAATGATATTTAAGTGCAAAAAAAAAAAAAATTATTACTCACAGATAATGCTCCAGTTGGAACTTTTCAAGGATGCTCAGAAAATGGCTGGGTTAATACTGATTTATTTCTTGAATATAAACAACATTTTGTTAAACATGTGCGATGCACCTTGATCAACAAAGTTTTACTTATATTTGATAATCATTGTTCTCATACCCAAAGCTCAAAACTTATAGACTATGCTTGTGACAATTGATTGTTTTTGCTATTGCTACCTCCACACACAGCTCATAAACTTCAATCATTGAACCATGGATTTTTTAAGCCTTTGAAAACCTTTTTTAATTAAGCATGCATGAGATGGATGTGTAACCATTCAGGAAGACATTCGTCTTCCTGAATGGTTACACATTATTCACAAACAGAAAATCTTAGATAGAAATTTTTAATGAAGCATATTTAAGAGTTGCTAATATGGAAAATGCCATTTCAAGCAACTTGAATTGTCCCATTTAATTGGCATTTGTTAGAAAATGAATATCAAAGGACATCTTTGAGTGATAATAATAATAATAATAATAATAATAATAATAATAATAATAATAATAATAATAATAATAATAATAATAATAATAATAATATCAGGTTATCCATACCCCATGAAATTCATTTTGAACGCGATAACAAAGAAGAAAGTGAAATTTTTACAGCAGCCAAAGTTGACTACATTAAAATTAATGAGTCATAATAAATTGAAGCCAATCGAAAGCTTTTCAGAAACAACTGTTACTTCTTCAAATTTTTTTGAAGACATACTTCAAATTCCAAAACTTTATCCTCCAAAAAGAAAATTAGCTGAAAAATCTCAAATTATAACAAGTTCTCCATATAAGAAAAATTTTTTACTTGAAAAGAACAATGAGAAAGAAACAATAGGAAAAAAAAAAGAACAATTAGAAAAAAATTTACTGGAAAAGAACAGTGACAATGAATTAAACAAAAAAAAAAAAAAATAAGAACAAAAAGAAAAAAAATTAAAAAAATGCTTGATTGAAAAAGATGTAAACAATGAAAGGAATGGTTTTGTCCAGTTTGTCAAGGGAAATAGTGCAATGGTACCCAAATTGACTGGATAGCTTGTTGTGTATGTACTGTTTGGGTACATGAAGACTGCACATTAAACGATGTTTGCTTTTTATGTGAATAGATTTTATTCAAATTTTTTGATTAACATGAAACTTTGCATTTTTTTTTATTGATATTATTTATTTAATTCCTATCATGCTTTTTGATTTAAAAAGAAAAATTATAAAATGATACCTTTGTGTTTTTATTTGCATTCTTATATTTAATCAGATCGAATTTATCAAGTCTGCTTTAGTTTGATTGAAAATTATATTTTTATATAGTTTTTTCTTCAAATGAAATCTTTCACACTTTGCCCAGGTTTTGGAGAAAGTGAGACATGGTAGTTGTTGCCATTTTGATTTTGATTATGTACCAATGCAACAACCTATCACCACAAGTATTTAAGAGATCATTAGACAAAAAATGTGCTAGTGGCCTGCAAAATTTCTTGTTGTGTAACGTGATTCTTTTCAAGTTATGAAAATACTCCCTGAAAGTGTCTCGCTTTGCCCCAGGTTACCCTACCAGCTACCATTTTTTTTATAGTTTCTAATAATAATACTTTGTCCATTGCTATATTTATTATTTTAAATCTTTATAAAAATTTTCATAAAGTGTTAATTATTATATATCACAAAACACGATTGCGGTGAAATTTTTTTGATTATTTTTTTACTATGTTTATATCAAAGTGTTTTGTATAATTGCTTAATTCATTGTCATCATCATTTTATTTATATAAAAAATGTAGATCCTGAAAATAATGTTATGAATGCCTATAAAATATTTTACGCTAATTTGTAAAAACGAAAGTTTCAAAAGTTAAAAAAAAAAAAGGGTGATAGATGCTTTTGTTTAAAAAATAGGTTTTACGAGAGGTAGAGAACCAGTGGCGGATTATAACTAAGGCAATTGAGGCATGTGCCTCTGGCCCCCAAATTTTGTTAACACTTTTTTTGAAAAAGTACATTTTTTTACTTGAATTACTTAAAGTTATGTGCCATTGGAAAAAAAGAAAGCGCAAACAATTTCCGTAATAATATACGTTCCTATTAAAACAACAGTTACAAAACTCCGTAACAACGATGAGCGAAGGCTTTTACACACCTTGTTTTGCTCATTTATTAAATTTATTTGGCAAAAATGATGTTGGTTGTTGTAGTGTAGCAGTTTGTTTTATTTGATATTGTGCAACGGTTATACACATTCTTTAGTGCCTCTACTCATCAATGGACAACCCTGACAAAAGTGCTAGCCAAAGACAAAATACTAGTACCTAAAAGACTATCAGTTGGTCAGCATATTTTAGGGCAACAAGTGCTTTGCGGAAAGGTTACAAGATTATTTAATCTGCTGTAGATACCATTGCAACTGATGAACGTACAAAAGGTGAAACTGACAAGAGGTGCTTAAACTAGCAAAATGTCTTGATGAATTGGAAACTGGTACTTTAACTGTATTTTTGGACACAATACTTCAAAAATTTAATAAAATAAAACATGCATTACAAGGTGCCATTTTAGATTTGAATAAAGCTGTTGGTTTGTTCCATTCATTGTCCGAGTATGTTTAATCGTTGAGATGTTCGACAGAATTGGATAAATTTAAGAAATATGGAAAAGAATTGTTCAAATGTGAAATATATAATAAAGAAGTCAAGAGTCAGAAAAAGTAATCAAGAGTTTAATGAAGGTACTTCTGAAGAAGTTCTCCGACTTGTAAAAGATGAATTTTGAGTTAATGTGCCGATTGCTCTTTTCGATCAATTAAAGCCAGTGGCTCACATTCCTGCCGTATATTCAGATGTAGCCAACAGATTTGGGTTCATGAACAATTTGCAACCATTGACTATAGTATAGAAGTGATAAAACATTGTAATACTTTAGCAGTAATTTCCCAGCGGGCATTTGTTTTTAAAAGTTACGTTCTAAATGTATTTTAAATGTATTTTAAACGTTTTCTTAACGTTCTTCCGTAAAGAACTTTTAAAAGACTTTTAAAAAACGTTTAAAGACATTTAAAATACATTTAGAACGTAACTTTAAAAAAAAAATGCCCGTAGAGTTACTCCAATGACATTAAAGTCAGCTTGTTAGAAGCCAGACAACTCTCATTTAATGACATTGCTGAACAATTTTCCAGACAAAATTCCAGAAAATGTCACCTTAACTTTTTAAATGACTGAAATACTAAATGCTACATTCCTATCAATTTTCCTTTAGTCAAAACAGTCCCTAAATTATTTGTGCCTCTGGCCCCAGGTATCCTTAATCCATCCCTGTAGAGAACAAGATATACTCGAGTACGCGAGTACGTACTCGTTGTCTTAACCCCCTCCCGCCCTCATCCTTTTATGCATATTTGTACGCATTTGAATAACCCCCTTACCTGCGTACGTACTTTAAGGAAGATCTCTTATCGTTTTTTAATGAAAACATTCTTTAACAAACATGTGCTAATTGTTAAAAAAAAGTTAAAGATTGGTTGTGTCCTTGGTTACACGACAATTTAATTGCATGTATGAACAACGTTGTAATAAAACACAATGTAATGTGTATAATCTAAAAAATTTCTCTTACAAGTTTCACAAAACTGTATAGAAAAAGAGTAAACTTTATATTATTAGAACTGTAAAAAAGTTTGAGTTTTTGTATGTTTCCAGGTATTTGTTGACAAAAAATAAAATCTTTGAATAATAAAAAACAGATAAACCAAAATTATCACAAAGTCACAAAGTAGCAACAAGTAACCCTTGTTGCTACTTTGTGACTGTGTAAGAAATTTTTTTAAACAGATAACTTCGATTAATTATTTGTCCAATAAAAATCTACACCACCCCAAAAAAATATATCCTCTAAAAACCAATAGCAACTTTGCTACTTGCAATGTTGAAATCGCTGAAATGTTTAACAAACACTTTGGAAGTTTTTTTACGGTAGATGACGGAAATTTGCCTAAAACAAATACTTTTGTTAGTGAATATAGTAAGATGGATTTCGTAGATTTTTCAGCAAATATAGTTTATCAAAAACTAAAAGTCTAAAACCTGGCACATCATTTGAACCTAATGGTATACCAAATGTACTTTTAAAACAATTAACACATATAATATGTATTCCACTTTCGTATATATTTAAATCAAGTTTTACATCAAGCTTGTTACCAAAACAGTGGCTTCAAACTTCGGTTTTCCCCATTTTCAAAAAAGGATCCACTTTAGATGCTAACAACTATGGAACTATCTCCCTCACATTTACTAGCTGTTGTGTCGTGGAAAGTATTGTAAGTTCAAATATTGTTAATTATCCTAATAAAAATAATCTAATTACACCAAATCAACACGGCTTTTTATCCAAAAGATCTAAGTGCACAAATCTTCTAGAGTCAACTAATGACTGGAATAAAGCTATAAGATAGCAATTTAATTACTGGCGAGGTGTACATTATTTTTTAAAAAGCATTTGACTCATCCAAAACTTCTGAAAAAATTGTACCTCATCCAAAACTTCTGAAAAAACTTGCAATGTATGGTAAAATAGATAACCTCCTTCATTGGATATCAGCATTTTTTCCAACTGATATCGAAGGGTTCTGGTTGAAAATTCACTATCCCATCCAACAAGCATCCTTAGTGAAATTCTACAGGGTATTTTTTTGGGACCATTCTTATTCTTGATATATATTAATGATCTACCCTCTAAAGTAAAAGAGTTTTACTCATAGAATAGCTAATTTTTTAATTACTCTCTAATGTTGTATGCTGACAATATCAAGCTATATAGTTTATTTGAGAATGCCAATTACAGTCACAATTTTGCTGTTGCCATTTATTAAGTTTATCTCTGGTCAAAAAAATAACAGTTAAAAGTAGCCAAAAATAAGAGTTTTACTCATAGAATAACTAATTTTTTATCTACTTAATTTTTTAAAGATTTAAACTAGAACTTTCAATTAAGAGATCATAATTTAACCTGGTCCACAAATCCAAAAGATCTTGTTGTGACCATGGATTCTTACTTAGATTACAATAACCATATTTCGAATACCGTTTATGCATCAAACATTCGAGGATATTTAATCCTTAAGTGTTTTAAAAGTTGTAATCCACGTGTTATTGTAAAAGCCTGCACTACTTTCATAGGATATATATATATATATATATATATATATATATATAAAATATGTGTTGCTATGCAACCCAGTTGCATAGCAACACATATTTATGCTTAGTTCCGAAGGGCTATTTTTAGCCAAATATTTCTAAACTTGGTATGCATATTAATTTGATAATTCTAATATGATTAAGCATAACTATTTGTTTTAATTTGCAGCCACACTTTCATATAAGTCAGAAACATGGCATTGTTGCCATTTATTCTTTTCTTCAAATCGAGCCATGCTGCTATATGACTTGCGCCACTTATCTCGTAGATGCGTTATTATAGTTCCTAATTGCTGCTTGTTGCAATCAAAGTTCATAGCATCAATAAGTTTGTCCACAATACTAGAGTTAGATGTTTGTATTATAAGACTTATACATGATGAATGCATTGATATCAAAATATTTCATTTTCAGTCTACAAAAAATATATTATTTGTGAGACATTTACAATACAAAAAATATATTATTTATGAGACATTTGGACAACCAGACATAAAACAAGCTCCAAATATTTATATGTTCATTTTAATGTGATAAAAAAGATGTTTTGCTAAAAAATTGCGATTATTGGAGCCTGGGAACACAAAAAAAAGCCAGAATGTTGGCCCCCCTGCCCCAAAGTGAAACGTAAAAATCATGTATCGAGGCGCAGCTAACATCCGCCGACAATTGGTAAAATATATATCGATAATGTAAATATTGGGCAAGATATTTCAAGTCTCAAATTTCTGGAGCACCTTGGACCGCAAAAGTATTTCATTATATAAGTGAAATTTTCTCTAAAAAAAATATTTTAAATACGCCATCGTTAGAAATCTATTTATTTGCTTACATGCAAATTAGTTTTGCAATAGCTCATTTGATAGATAATACTTTATTTAATTGTGCAATAAAAAAGCGAAGTTTTAAATACTAGTAACAATTTTATGCTTATTAGTAACACAAAAAATATTATTAAATGGAAAAAAAAAAAAAAAAAATTACCTTTTTTTTAACAGCTTAAAATGCAAACGGCATGATAGTTATACAGAAATACATTACACAAATATAAAAATGAATGTTTAAGCTATAAAATTGTATATAACAATGCCATTTTTGAGAATGTCTTTTAAATACTTTTTTCCACCTCCTGGCCCACTGTGCCGAGGTCACAAATTCAAATTACGCAAACTAAAGTGTAAACTCGATGTCCGTAAATACTCTTTCTCATTCAGGTTTATTAATATTTGGAATAGCATGCCGCCTTACGCCGTTAATGCCAAAAATATCAAAAGCATCAAAATTAAAATCAGAGTTCTTTATATTTTACGGACCAGTGATACATGTTTCTTTAGAACATGTATCACTGTTCTAAAATATTTTAATCTAATCTAATGCTATCTTTATCAATATATTTTATGCATTATGCAATATATTTTATGCAATATGCATTATATATTTTTTTCATTCAAATTTATTAAAGTTTAAAGTTATACAACGAATTTATTTGAGTTTAATCTCTACAACCGTTGCAACATTTAAATATTTTATTGATAGAAAATTTTATGAACTGATACACCAGAATTATTTCATTTTCCTTTATGAATTGACTTCGATTGGGTATTTTCAAACCAGATTTAACAGACAAATTTAAAATTAACTTTAAGCGCACTTAACAAATAAAAAAAATAATTACTGCCAATCAAAAAACATGCTCAGGTTTGCTCACTCTAGATGATTATAGTTGATAGCAAATGTATTTATAAATCAAAAGTTATACCTGAAGTATTTAATACTTTATCAAAATCAGCTCTAAATTATATGTTCCAAAGAAATATACTCAGATTTATCTTTTGCAATCGTCTTATTTGTACGAGCATACAATCATCCTATTTGTACGAAAAATCTTAAGTTCCTTTTAAAAATCCCAATTTACATTAAGTGTTTTTATTGACTTGTCGAAGGCTTTCGATACTATCGACCATAAAATCCTGCTCGAAAAACTAAAATGCTACGGAATAAACTACATAAATATAAAATGGCTTCGAAGTTACTTATCAAACCTCAAATAATTTGTCATCATCTGAATGTTTGCTATGGTGTTCCTCAAGGTTCTATCTTGGGGCCACTTTTGCTCCTAGTTTATATAAATGACTTAAATAAAGCTTCAAACTTAATGAGTAACATGTTTGCTAAATTATGTCAACGTAGCTTGGGGAAGCACCGAAAAAAGTAACAATGTTTTTATCGCCGTCAGAAACATGCGATCCGCTTGAATAATTTTGCGGATCGTTTTACTCATTCCCAACCATTATTTATGGAGATGAAAATACTTAATATTAACGAGCTTAATGTTTATAGCATTTTATGCTTTATTTACATGTGAAAAAACGATTTAACTTTACCTATCCTCAAAGATCTTTTTTTTCTAAACCCAATTAATAAATATTTACTTAAAAATAAAAATTTTGAACCAATTTGCAGAACAAAAGTTGAACAAATTTCGCATTAATTTTTAAATTTCGCATTAATTTTTAAATTTCGCATCAATTTTTAAATTTCGCATTAATTTTGAGCACCATTTATTTGAAATAAAATTGTTATACCTAATTTTGATATATCCAATACTTTTCCGATCTTTAAAAACAAACTTATTCTATCTATTGATGATATATTTAAATACTTTTTATAACAACCACGTATTTGTCTTTTTAATTGTAAGTTGTAGTACTTTCTCTTTATAAAGAGATGTTTTACTGCATTTACTTTGTATATATATTTATATATGGTATATATGTTTGCGCTCTTATAAGTTCTGACGATAAGATCTTTTTTGACCAACTTTTTTATTATATATAACATTAGTGGTTTAATTTATATTTTCAATATACAACACAATTATTTGTAATTTTTTATTCTTGTTTATGTATTAATGTAAAAAGTTTTAAACCTGTAAAAGGTTCTGATGATAAGATCTATATGATCTTCTTTCAGAAGCCTTATTTGTTTGTTTTTGTAAACGACGACAAATGTAACATAAATGTAAACATCAGATTTTCCGTGACTTGTAGTTGCAGTAAATCTTATATTTGTGAAACTGGTATCGAAATGATCTTTTTCTCATATCTCATACAAAAGTAATATAAAATAGAGATGCGACATTTTTTAAATTCGTATAAACTAACATATAGACGAATAAAGTGACATGCATAAAATACTTACAATCTACAAAATTACGGAAAAATGTACATTCTTGTTAAGCTTGAAACTACGCTCTTATGCCTAATTTTGGTATTTTTAGATCATTTTATGCAATTAAAAAAAATGCAAAGAAAAAGTTTTTTGAAGAAATAAAGTAAAAATACCCTTTAAAAATGTTGAAATATCTTAACTATGTTATCAGATTTATTTTAAATGTTTCTTCTTATCAGTTACCATGGTAAAAAAATGCCAACTTTTTATGCAGAAAGATTTGTTGCAGGAAAGTATGCATAATGATCAAGTAATAAAACGCGTTTTTAAAAATGAAAGTTCAACATATACATTTCATATTTGGTCTTTGTTTTGTTTGGCAATGTATGTTTTATTTAGTATTAACAATGTATGTTTTATCAAAAATTTCAATTTGTCTATTATTTATCTATAATTTATATATATATTTTAAATAAAATAAATGTACTACAATAATATTACTATTCATTTGAAATATATATAAATATGTTATGAATGGTGAAAACGGAAGAGGTAGGAGGAAAAAATTTTACTAACACATTCTTTCAATTTATTTTTAGTTGACAGTAAAAAATTTTATCATAAAAGCTTGCCACAACTTAACTTAAATAATGAAAAAGAGGAAAAGGTTTATCTGGTTTGTCTTCGAAAAAAGTATGATATTTATTTTATGAATTGCACCCCTACAAACTTGAACCTACCCAGCAGTACCACTACAAACATTACACTGCCCTATAGCAGTCAAACAAACTTTACGTTATTTAGCAAGACGCCTGCAAACTTCATATTACCCAACAGTACCTATATAAATGTCACTCTAGCCAACAACACTATTAACGAGACATTTTTACATGTTTCCTTTAACAAAAAACCACTTGAAATTTTGAGAAGACATCATTCTAAGAGGTTGTCTAAAAATAAAAAAACCAAATTTTTGCCAAATGCTGCGAAAAAAACTGAAAATAAACTGGATATCATAGTAACTGCTGATCAAGAGCAAAACAGCGAAATTGTCTTATCTAGAAAGGTTTTTGGCACATTTTATGGCATTACATCTACATCAAGCATTTTAAATATGAATACGGCCGCCAGACTAGAAATACCGACAAAAATACCGACAGGTTATAATATTTTAATTGCTCAGTTTTTATTTAAAAACATCAAATATAATTACTCTTTAAAAACACCACATATAATTACATTTTTAAAGCACCACATATAATTACACTTTAAAAACACCACATATAATTACACTTTAAAAACACCACATATAATTACACTTTAAAAATACCACATACAATTACACTTTAACAACACCACATATAATTACACTTTAAAAACACCACATATAATTACATTTTAAAAACACCACATATAATTACTCTAAAAACAACGTATAAGTGTTATAAATAAAACATGTGAGTGTTATAAATAAAAATATAAATATAAGTCGGCTGAAAAACAGTACAAGACCTAGTAAAAATATATCCAAAGGTTAAAAAAAAAAGGAAATACTTTTTAAGACTTAAAATTAAGGTTTAAATTGATTAAAGCCCAGTTGACACATAATGTTCGTTGGATATCTAAAAGACGTCTTACGGACTTTCGACGTCTATAAGACAGTGCAAAGGCGTCTTATGGGCGTCTGTGCCCGTTCGGAACTGAAAAGTTGATAAACAATTACGGATTTTATTGATCAGCTATTTGTTAGATGTTAGATGATCAAATATTGCTCAACTTGTTTCATATGTTTTCATATATTATTTAAAAATTTTAAAATAAGTAAAAATTTTGAATTATAAGTTATCTTCTATCCCATCAAAAATATTTTATTGATATCTTTTACTAAACTCATGTAGAAAAATATATGCCTAAAAAAACGTCTAAAATTAGAAGTTCATTAAAATTATATTACGATATAGAATCGTTAAGGCAGACACTTTGTGAAAAAAGGGTTTTGGATCTAATTATCTAAAAAAAAAACGCATTACGAAATTTATAAACAGCCTCTAAAAAATAACAATAAATTTTATTTTGCTTCCAACAAGTCTAAAAGTTTCTAAAAAATGTAAAAAAAAATATTGTCGTTGTTTTTTTTTAAGTGACTAGCAAGTAACAAGTTGCAAGTAACACCGTGATTTTCAAAGTTCGATTTAATTACAAAAGTATTTTTAGCAAAAATAATTTCCAATAAGTTAAATGTAAAAAGAAAATTTTTTTTTAATATTTTGTACTTTTTAAGTCTACAAAATTATAAAATAGTTCGACATTAGGATCAATAATGAACGTTGAAGATATTAGTTATGTATAGTTAGTTTTTAATCTTCATGCCATTAACACAAAAGTTTTTTTCTGCGTTATTAAAAAAATGCTTTAGAATACTTCGGCTCTTTTGATCTACTATATATTCTTTTTTCTTTCATTTTGTTTAGGACAAAAAGAAGAGACATTTGAGGATTATTACTCTAGTGACCATGGTGAACATGTACTCAAACTGCATAAAAGTTCTATAAAAGACAGACTAGAAGCTCCAATACAATCTTCGGAAGTTGAAATATACCCTTTAGAAGTAAACATAGTTTCTTCAAAAAATGGTATACAGCCATCGGAAGTGAGTGATTTACAACCAATCCAATCAATACTATTTTTTTCTAATAGACCAATAGCTAACAATAAGCAAACTTCTGCAATCTTGCCGACACCTTTTATTCGATCATACTCTACAATCATGCCGACTTTTACTCAATCTTACTTTATTAGCGATATCAATAATCGCGTTCTTTATAACAACTCGATAAAAAGCACTACGCTTAACATTTCTAATTCAGTTCAATTTAATCATGAAGAGCAAAAAAAAAATATTTCGTTTTCAACAATTATTTTAATGACGCGAACAAGTGATATAAGACACACTTCTGCAATTATAGACAAAGCGTTTACCCATTTGAACTCAAGTAAGCAGATAGAAACAATTATTAGGCAATCGTTTATTCAAGCAGCATCAACAATAATATTAAATCAAACAAAAAAACCTGATGAACAAGCAAGGTTTCAGCAACATTCAGCAGGTAACTTTGTTTAAGATTTCAGTTTAACAATTTTACAATTAAAAAGCATAAGATTATGGAAAAAATTACTATATTATTTATGTTTTTAATTTAAAAGCTTAAATGGTTGATATATGAGCCATTTTTATATATAACAATGGTTATATATTGCAAATTTGGTTGTATATAGTAATTTCTCGCAGTTGTGGTTGTATATAGCACTTGTACATTTTTTATAATAATGTACTAAGGATTTGACAGAAGATTATGAAGTCCAGATCGCAACCTCACCCCACCACCCCCTACACCTTTAAAAAAAAATTGTTTTATGGGCAAAAAATGCATATATTTATTTTTTGAAGACTGTTAGTATATGCTTTTTTCAAAACAAAGACTACATAAATATTTTTAAAAAAACTTGTATTTGATTTTGAACCAAAAACTAATGGCCACTGTTAATTGCAGAGTCCCTTACATCAATGAATTTTTTTTTTCTTCAAAATTGTATTAACCTGAGTCTCTAAAAAAATCAAAATTTTATGAAAACTTCAGAATTTGTGTAATGAAGCGTGAGGTTTATGCAAGTGAGGCTTTTTAAAAAGGAAATGAAACCAAATAATTTTTAGTTACTTTTAAACCAAAGTTTATCCATTTTTCATAGAGGAAACAGGGAGTAGAAATAAGATATAACTTTTTAATAATTGGGGAAGTGTATAGTAGATGCAGCGTTCATACATTACAGACATCTGTTGCTATGCTTTAAAAACTTGTAAAACATAATAACTAATGCCTAGCCCAACCAAAACCCTCATTCCATCTATGCACTTTTATTGTGCCTATCTAGTAGTTTAGCAGGTTCAGTATCTAGTAGTAAGGTTCAGCAGGTTTGCACCAGTTTTCGCCGTTTCTTAAAAAACTTAAGGTCTCAAAATTATTAAAAAATGATCTTGAAAGTAAAAAATTGGCATTAATGAGGGTCACTGTGTACGTCGTATGCACAGACGTATTAGAGGCAATTTTTTGCTTCCAGCTTG
>NC_088931.1:46725000-46800000 GCF_038396675.1 Hydra vulgaris
ACTGAGAACGAAGGTAGCATTTCGTGATGATATCTTAGTACTGTCCATAACTGATGTTAAACCAGGAAGCAATAGATTGATTTCTAATCTTTTAGGTTTAACACAGATTTTTTCTGATCCAGTTCAAGTTTTAATTTTATTGGCGTTCCCATCATCAACTGCATCATTATCTAAAGATGATGAAGATTTAATGGAGTTGATTTTTGGGGTGCAATTAAAAAGGCTTTAATTGGCACTTAAACTGTACGTAAAATTCTCATATTTAAAAGATTCAAATATCAATGGCTGTTCATAAATCATGACAGTTTTTAGGTGGCTTCTTCAGACCCGTTGGTTGAATTATTAATTGCTCCATATTGTTTTGCCAGAACATATCTGCAAACTGAACAGCTAAGAGATGATACAGAGAATTTCTTGAACTAGCAGTCGCATTTCTTAGAAAAGTTCCTGGACGTGGTACTTGATTTCCAATGCCTAGTGCGATGCATAAGGCACGATGGATGGCAAAAGTCATCTACTCAGTTAAGTTATGTGTCTTTCAGTCAGTTTAAGATGGCTGCTTCAGACGCGTGTGGTGTTTCTGAAGTCGCTACCTTTTGCGTTATTATCCAGATCAAAGCTTGGATAACAGCATCACTAGCCATTGAAGCACTTCTGAATGACTTTACTTCTGAAACAACGTCTGACCAGATATCTTTCTGCTGCTATTTCTGCTCCTATCAGAAAAAAACCTGGCCTACATTTTTAGTATGTTTGAGGAGCTCGTTGGTCTGGCTCTGTTTAAAGTCCGATGCATTTATGAGAAAACGAAGTTTGGAACAGTTCTGCACATCTATCTCAAAAAACTTTTCTAGTTGCTTGATCTTTTAAAAAGATTGTTGTTTTTATACATATATATTTTTATATGTTGTTTTTTGTTTACAAATGCGACGTGACATTTGAAACCAAAATGGTGTAAAAGCAACAAAATATATATATAATATATATATATTTAAACAACTTTAAAAAGTATTCTACACAATAGAGTGCTCAATGTTCTTAAAAGAACAGAGCAATTATATATTAGTAGAAAATCACTTAACTAAATTTTTTTCCATTTGACACTGTGTTTCATCAACAAAGATTCATCAGAAATGAATGATCAAATTAATAAAACTTTAATTTTATACCAAAAATTAAATTACAGGAAGTTGCAAATGTCTTAACTACTGTAAATTTTCACACATTTGTGGAATTTGCTGACACTATTATAAAAAGAATTCTTTAGAAATGATTACTTATGCTATTTTTTTAAAAAGTTTTTTTAAAAAGGGTAGTTGATGTAAATATTATTTGAACTTATTTATTTTTATAGTTTTTTAGGAGAAACTTATTTTCGTGCCTACATTTAGAAATCGGAATTAATTTCTAAATGTAGGCACGAAAATAAGTTTCTCTTAAAAAACTATAAAAATAAATAAGTTCAAATAATATTTACATTAACTACCCTTTTTAAAAAAACATTTTAAAAAAATAGCATAAGTAATCATTTCTAAAGAATTCTTTTTATAATAGTGTCAGCAAATTCCACAAATGTGTGAAAATTTACAGTAGTTAAGACATTTGCAACTTCCTGTAATTTAATTTTTGGTATAAAATTGAAGTTTTATTAATTTGATCATTCATTTCTGATGAATCTTTGTTGATGAAACACAGTGTCAAATGGAAAAAAATTTAGTTAAGTGATTTTCTACTAATATATATATATATATATATATATATATATATATATATATATATATATATATATATATATATATATATATATATATATATATATATATATATATATATATATATATATATATATATATATATATATATATATATATAGTTTTTATAAAGTGCAAAATTGATTTTTTAAACTAAAGCATTAAGATTATAACAAAAGTGAAAAAATGATGCCGTTCTTGAAATTCCAGTCATTGGAGGAGCTTTAAATTTGGTTGCAATATCTTGGTTTTTAATTTCACTTATGTCGTTAATGGCTGGGAAATAAAAAGTAGTTGAAAGACCCTTTCTCCTTAAGAACTTTATGAGAGTTGTATTTTCTGACATGTTTAAAATAGGCCAACAAAATGTACCTATGTAGTTTTAGTTTTAAATCTTACTAAAACAAAATCCCCTGTATTTAGATCCTCCCTACAGACCACTTCAATATCTTCCAAATTTTCACTCAAATCGTCATCAGAAATGTCATGAAGCGAGAAAACATCATTTTTGTTGGACGATGAATCTGACTGGTTTACTATTCTAAATTTTTTTCTCGGTAGCTTGTTTTTCTTTGCTTTTAATTTAGTATTAAAAATATTTCTTTTAAAGCTCATTTTTTTCTTTTAGCTTTTATATAAGCACGATGTGTTAGTTCTGCCAGTTATTGTTTTCCCAGGATTAGACACCATTTAGTCATTAATGCAATGCTAAAAAAATTTTAAAAGACCCATATATTCCAACATCTAATGGCTGCATTCAATGAGTTGTACGGGAGTGAGACTTAATAACACAATTCCACTTTTTCTACAGTATTTGATACTAGTAAGGCTAACATGTAACTCGTGATTGTCAAGCAATAACGAAATCAAATCGTCAGGAGAGCAGCGCATATGTTTAACTATATTATTTAATACAGAAGGAAATAACTCAAAGTCATCCAGCCAGATTTGTTTCCCAGTGCTAGACTTGATACTGGAGCATCAGCTATAAGTCCTCTGCATTTCTAATCCTTGGAAGACATAAACAGGAGGCAGGGTTTGTCCAGATGCACTAATAATTCCCACAGAGGTGACTAATTCTCCTCTTTCTGCATAAGCAGCTTGTGAAACTTATTTTTTTCTAGTAGTAGAAACAACTTTCACTGGTTTTATTACAGATGTCACGCCAGTCTCATCGAGATTGAATATTCTTTCAGGGGCAAAAGTGAATCATTTTTTCCAGTACCTTTCTCAGGTTTTTGAAAAAATGATTCACTTTAAATTTATTAAAACCAGTGTTTCTACTCAAGCTTGTACTTTCTGGCTTTCTTAAAGATAATGTTGGGTGACGTGCCATAAACCCTCGTCGCAATCTGTCCTTTGCTTGCCTTTTTGTTGCCACTTAGGAGGAATTTTGCAGTTAGGCAAAACAACAATATACACTTAGAATAATCTTTCAAAATGAACATATGCAAGTCCATAACTTAAATCACAGCACAATAATTTAATTTTAATATAAGCTTTTAGCTCAGATTCCTGTTCCGTTGTAAATACTTGTCTATTGGTATACTTGTTCTCATATCTTGGCAATTCTTGCTCATTCTCATTGCCAGAGTCATTCAAGTTTTTAAAATTTCGTCTCAAATACTCTTCTTTGGTATTTTTTTTAAATATTTTTTTTATTCTACTTTGTAATGTGGATTTCTTTATACCATAGGACCTAGCGGCTTCTCGCTCGGAGTATTTTCCATTAAAATGACCAATAATTGTTTGCTTAATGCTATTTTTATCTATTTGGTTCCTGTTGGTTTTCAAAATTCGTTTTTGAGGCATATCTAAAATTAAAAACAATATTTTAAAACATAAAGGGAACATTCGGCCACGGCCGAATTTAACTTTTTCTTTAAAAAAATGCTTATGTAACTAAACGCGTCTTAATTTTCATCCATATGGACAACAAATGATAGACGATTCTACAAGCGCCGTAATTTCGCGGGAAATTTTAATCAAATAGAAAATAAATATCCCAGATGAATGGTCCCCGTGGCCGAATGCTCCCCTCTTTACCCTAAATATTATATATATATATATATATATATATATATATATATATATATATATATATATATATATACATATATACATATATACATATATATATATATATATATATATATATATACATATATATATATATATATATATACATATATATATATATTTATATATATATATATGTATATATAAATATGCATATATGTATATAAATATACATATATATATATATATATATATATATATATATATATATATATATAAATATACATATATATATATATATATATATATATATATATATATATATATATATATATATATATATATATATATATATATATATATATAAATATACATATATATATATATATATATATATAAAAATACATATGTATATATATATATCATACTGTATATATATATATATATATATATATATATATATATATATATATATATATATATGTATATATACATGTATATATATATGTATATATATATATCTTAATATATATATATACATACATATACATATAATATATATATATATATATATATATATATATATATATATATATATATATATATATATGTATATATGTATATGCATATATATATATATATATATATATATATATATATATATATATATATATATATATATATAAACTTTCATAGATAAAAAAAATGTTTACCTGAACAATGATAAACAAGTTGAAAGTTCTGCGAACTCTTCATTTCTAACAATATCAAAGATTTTAGGTAAGTTAAAATGAAAAATTTTGAAACTATATCATTACGGTAAATTTCTTTGGTTAATAACATTAATGTAACGTTTAAAATTAAAATTGTCTTTGGTTAACAAAAAAACATTTTTACTGAAACCATGGTCATTGTTTTCATTCAAGATAACTTGTTTACAATGTAAAAAAAAAAAATTCACTAAGGAATAAATTTTATAAAAAAAATTAATTTTTACAATTTTGTTTAGCGTTTCTTTTGAAAGGTTTTTCCAAATTAAAATATTTTTACTTATAAATTTCAAATTTTTTCTCTCGATATTTTTACTGATCTTGAACTTGTTAAAAAATTGAAGTGAAGATCAAGATAAAAAAGGTTTAAAAAAATTGAATGAGAGGCCCATATAAAAATGGTTTAAATTGACACTGTTAAATATTTATCATATTTAATCAACATTAAATATGATAAATATTTAACAGTGATCAAGACAAATTCCTTTTCTACTAACTTCAAACAAATTATATTTCAGTGGAAAAAGAAAATTTGGTTAAAAGTTATTTATCCAGTTTCTGACCTACGACCTTTAACAATTTTGAAAACCATTATGCTAAGTTAATTTAAATGCTATTTTTATGAAAAATATTATTTTTAAATAATAAAGCAAAAATGCTGAAATGCAAACCCAGCTTTTATTCACAAGTAAAACAATGTATTATATTATAACAATGCAATATATAACATTTTATTGCAATGCAATTATATATTATATAACTACAATACAATACTGAAATTTTTTTCCTTAAATAAAGTTAAACTACTTAAGCTCTTTAGTTTTTACCTAAAGAAAAAAAAAAATTTCTTCTAGTTCAAAATAAAATTCTATCGGTTTAAACATAATTTGTTAAATAAACTTCATTTGTGGTTTATATGGAAAATGAAAAAATGTATATGTATCATCTACTGAAAGAGGTTTTTTTCTAAAGTTGAAAAAATGATACTAGACTCTTAAAAAATTCAAAACTTTTTCAAACTATTTTTTCCATTATAAAATTTCTTGATCTGAAGTAAAACTTTTTCAAACCTTTCTACTCCATTATAAAGTTCCTCGATTTGAAATAAATTTTTTGGCCAAATTTGTTTCATAAGCTGATTGACGAATATATTTTTTATTTTGTAAAATGTATTTTTTCTTTTTTTTTTATATAAAATTTATGAAAAGATTTATGGGATAGATTGTTTTTACATTAAACATAAAAAAAAATCACAAATTAGTTAATACTCTTTTTGTTGATATTTTTTTGAAAATATTTACTTAAGGGGGTGTCACAAAAACTTTCAAAACATTTTTACAAGTTTTAAATGTTAAAGAGATATTAACACAGCAAATAAATTTGTAGAGGATTTGCAGTGGACCTATATAGGCATTTTGAGCGTCCACTATAAGCATTTTGAGTGGTCCATTGTAGTTTTGCTCATCGGTTATTTAGTGGACCATTAGTGGCATCGATACCAGTGACCAGACGATAACTTTCCATCATGTGGTATAGTGGCTAGTCATCGGCTAGCCACTTATGATCGGCACATCTAAGCGCGTAATATCGATAATCGATAAAACACGACTAATGAAAAAAGATCTGAAGTTTAATGCCGACAAAGCCTGAGGTGTATTTTCTTTCATCGTTCAATCGATGACTTAAAATACGATTACTTTTTATTTGTTTATTTCAAAAAGTAGAATCACAGCTTAAGAATAGTACAAAAAATATTTTTTTGAGATTTTTATTTTTAGAAATAATTTGACTCAAAAATTAAGGTCATTTTATAACCCAAATATTTTTGAAAGTAATTAGTGTTTTTTTGATTTAATAACAAAATCAATTGAAGCATTATATTACACTAATAGTGTGCATATTTTTAAATAGTAAGCGTTGATCACACAAATATAATATGTTTCCCACCAAAATGTTAACTTTAAAAAAAATATTTTTTAGCACTTGTCAATTTTCAAGACTCAACTCGTCAATTTTCAAGATGGAAATTTAGTTTTTAAAATTAGTTTATTGTTTTGGAAAACCTTTTCTGCGTTACCATTAAATATAATTTTTAAAAAAAAGTACTGTCATAGATTTATTATGTCAAAGGTGGGTTGTTTCCTAGTCATTAAAATTCCATTTACTATATTTTTTATTGGTATCATTTTCTTAGTTTTGAATAATAACGGTTTTGTTTATTGTTACTTTTTAAAAAAAACGGAAACGTTGATGCGATTCTTAAAAACGTTAAATCGCTAAAAACCTCAAAAGCCATACAAAAAAAAAATTAAATTTTGTGGTTTAAAAGTTGCAAAAGTTTTCGACTTATAATAATATAAAGATAAGTTTGTTATATAAGTTTGCTAACTTATGGAGTTTGTTTTGTTTCCATTTTACATTAAAAAAAAATGTTTAAGTGCCTACTTATGGTTCATGAAGTACCCGAGGAACAAAACTATAGTGGATCACTCAAAATGCTTATATAAGTCCACTGAAGTTCCGCTATAAAATGTTTGTAGGGAACTCTTTAAAAGAATTCCTTCTAATCTGATTAAATTTTATCCACTTTTTTAGAAAAAATAAATAAAAAATTGAGGCCTAGCTTTAGGGGGGGGGGGGGCAGACCCACTTGCCACAGCACCGTATATATATATATATATTTATATATATAAACTATGTTTACAATGCGTTTTTGCACCTTGTCTAATAGAGAAAGGGCATCATTAGAAGAACCGCCCCAGATATGGCAACAGTATTCCATACAAGGCCGGATTTGAGATTTATAGAGATATAGGATAGAATCCGAAGTAAGAAAGTGACGAGCTCGAAAAAGAGATGCAACCTTAGCAGATGCTAATTTTGCAACATATTTTAATATATGGTTTCCAAGAAAGATTGAAAGTAAGAGTTAATCCTAGAAGATGAAGAGTTGATGACTCATCGAGTACATCACCGTTCATAAATATAGGAAGATCTAAATTATTGCAATAACGAATGGCTGAAAAAAATTGAGTTTTATATGAATTTAAGTTCACCAGCCACTGTGAGCCCCATGCTGTTGGAGAAGTGAGATCCTTTTCAAGCTCAAATGCCCCCTCCAAGCAATCAGAGAGTGTTGGTTTCTTATCACGACAAGAATAAATGGTAGTATCATCAGCAAACAATGCCACCTTAGATGTGAGAATATCTGGAAGATCGTTAATGTAAATTAAAAAGAGTATAGGGCCAAGAATTGAACCTTGAGGAACCCCTGAAGTTACAAAATATAAAGAAGAGTGCTGTTCATCGAGGACAACTTTTATACTACGATCGGAAAGGAAGGATCCAATAATCTTAAAGATGTAGCCGGATACACCATGAGAAGAAATTAAGTGTTTGTTAATTAAATACTCAAAAACCTTGATTATGATAGGAAGAAGACTAATGGGACGGTAGTTAGACGAATCAGATCGCTCTCCAGAATTTTTGAAGATAGGAATAACAGATGCCGCTTTCCAGCAGGCCGGAAAACAAGACTCTGATTAGCACTTGTTGAATAGTTTTGAGAGTATAGACGACAGCTCCGGAGAACACTTCTGCAAGATAATAACAGGTACGTTGTCCAGGCCACAAGCTGAAGAAGAGTCTTGGCAAGAAATCACTTTAGATACAGAAGCTGGAGTGATATGAATGTCAAGCAATGGATCAACCTGTTTGTTGGCAATATCAGGTAGAACGCAACTAGTGGAATCAAGATTGATTCCACTAGTTGCGTTCTACCTGGAAGATGATATTGATGAAAAGTTTTTAGTAAACAATTTAGCTTTGTCATTAGGTGAGGTGACAAAGTCTGAACCATACATGAGAGGTGGAATTAAAGATTTGCCCTTATTATTGATATTATTAAAGATTCTCCAGAAGTCACGAGAGTCTAATTTTTGAGATGAGATACGAGATTTCATGACCTGAGAATAGTGGGTTTCGGCGTTAGACAAAACTTTTTTACAATTGTTTCTAGCAGTAATAAACAGACGTCTGTTTTCTGGAGAATTGTTTTGCTGATAAATATGGAAGTAACGGTTTCAATTTGCAATCGCAGCAGCACAGTGTGAAAAAAAACCATGGAGGAGAGTGAGGCTTGACCTGGAATCGTTGAGAGGAAACAAAAGATTCAATGCCAGCCTGAGTCCACGAAGTTGTGTTAGAAGCACATTTGTCGACAGGAAGACAAAAGATTTCTACCCAAGGGCCATCACGAAGAAAATCACGGAAAGAGTCATTCAAAGTGGTGAGCATTAAAGTCACCGACAACAACTATATTAGCTAATGGATAAACAGAGAGGGCTTGGTCAATATGATCAAAAATAACATCAAAAAGAGTGCAATCTTGAGATGAAGGAGAGCAATATAGAACAAAAAGAAATGCAATAGAGTGAAGTGGTGCTAAATGAAAGTACATGAAAGAATAGTCTGTGGACTCAAATCTAGTTTCACGAAAAATGGGTGAATTCTTACGAATGTAAATGCCCAGACCAAGCATGTGATTGTTGGAGTCTTTACAAATTAAAGGAAGATAACCATCAACACTAAGATCACAAGATGAGACAGCCGAACTCAAATTAGTCTCACAAAGAGCAAGTAGGTCTGGTGAACTTTGCAAGAGATAAGACTCAACAGAAAAAGAGTTTTTTCGAAGACCACGAATATTAGTGAATGATAGGTTTAAAGAACTTGGTGATGATGGTTTTCTGTGTTTTATAGTTTTTGTGAATTTATTCATTTTTAAATTAGATTGAAGAACTTGACTAAAAGCATAGATAGTACTCAGAACACTGTTTAATAGCCCAAGCAATTGCCTTATCACTACTAATAAACCCTAAGGCGTAACAAAGGGCTCCAATTGTGGCCTCCGCAAGGCACACCAAAAGTACAAACAGGGACACCATCCATACGCAACATGGCACTTTTAATACTTTGATATTTTTCAGCTGTTGATGGAATCAGCCGCTCTGAGAGCTACCACAGAGTTCGGGAAACCTGACTACCATCCGGCCTCAGAACCATAAAACTGAGTTTTAGAGTTGCCAAGTCATAGAAACAGTGACATTGATTTGTGTAAAATTGTGCCTTGCAACGAGGCACAATTTTACACAAACCAATGTTTCCACGCCAGTAGGCTTAGTGTTATTATCTTGTATTTTTATCTTTAGGTATAAATATATTTATAAAGACAATTTTGTAGCTTAAACAGTTAATTCAGTGAAAATCATGGCTAAGATTCGGCAGCTTAGTAAAGAAGAAAAAGCATGCATTCAACGTCTTGCTAAAAGTGGTTTGTCTCATGCAGACATTGCAATAATTTACATGGTTGAACGCACTACAATTTGGCGTGTTGTCAAGCAGGTTATCCCCCTGTCTCCTAAAAAGAGGTCTAGACGTCCTAGAGTCACTTCACAGCATACTGATCTTAGGATGGTAACAATGGTCAAGATGAATCCTTTAATAACCTCTGATGACCTACAGAACAGCATACCAACACTTTCTAATGTCTCAAAGCGCACAATCCGTCACAGACTTTCTGCGGAATTAAACTTACCTGCACGAAGGCCATTTAAGAAGCCATTAGTAATTGAAAAGATGAGAAAAAAGCGCAATGAGTTCTGCAAGAAGCATCAAGATTGGACAGAAGAGTAGTGGACACAGGTGATGTTCAGTGATGAGTTCATGTTTCGTCAGTTCTCTGATGTTAAGCTTTTTGTTCGTCGACCTACTAGTTCTAATCCTACCAATCCTAAATACACATGCAAAATTGTGAAGCATTCACCTTCTGTAATAGTGTGGGGTTGTTTTTCTAGTCATGGCCTCGGAGATTTATACTTTTTGCCCAAAGGATAAATTATGAATGCAAAAAAGTACCTCAACGTTTTGGATGAGTCTCTAATCAATTTCATGATTATTCATCAGTGCACAGTTTTTCAACATGATTCAGCACCATGCCACACTGCGAAGTCTGTGAAGCAGTGGCTTGGATCAAAAAACATACAGTTGCTTGATTGGCCTGGAAATTCTCCAGATCTCAACCCAATTAAAAATCTTTGGATGTTAATCAAGAAGCGTGTATCTGCTAAGAACTGCAGTTCATTAGATGGTTTAAAAAATGCTATTCGTCATATATGGTGTACAGAAATTACATCAGGACTATGTGAAAATCTTGCCAAATCCATGCCCAAACGAATTAGTGCTGTGTTAAAAAACAAAAGATATCCTACCAAACATTAATAGTACATCTGTTTAAAATGATTATACAATGTAATAAAAATAATTGAACTTGTTTTTGGTGAAAATAAAATATTTTTGGAAGTATTATTGTTTTTAGAAGTAATTATGAAAAGTAATTATGATGTTGCAAGACTTTTTGCATTTGTGTACACATTGCAAACATTGATTTGTGTAAAATTGTGCCTTGTTGCAAGACTTTTTGCCAGCATTGTATATATATATATATATATATATATATATATATATATATATATATATATATATATATATATATATATATATATATATACATATATATATATATATATATATATATATATATATATATATATATATATATAAATATATATATATAAATATATATATATATATATATATACAGTGCTGTGGCAAGTGGGTCTGGGGCTCCCCCAAAACTAGCCATTAAGGCCTCAATTTTTTATTTATTTTTTCTAAAAAAATAGATAAAATTTACAGATTAGCTCGAAACAGCTGGGTACCTGATATATTTTAACGTCGCCGTTCATTAGGCTAAAAACAATCAAACGTTTAAATTCAATTATATATATTTTATAATTATTAAATTAATATAAAGTTTACTAGTGTAGGGTTTCTTTTACTACTGTAAATGTATTACGCAGATAATAAAAGTAAGTCGCAAACCATCAAAAAAAGGGTTTGCGACGTGTTTTCATGCTTGCAAACTCATTATTATGCCTTCATAACTTAACTTTCTTGCAACCTCGTTTTCAATCGACAGGATTGCTAAGGAAGACAAACGTTCATCAACCATTGTTGACCTATTTAAAGATACAAAAAAATATAGCCACATGTATTTATGTATAATGAAGCAAGATTATTTATACCAACCGATGTAATGTTTTATTATTTTTAACTTACTGAAGCTGCGTTCTGCACTTGCAACATTAACTGGTAAAGTAAGAATGATTTGTAACACAATAACTAGATTCGGATAAGTTTCTTGCAGCTCATCTTTGTAGATGTAATTTAGAAAGAAATTGACATATCAATTAGAGGCGTTATATATCTTAATACGTGCGTTAGAAAATCCATTTTCACGATACTCATAAAAAAATGCATTTGTTGTCTTTATTTCACCAGCTAATACGAGAGAGGTTGCAGAAGACTGAAGCAGCTTACTTGATTTGTTGATTTGAAATAAGCGTCATACCAGATAATGATTGATAATAAGAAAGGTCATGTTCTAATTTATTCTGTCAGCGATCGTACTTCTGTGGCTGTTGCCTTACCTCTCTTTTTTAAGGCATGTTCTTTTAATCTTTCGAGTGCCTCTAAGATTTTTTTTAAATAGTAGCGAAGTGGTTTAACACAGTTTATTCTACTTTTCCATCTGGTATCTGATTGTGGTTTGACAGAAATTGCCATGCACGATTTTAAAATTTCCCATCGAAGAGAAGACGATGAAAAGAGTGTGTATAAACTTGAAAGAACACCAAAAAAAGAAATTGCACTGAAGAATGACAGTGCACCATCAACAATATTGAGTGAATGGTTTGCACAAGGAATATATAAGGCCTTAGGATTCATTTCCAGAAACCTTGCTTGAACACCTTGTGTTCAACACCTTTCATATTAGCTAACACCTTTCATATTAGCACCATTTATTTATTTCTAACACCTTTTATATTAGCACCATTTATTTAGATCCCAATTTTTTGCCTGATTTAAAAATGCATCAATAAGCTCTTTTCCAGTGGTATCATTTACTGTTAGGTATCTAAAGAATTTTTCGGAAATGTCATTACCTACTCCGTGATTACATATTAATGCTCGCAGAATAATGCTCATTTGTTCTTTGTGCGAAACGACTGGCGTACAATCTAAAATAATAGAATATTGTTTTGTCTTTTTTACCCTAGAAAAGTTTTTGGATTCAATCTCCTTGACTAAAATTCAAACACCTCAAGAAAGTTTCCATTGCTCTTTGAATCAATGTCTGTGTCTGAACCACGAAATGCAAAATTTCTTGTAGAAAGAAATAAGGTAATGTCCAATATCCTTTCTAACACAGCCCTCCAAAATATCCGCACTTTATGAAGCAACTTTTGTTGTTGCTCATCTATGGTAGCTTGCTTTGCAATGCCTGCATTACCAAAATTAAGGGGAAAAAAAAGTTAACTAATAAAAAAAAAGAAAGTAAAAAAACAATCAATTAAAAGAATTATCAGTTAATCTTTTGTAAAGTCATCCATTGTTTAAATCACTTGAAACGTGCATGTTTCGTGTTCTTTAAGTTTTTTTGATAAAACTTCCCAAGTGTTCATTCCTTGTCGGAATGGTGAAGAAGTTATCCCAAAAATTTTGCAACAAAAACAAAACACTTTATTGCTATCAAAGAATATATGAGCCATGTCCGTTCAAAGATTTTTACATTCTTCATCTTGCGGTTATAATAATTTAGTGAGAATCGTCTTCTTTCTAAATTGTATGGAAAATTAATTTCAATCTTTTTGAAACCACGTTTAACAATGTCACACCTCTGTGTGTAAAAAACATTATCTGGCCACTCAGAAGGATCATCACTGAGAAAAATAGGCGGAGTTGTTATGCCATTTGATGCAGACTCACATATCAACCTATCTGAATTTACTCTAGTATTCAAATAATGACAATCAGAATTATTTGTAGTTTCTGTTGGTATCGACACTTCCAGGTTGAACTACTGGTTTCAAAAAATGTGTTAGTTTGGGGTAATTTGTGATTTCCTCTCTGGCTGCAGCTTTCTCTCTTCTCTTAGTGGCACCACCATCTTAGTGGCACCACTTTTCACTTTTTTCATACCGATAATTGTATCGTGAAAAACTAACGAAAAATAGTTATAAATTTTTGGAAACTTTCTGTCATTGTTTGTTTTTTATGATATAAAAAACTAACAACGCATAATAATAAAAAAAAAATCAATTCAAAAATGCAAAATTATTACCAAGATAAATTGTGAATTGCCGAAAATAAAAAACAATTTATAGTTTATAAATAAATAACCTTGAAATATATAATCTAAATACAAACAATAATATATTCGCATATAATCATAAGATAAGCGAATTAGAGAAATATATTTCTTCACACGAAAGGCTGCTGTTTAACGGTTTCTCATTAACGGTTTGACAGATTTTTATAAAGCTTACGTTTTGTAATAAAATTCGGACCTCGGGAGTGTTAAAACATTTTTTTTTTTTTTTGTATGAAAAACATTTTTGCTTTTTTTACGCCTGCATAATTTAGGTGATATCGTGATTAAAAGGCCAGTTTTTTTTATTAATAGTAACAGTAACAATATGTATTTAAATATTTTTATTGTAAAAAATACAAAAAAAATGTTAGAGCGTTAATAGAACGTTATTACAGGGTTGTGTGCCTTTTTTTAATATGTTGTCCAGCTGTACCAGCATTTGAACAACCTTAAATTAACATAATATTCGAAAAACCATAATAAATATTTATCAAATATAAAACTATTTGTGTATTTATTTGTTTTATAAAGTTCAAAAAAACATTGCTTTTCAAATATTTTGTCATAAAATAATATTTACTAAACTTCTCATTGATCAAGGTAAGAATTTCTTGGTAAAGTTTGAAATACTACGGCTCTTCACTCATCCGTTGTATACAAAATCATCAGAAGCGTACCAACTACTTAAAAAAAGAACTGAAAAAGCGGTAAATTAACTTTTATGTTTTTATTTAAGCATCAGCGCTTACTGTTAATAATCATGATCAACAATAACAAATGATAGAAAGTATCAAAAAAATGATGATAATCGTAAATAATAAAACAATAATAATACATAAATTTTAATTTACAAAATTTAATACATTAAAGAATTTATATTCAAACAAATATTTTATATATTTTGAGATTTTCAAAAAGTATTTCACATTTTAAATACTTAAATAAACATTTTGACAAATATTGTAATCACAATCTAAATTATTTAGTTTTAATGTAATATAGTTGTAATAATTTTGTTGTATAGTTGTAATAATGTTGTTGCATAGTTGTAATAATGTTGTTGTATAGTTGTAATAATGTTGTTGTATAGTTGTAATAATGTTGTTGTATAGTTGTAATAATGTTGTTGTATAGTTGTAATAATTTTGTCGTATAGTTGTAATAATGTTGTTGTATAGTTGTAATAATGTTGTTTTAAAGATGTAATAATGTTGTTGTATGGTTGTAATAATGTTGTTGTATAGTTGTAATAATGTTGCTGTATACTTGTAATAATAAAGCTGAAGAGTTTAGTGAATAAAACAGCACATGACCATGTCATATTTTATATGCCTTTTTCAAAAGAACATTTTTTAATTTCCTATTTCTCTGAAATTATTTTGCGAAAAGTTTATAAAGAAAGATAAAATTAAACAGAATCTAATGAAAAAAATTGTTTAGTCCAAATATCAGTTTAGGCGAAGCGACCTAATCTTGCCTATAGCATTACCGTTTTACAGCTTGCTAAATTTCGATTTCTTTCTTTAGATTTTATGATGATGAAAAAATAAAATATTGTAAATTTATCGAATTTACTGACTACCAGAATCAATTACAAGCATACTTGTCTATTAAAAACATGTTAGAGAACTTTTTCAAGACGACTCTTTTTCTTATCCATAATAACTTGAATTACAATATTAGTCATCTATAGAAACTCAAAATAAAGGTAAATAACTACTGGAATAACAATATTACTAATTTGGTGAATCAAAAAGACACTGCATACAGTAGAAGTCTGGTAAAATTATATGAAGAAGTTTTTCCAATAGATGTTGCCTAGTATAATGATTTACATGTTCTAAGTAAACGTTTTTGTAAACCTGGTAATCATTGCTTTGTTTATAATCTTGTTACTATTAAAGCAAAAATACAAAATTCTGAATTGGATATTTCATATATTTAGTATAATTAAACAAAGTTTGAAATTTAGATTTAATGGTTTACTTTTACTTTTTTTGTGTTCTGATTTCTAATTTTTATTGATTTTATTGTTTATTGATTGCATTGTTTTTATTGGTTTTATTGTGTAGAAATAAAGTTTTATAATAAAGACTGTGATTAGTCAAAAAAAAAAAAGAATTGTAAGACAATATCTGACCTCTAGAGTTCGTTTTTTTATAAATTGTTTTATCACCCCCAATTCATGTCCCATTTTACCCTAACATGTTGTGACAAAGCATATTGGACTGAAAGTGGAATATGAGTTGGAGTGATAAGAAAACTTAACAACATTATTCTATGTATTTTTTTATATATTTTATCTATTCTGTTCATAATATAGTAGACTAAAATGCGTAACTTGTCTTTATGTGACATCAAGTTAAAAATACTTCTAAGTATTGCATTTTTTATTTTGGTTGACAAAAAGGCTTTGTTGATTGTTTAAGTTGCATAAAGCATTAGCATAATGTCTTTGGAGACAACTTTTCAGCTTTTTTTTTTCTTTTAACATCATAATAAATTTTTGACTAGTTCCTTTATTGCTGGTAAACTACAAAGCTTTTTAATAATCCAAATACCAATCAGTCGATTCAATTGTAAAGGTTATAGTTTGTGGGTGCAATTAAGTGGCAAAATCAAAAAAGTTAAAAACAAAAAACAGTGCAAAAACTTCAGGGTGTCAGGGTGCATTTTAGCATTTTAAATGCGCACCACGAACTTTTACAATGCACAAACACGTCTAGGCATAGATTCAACTATTCGGATGCATAATTCTCTTGGAAATTCTTTCCAAAGCTTTTTTAACGCCTGCTGTAATTTAGCAACACTGGCTATGCTCTCTTTGACAAATCTCTTGTCTATTCAAGCCCAAATGTTCACTATGGGATTGAGATCTAGAAAACGAGCTGGCCAAGGCATGACCATGATGTTTTTCCGATCAAGCCACTTTTAACCGAGATTGCAGTGTGAGCCGTAGCGTCATCGTGCTGAAAAATGCATTGTTGTCATCTTCCGTAAAAAGCTTTGGCTGTTGGCAAAAGTTTACTTTCGAGTGTCTCATTATAGTTGTACTGGTTAATTCTGCCGTTATAAATGTTGTATGACCCTGTTTCTTTATGGTAAAAGCACCCCTCATATTCCAACTGATTCTTCTCCGCTTTGTACCCTTGGTACACAAAAATGCTCTTTGAACTTTTCACCAGCCAGCCTCTTGATGATTAATCTTGACTTGCGATTTATCACCTCAAAATTGGATTCGCCGCTGAAAATGACTTTGGCCCAGTCTTCTACTAGTCTTCAGTGAAGTCTTTCTCTACACCACTTTAATCTTTTTGGCAATCTGAGACAAGCAATAGTGGTTATTGAGCAGTGCCACAGCAATCTAAGCCTTTTATATTTAGGCATTTTCGAACAGTCCATCTACCAACACTAACGCTGCCAGGCGTATTTGTGAACCCTTCAGCAAGTTCGCGGTAAGAAATTTTATTGCCTTGTCTAACCTTTCGATAAAGATAACTTTGGTTATCTCTTAAAGTTGGCTTTAAAGGCCTACCAAGCCTAGGTAAATCTTTGACATCATTATGTAGCTCGTAGTTTTTCAACGTTGTTTGTACACATTTAAGCAAAACATTGCACATTCGAGCTATCTCTCGTTGGCTTTTTGTTATATCTTTAGCAGACCTACAATTTGACCAGTTGCTCAGCTGGTCGGTGGTATCACTTCCTCTACACTGGTAGATTTCTTATCCAGTTTTTAGTATTTTGATGTCATTTTTAAATACATATTGGTATGCGAGTTGCTTAGATTTTTTTACATTTAAGTCCGTAATGTTAAAAGCTTGCCACAAATATTAGAAAAGCTGATCTTCCCTGTGAAAAATGTGCTGATTGTGATTATTTGAACTTTTTTTTCCGCTATAAACTTCATTTTTGATTTGATACTTTTGTGTTGTTTCTCGTAAAGACAAAGTTGACCGCTATCACTGTTGGATTTTTTTAATATGTAACAGACTTTTATTGAATAATAACATAATAAACATTGAAAATATAAAAATAAAAAAAAATTTAATTCGGTTGAGTCTTTTAAAAAAAAAATTAGTTATAAAGATAAAAATGTAGTGAAATTAAATTGGAAATGAAATTGGGTAGTGTTCTATTTCACTCAAATGCTTCATTTTCAAATCAACTCGTCATAAGCAGTCGTAAAAAAATCTTTTTTTTGTATTGTTGTTTTAACGAAATGCTAACCATATCTGCTGTAATTAATATATAAGGCTTTTTTTTTTTTTAAATTTTTATTTAAGGTGCCCCAAGAACTCCTTACGGTCTTATCTCAGAGCACCATGGAAGAACATTTAAAAGGAAGTTCACGCTTCCTTCCTTACCGATGTTATAAAACTTGCCTAGAGGTGGCGTTGAACCACGGATCTCTGAGGCAAGCGCGCAAACCACTGCGCTACGGCAGCTTTTGGAAAGGGTACTAAAGTTAATAAAAGATTATGCACATAAAAATGTGACCAATAAGTAAAAATTTACTGTTGATGACGTCTTCAAATTCAGATAAAAATGTCAAAAGTTCATAAACTTATAAATTAAAAAAAAAACTTTTTATGAAACTCAAGAGTAAAGTCAAAAGTAATTAAAACAGTAGATAAAATTAACAGAGGTATTTAAAAATCTTGCGTTATTCCTTTTTCTACTTTAGTTAAATCCAAGTCCTATCACACCTGGGGTGATAAAGAACAATGTCCCTTCTCACCCCAGCCTTCCTATGCATTTATGCTTTATACTATACTTTCAATCTCATCTGAAAGGACAAAAATTATTTTTATGCAAATATTACATATCTTTAGAGTACATATAGAAATATTTTAAAATAAATGTTCACTTTGCTTATGTCAATTTTTTGCGATTTGAGAACCCCCTATAATCAGTAGGATTATATATCTAACAAGTATATATTATATATATATATATATATATATATATATATATATATATATATATATATATATATATATATATATATATATATATATTTATATATATATATATATATAGAGAGAGAGAGAGAGAGAGAGAGAGAGAGAGAGAGAGAAAGAGAGAGAGAGAGAGAGAGAGAGAGAGAGAGAGAGAGAGAGAGAGAGAGAGAGAGAGAGAGAGAGAGAGAGAGAGAGAAGAATACAAATTAGCAACACAACTTCCATACGTTTAAAAATTGAAAAATTATTTTATTTATAATAAAAAATGTAACAATGCTGGTTATATATCTTAACTAAAATTTTTTATGATTATAAACTATGTATTATTATACTATTACATAATATTATATTATTATGATTTTAAATTTATTTGCATAGTGCTGTGGATGTAATGCCAAACTTATTTGTGCAGCTGCGGCTTAGTGGTTAGAGTTCTAGCTCAGAACTAAGAGGTTCGAGGTTTGACGCCGTCTCTAAGCCAATAAACGATATTGGCAAGGAGGAGGCGTGAAGTTTCTAGATTAATGCTTTCCTAGACAAAGAAAAAGGACTTTTGAGAGCACTTTAATTACGACACATACACAAAAAAAGTTCAATGGGTTGCTGTGCGAGAGATCAAACTTTTGGTTGGGTTGATGCCATTGGTTCGCGGTTTGTTTTTTTTTCACCGTGGGCCTTTTTTCAGATTGATTTACTTCAATTTTTCTGGAATTCTTTTTTATTTCTTTGAAAAAAATTTTTTTTTGACTATTGTCCAAAAATCTTCAATCTTGCGCTCTTTTGGACGGTGGGGAAATTCGCATCTTTAGAATAATATTCGACTATTATCTTTGCTACATTTTTATCACCACTAGAAAACCGTCTTATAGTAGTGAGTAGTAGCTCAAAAAAGCCGAAAGAGAATTCAGCATTCGTATTTTTTTATATATGTCAAAATACTTTTATGAAACATTCTTTGATGTAGAGATTGGCAGTCATAGTTTTCTTGATGATAAGAAGACTTCATGCCACGGCTGAGAATTGCTTGACACACAAAGAACTTAGATGCAAATTTTCTACTCAAATATATTTAAATTGACAATTTTTTGTTTCATTGTATAAGTTTTTTTTCATAGTATTTTCATATTCATATTCTTTGTTTTTATAGTAAATTTGTTGACTAAGAATTTGTGAAAAATTTCAATATGTTTCGTCGTCTTCAGTTACGCACGTATTTTTATCTGTTATTATTTTTGCCAACTTCTTTACGCTCCAAATTCTTTAATTTCTTTACCTAAACTTTTCTTAAAATTAAAATATGCAGATCTAAAACATTAAAAATGTTGTTAGGTAAATCACATTTTGCATTAGTTAACACAACAGCACTTAATATCCGATTGCAACAACCCTAATTTTCATTATCATCGAACAGGTTTACTTTAAGCAGCCGTGGTGCAGTGATTAGAGTTCTGGTCAAAACCAAAAGATCAAAGGTTTGGTGTCAGCTCTTGCCATAAAGAATATTAATAAGAAAGGAGGCATGAATTTCCTTGTTAAATACTTTTTACCGCGGTGCTCTGTGATAAGACTGTTAGGAGTTCTCGGAGCACCTTAACAACTGTTTTACAAAAGTTTATTGTCACAAATAATCATGTAGCAGCTTTTACCATATAGAACTTACAATCTCGATCTAATAAAACATGTACATTTGATCAATGAGTCAACAATACGGCTAATTATGATGCTTACTTTGGCCCTAAAATAAAAAATGGGTTAACCCAACTAAATTTTGCTGCTAGGGTAATTAGTTTGAATCACTGAATTACAACTCTTTTTTGTGAGAAATTTTTGTTGGGTAAAAGATAAACTCAGTGAAGATTGAGAAGTATAAAAGGCTAATTTGGACTAATGGTGACCCAATTCAAGTTAACCTGATAAGCAGCTACTTATATAAAAAAGATAATGCTACTTTAGACCAAAGTAACACCTCTAGCTTAAAACTAACAGTGGCCGCTAATCTAATAAAATATGGGTAAAAAAGTAATATAAAAGTTCATGGGCTGCCAACCATATACCAATAAAATAAAAATAAACCATATACCAATAAAACGCCAAAGTACGATCAACTATAATGCTTTTTAAGGCAATTTTTTTGCTAATTTGATTGCTAATATTTATTATTACATTATTACAGATTTATCGCCGAATATTCCTTATTACTGTATATTACGAAGCTTATATTTATTTATATTATTTTTAGTCAAAGTCATAAGAATTTATCTAAACTAAAATAAGGTAAATGAATTTATATGGAGAGTTCTTATTTAATACCTGAGTAGCACAATTTAGTTGACACAACGTTGGCTCAATGTATTTGTTGTTTTTAGGCGAACAAGTTTTAATTGGTCTTATGTTGGCGTTGCATAAGTACATGGTTGATTGCTTATTGGTCAAACGTTACGATTGTGCAAATTTCATTAGGTTGGCATTATGTTGGGCCATTATTATTAGTCATAGACGTTAAACATGTAGTTCTAGAAAGTATATTGATCAAATTTAGCGTAATAGTTAGCATTTAAATGGCCAATCATAGGGTTGACTTTAACACCGTGCTTTTTAGCTAATTTAGCTACCGTTAGTTTAACTTTTTACTTCATACTTTTGCTAGTTGTCATGCAAGAAAGTCAAGCTAGTTCAACAATAAAAAATAACTGATTACTAGTGTTACTATTCTACCTGGTATTGTGGTTTATTCTCGCCCAGCTAATTTACTGACAAAGTCAAAATTTCATGATCATCAAAAGTCAGGTTCAACTTCAACTAGAGCTTCATAACCAGCAACCCCGTATCTGTGTGGGTAAAAAAGTGATACAAGATAAAAAGAAAAAAAAATAAACAGTTTGAAAAAACTGAATAAAAAAGCTCAAACGAAGGTTACAGTATGTTTACTATATCTATTATAAAATATACTTTATGCTGCGTTAGTATTAATAAATCTTATTCATGCAATATTATTGAAACTAAAATTTACTATGTCTTCAGTATTATACATCGTGCTTTAAGAATTATTGTGGTGCAACATGTTTTTACATACAACTCATTTGCCAGTCATATATTAACTTGAAACCAATCATATCTGCTTGTTGGGCAAAAACGAAGTTAGTCTAGCGTAGAATGTGGTCAACCCAGCAATACAGAATGCTTTGAAAATATTATTTATAATTTCTATTTTTTTTTCCATTTAAATTTTCATACGATGAGTTTAAAAGAACCAAAAACTCAAATTTAATTACTTTAGGTTTCAGAATTATACAACGGATACGAAGAATTTAAAGGATGTAAGGTTGTTGGCATGAACCGTGTTAAAAAGTAAGGAATTTACTTTTCATAAGTTTAAAAGAGTAAAAAAGCATAAATCATAACTTTTCTATTTTCTACTCTTATGTTAATATTTCCGTAATAATGCTTAAACAGCATGTTATATAGTGGGTAGAGCAATTTGTTTATAATGGGTAGAGCAATTTGTTTTGCGAAAAATTAAATAACTAGTTACATATATTCAATAACATAACTTAAAGTTTCACGAAACAACAATCATCAGATGTTATAACCATAACAAAAAAACGTAACGACAAAAAATTGTACACAAAAAATGCTGCGAAGACGATGGAAAAAGCGATAACAGATCTTTTTATAAAAGTACATATATCAGAATATCAGCGGCCTCCAAGTAAAGAAGCTTTTGATAGAGCTGCAATATTTTATAACAGCGCTCTTAATTTTTGTAGGTTTAAAGATAAGATAGATTTGATTCTAGAAATATAACTCAAGATCTTAAATACAAGGCATTAGCTGGTTTAACCCTCCATATTCACTCAACATTAGAACAAACGTAGCAAAAATATTTTTGGGTATAACTTATAAATGCTTCCCTTAAGGTTGCAAATTTCATAAATCTTTAAACTGGCACAACTTAAAAGTTATTTATAGATTCTTTCCAAGCATCAAAAATATTATCACTTCTCATAATAAGAATACACTAATACTGCTGAATATACCAATCAATCATGCAATTGACGCCAAACCACTTCATACCCACTCAATGAAAAATGTCTTAGAAAAAACCTTGTTTGTATTTACAATGTAAAAACTCACCAAGAATATTATTACATAAGGTTTACTGAGAAAACTCTCAAAGGCAGATGATACAAGCATAATAACTCTTTTCTTAATGAAAATAAGGTCAACTCCACTTAACTTTCAAAAATTGTATGGAAATGCAAAAATAAGGGTTTTAGGCCTATACTAATTCTTGACCAAGCGGAACTATTTAAACCTGGTGATACAGGGCTGACGACACGGAGGGGTGGGGGCCGGGGTCCTAAAAAATTATTAATTATTTTAACTAATTTTTAAAAAAAGTCCTCAATATCTTGAATTTTCTATTTTTCAGAAAATTCAAGATATTGAGGACTTTTTTTAGAAATTGACGATTGTGCCCTTCCACTTTGAAACCCATGTCGTTGACCATGTGGTAAATCTTGCAATTTATGATTGACAGAAAAATACCACATTATTACATTAAATTTGCTCAATATATAAAACAAGAGCCTACATAAAAATTAAAAGCTTTATTGTCATCAAAGCGGACACTCCATTGCATTTTTTGCATATAATTGTCGTTACGTTTTTTTGTTATGATTTTATCACCTAATGATTTTTATTGCGTGAAACTTTAGGTTATGTTATTAAACATTACTAACTAGTTATTTAGTTTTCACGATATATATATATATATATATATATATATATATATATATATATATATATATATATATATATATATATATATATATTATTATTCTGATTAGTTCAATTTTTTTATGTTGATTCTGATTGATTTTTTGATTGGGTTTTATTTTGATCCTAATTGATTTCTTAATTGGGAATTCTTGATTGGGTTTTATTCAAAAATTTTTAAAAAAGGTCATTCACAACACGAAATTTTTTATGTGATATTTAGTACGTGTAGTGGTATATAAGTAGTATTAGAAGGCAGTAGCATTATGATTTTCTGACGTCTAGAACTTTCTTGAACCTATGGAACTTTCTAGAATTTTTTCCCTATGGAACTTTCTAGAATTTTTTCGACTATTTTGGATTTTTTTAGAAATCTCTGAAACATAGATTTTTCTGGAGTCTTCTAGAAGTTTATGGAAATTAGCAAAATTTAGACTATATAAGCTGCCTGATATAGCAAAGCCAATAACTATATATGAATCTGTATTCGCCAGATGGCATTCAAATAATATAGTTGAGAAAGAAGTAAAATGTTTATGGTAAAAAAAATTAAATTTTTTTACATTTATTAATTTAAATTGTTCAGACAAAACTGGATCGAGTGATGAAGACGTACAATAAATGTGTAAAATAAAGAAAGTACGATTCATTGAACGAAGTTTGTGATATCACAAAAAAAATTGCTTTTCAGTAAGTGCAAAAAGTTGGATTATCTTCAGACTGAAAGAGGCAGTTTGGGTATACCACTGGGAAGACTGCTAGTTAAAAACTATCCATCCATCCAAAAGAAGAAAAATGTCCTTGAACCCTACTTCAACAACAGTAACGGCAACAGCGACAACGTCAACTTCCGAATCCGAGTCTGAGGCAAAATATCAAGAGTCTTAATATTAAGAAGAACCACAATTACCAGTAATAACTACAGCAAAACCAAAACTGCAACCAAATTAGTAACATCTTCAAAGTTATTAACCAGCAACGCAAAAACCATATGTTGACAGTTATCTCAAAATGGGATTGACATTCAGACACCTTCAAAGCCTGGTATATTCAGATCAATTATTAAAGAAGCTATTAAACTTAAAGAAAAAATGAAAGTAAAAACTACATTTAGAAAACTGGAAGCTGCACTTTAATGGTAAACGAATTAGTTGCCAAGAATATCATGTGTTATTGTTGAAGAACAAACAAAGAGAAGTTAAGTTTTATGCAATAGATATATCCGACGGAAAAGCAAATACTGTTATTAAAGGTATAACAGCTATTTTCGATGAATACAATTTATGGAATAATATAAAGGTGATTTTAGCGGACACAACGAATGTAAACACTGAAAGAAGAAATGGGATTGTCAGTCAGTTACAAAGTCGTTTCAGTAAAAAAAAAACGAGAAGAAGCGTAGTAATGAATAAAGAGCTTGGAGGAAACAACATGTCGCACAATATCAAATATAAGTTTATCCCGGAACTTGTAAAGAACTACAAACAGCTCAGGAAGAATTTCAAGAGCCATAAAGAAGTGATTACTGAAACCCAAGGCTGGCGTGATGATGTGAAACTTCTATTTCATTTAACCCGGGTATTCTGCTTTTTTAAAGAATCTGGAGTATTTCCTAAAACGAAGTTTTAGAAAATACCGAAACTTAATAATGTAAAATGGAGTTTCCGAGCAATACTAGCTTTTTTGGCATTTATTCTTTTACCAGAAAAAAGAAACACTACTTGAAATTTGCAGATTTATATCTTACAGGTTGACAGACCATTGGTTTACTGATCAAACGTACAATGCAGATGATTATCGGAAGCAGTTTGCGCAGTCTCGAAATATCGTTAAACTCAGTAGAAAACTTTGGAATCAGGAATCATTGAGACAGGAAATTCTTAGAACAAAACAGTGTGCAGAACGAACAATCAAGTGTCTTCAAGATCTTTTGGACATCTGTAAAAAGAAAGAGATCCTCCGGCTTAAATTTATTTTGTTTAACAAATCATAAGAATGGTAAATTACGCTTTAATTAAGCTAAATATTTCACAACGTTTTTCGATATACAGATATTTTTCGGTATACAGTTGCTTTTCGAACACGTAGAATTGTTATTTAAGTTTGTAATCTTATATTTATATAGAGTGTTATGATGTAACAATAAATTGTTGAATGTCTAAAAACTACATAATAACTCTCCAATTAAAAAAAAAAATTAGAATTAAAAAATAACGATCATAAAATTGTTTATAATTCTATCCATAAGCATGTATGGTAAATTCGATTTTTTGGTTTGTGGGTGACCTTTTTCAACAAGAAAATCGATTTAATGTTCTTTTTATTACTATTGTGCAAATATTCATTGGTTTATGACCCGTGGAACATGGGGTCACAAAAAAATCATACCTTATATATATATATATACGAAAAGGTCATACCTTATATATATATATATATATATATATATATATATATATATATATATATATATATATATATATATATATACATATATATATATATGTATATATAAATATATATATATATATATATATATATATATATATATATATATATATATATATATATATATATATATATATATATATATATATACATACACATTTTTATAATTATTATTTATTTAATATGTATAGTATTTTTTGTTCATTGAGCAATTATTTATTTGTTTGAGGTTACAATTTTTATTATTTTTCATTTTAAGATGTTCGCTTTTGTTTATTGGTACATAATGTTATGTAAATTAGAGATTTTATTGCTCATAAAATTTTTGTGCCACTTTAACTTAAAACAATTTTGCAACTATAATTTTTTTAACTAGTAACAGGAATACTTGTAAAGAAAACTATAGTTGCAAAAATTTATATATAAGAATAGACGTAAAAAGTTTATTGTTCATAGCAGAGCTGAAATAAAATTTAATAGATCAAGTTTTTACTGATTTTTTTTATTCTTATTAGTTTAATGTTGATAATGTTTATAATTAATTTAATGTTGATATTGGAAGAGATAACATGACATCTGTGGAAATGGAAATATATTTTACTGAACGCGGAGGTAGTCATTTAAAACCTTTGCAGCAACAGTTAACAACCGGCAAACTAGGAGACAAGCAAACCGAGAAAGAAATAGAAATAGGCAAGTTTACTTAATATACTTCCATAACTATTTTTTTTTAAATCTGTTCATTCTATGTTTTTTCTTTTCTAAACCTATTTGTTCCGTCTTTCCAATTTGGTTTTAATAAAAAAATTTTGCTTTTAAATTATTTTTCAATATTTTAGCGTTACTAAATGATGGGATTACCGATATAAATTGGTGTCTTCCGCCATGTTTGAATGCGTATCAATGTTACCCGAATTGCGAAAAGAAATGTTGCGAATTTTCTAAATTTAAAATTAATTTTAACAGACAGCTAGATAAAAACCAATATAATTGGCATTCAGCAGTAAATCCATATAGTAGATATCCAACAATAAATCCATTTGGTTATTCAACCAAAAATTCATATGATAGATATTTATTTGAAAAACAAAATGCTGGAAATCCAACCATAAAACAATATGATGGGTATCCAAGCATAAATGATTTTTTGAAATATAATGATATGACAATGAATAACCAACCTAAAAGTATACAATTACAAAAAAATGAGTACGAAAAACTACCATACTCCTCAACAAATGTCGAAGACAATTCTAACCTCAAAAAATTGAATCCCGTTTATGTTATCTACAAATATATACCTATAAATGTTGATGAATCCGTTTACCCAATTAATAAATACGATATGAATGTTGCTGGGAGCATGTATCCAAATGATAAATATCAACCTAGTTTAGAAATGGAAAACCAACAGATGTTCTGTGATCCGTTTTGTAAATACAAGTGCTTACCAGCGTGCCATAAAGTATGTTGTACAACTAAATAGAAGAAATTAAAAATCTGTTTTATCTAATCATTATTGTTTATTATAAATTCAAAAGTTTTTACTTTAAATATAAATGTAAGTGTGTGTAAATTCACTCCCACGAAGTTATCAGGTTGTCTTTCACACTGAAGAAGCTCTCGGGTTGTTTTTCATACCTAAGAGTTCTCGAGTTTCCTATTATAAATTTTAACTTTGAAATTAAAAAAATATATCATCAACTTAATTTGGAAAAAAATTTAGTTTATACGTAAAAAAAATTTAAAAATGTAAAATGTTTTTCACATAAACTATTCATTTGGTTAATTTCTCTTTTGAGAAAGAAATTTAAAAAAAATATTATTATAAATTATAAACAATTTATGTTGTTTTATTAAATTTATAAATAAAGAAAAAGCATATGAATAAGTTGAGATAACAACAAAAAATCGTATTTTATTAAAATATTTTTAATAAAATGCAATAAAGAATAAAGTAGTAAGAATAATAATAACTAGTTCCTGATCTGCTGGATGAACTGAGTCTCAAATTCTTCAAACATCTTATCATAAATAATTTTTTTTCTCAAAAAATATTGATCTTTTAAAACCTTTTTACTTTTCAATTCCAATTTCCAATTTTATTTCAATTAAAAAAAAAAAAAAACCTAATCCAAGCATGTAGTGCCATAGCATAATGCCTGCCCATCTGTAACAAATCCTCCCTTAAAGATTTTTAGATCGCTCATCATGTTAGGTGTGGCGTGACAAATCAGACAACATTGTGTCGAAGAAGTGTCCAGAATCTAATACTCTGAGACATGATGTTATTCCATAAAATATTGTTTGAATCTGATTGTATATAACCGAAGAGGTAATGTTGCTGTGATTAATAGATCCGAATCTTGAAGATTAATTTGATTGGAATTATTAAAACGTTGATGGCATTTTGAGTAACTTGATGTTCCGTCCATACCCCAACAACTAATTAGTGTTAATTCATTAAAGTCTTTTTTTTTAATCATCTAAATGTTTTGAAATTTCTTTTCCCTGTAGTTTCACAAGCCTCGTGAATGTGTGATACATAAGATCCTGTAGTTTAACTTTGGCCTTTGTTTCTTATTTTGTTTTTTATTTCAGAAATTACTTGATAAGATGGCAATCTGCATGGTGCTTCTTTATGAGTATTTTCATTAAGACTTTCTGAAAGTTTGTTATCTAAGGAATATGCAAAAGCTCCTTCAGACGTCATTTTCTCTTGCAAAGTGGTTAGCTGAGTATTAAGCAATAACGATTCACATCGCCGCTTTGTAACGACACTAAGCAGTTTGACTAAATTAAAGTCACGTTTAATAAATGCTGTTCTTTGTGCCACTAACAATGTTTTTTTGATGGATTCTCTTTTTGAACCAAATGATATATTTGCTATCAATTGTCTTTTAGTGCGAAAACTCGACTCATCAAAATCTTTTGTTAGTCGACCTCTTTTTGCTGATTCATTTATTAAATCCTCTTGATTACCTGGTGATTCAACTAAATCAATTCTTTTTAAAACTGAATTAAGCCAAACCTGATTTCAACTATCAAATATTTCTTATTTTCGATATGATGCATGCTATAGTACAACATACTTTGCAAGATTTAGTTTCAATCTCTTTCCTAATAAATTTATTTTTTCTTCTCTGACTTGAATCCAAGTAATAATGTATTTAAACCCACTATCTACATTATCAAAAGTATTTTTCAAAGTCTGAAAACATTGCACAATTTGTCTTAAACTGATTTCCCCCATTATCTTAGTACACAGCAATAAACTTACAAAGTAAAAAGTAACTTTTTAACAACATTTAGAAATTCATGTGGTTTTTGGTCGATTTGTGGGACATCAAAAATACACTTTAGAAACACATGAAATTAAATAAAAAAATAACTTTTTTCTTTTCGAGGAATTTCATAACAGCACGAAAACAAATTTACTCTAGTCTTTCATGCCTTAAAGTAGTTTTACTTTTAGTAATGAATGAAAAAAATTGTTTTTATTTGAAGAAGTTTTTTATTTGTTTAAAAAAACAATTTTTCAAAATTATTTAGCGCTTAAAATCGCGGGTGATCGCAGCCACACTTTTCTGGATAGTTAGTAGAAATTATAGACTAAAAAATATCAGTATATGGAAAAGTTACTATTTGGAACAATTTTTCAAGCTTAAAACTTAGTACTTTTGTGATGATTTTATTACTTTCAATGCTAAAAATTGTAGTACCAACTTTTTTAGAAAATTTTTTTATTTTTATTTTTAACAGTCTTTATACAGTCTTTTAATCTTTCTAATGATGCATAATTAGAAAGGTTAAAAGAAAGAAATATATTGTCAATTTTTCTATGATCTATATATAAAAAAAAAAAAAAATTTCTAAAATCCACCGTTTTGAGAATTTTTATCAAAAATTCTTTAAAAACCTATCTTCAAGAAGCCACTATCATTGAGCCTGTCACATTTAGAATTTTATAAATTGGAAAATTCTTAGTAAGGGTATTAGTAACAAAACCCACTATCAGGCATAATGTTTGAAGTAAGTCACTTTTTTGATTTATGGCCATGTGATTTTCCACTGTGCAACAGCGGCAATAGCTAACACATTATCAAGTGATATTTTGTTTTCATCAAAACAATCTATAACAGCATTCTTGATATTTGTTAATGATACACTTGACAGAGAAATGAAACCAAGAATAATGGAATGAGGTTATTCTATTAATGTGATATGTTCATTGGTGATTATGTTTTCACTACTAGTCGCTAATGTACAAAGAGTTTTATATTTTCTCCCATCAAAAAAAAATTGATTTTGAGCCTACTGAACACATAGCTAACTTTGCTTTTTGTGATAATGTTCTAAGCAATTGTCTTTGGTGCCTTAACTTGGTTCGTTCTGTGATTGTAATCTGAAAGTGTAACAGTAGCAATTTCAGCTCCAGCAACATTAGATACACCATATCTGTCGCATTCTCTGGCAACTGTTGGAAACTTGATCATATTTCTGCCAGATTCACTAGCTAATTCACAGAAATCTGACAACTGGTTGACTTTGCTCTGAATGTCACTTGTAAACTCCTCCTCACCGAAATTAATTTCTGCAAATTATATCAGAAATGATACTAACTGATGCTTTCAAACTGCTTATACTAGAAGAAAAAAATGATTGTATTTCTATCTCTTTGCGCATCTTTTAAATGCTTTGGTTAACGTAAAAGTACTTTCTTTATCTAAAGGACCAATAAGCATATTTCTTTCATTTCTTTGATCCATTTAAAATTTATGCTCAAGTACTGGCACGTTTGGTATTCTCAGGCATGTGCAATTACTTAAACTGAGACAATGACATGCTGCAATGTCAAACTTTTCATCTTAGCAATTGATACTGCTAAAGTCTTTAATTCACCTTTTCTTTTAAGAACCATTCTTAAACTATTATGTAAAGATTATACTTTCTGCTGCACTCTTTGCGTTGTAACAGTTGGAATACCAAACTTCAACCAAATGTTCATAACATTTTCATAAACTCTAGGAATTATTGTGTTTGATTTGGTAGTCCTAGGAAGGTAATTTAACTGCAGAACTGTTCTTTTGCAATTTAACAAAAGAATAGAGCATTATAACTTCTTTAAACTTTGGAATTTTGCAAGTAGTAAGTTCACATTCGATGCCATAAAAGACAAATCACCTGCGCCCTTTTAACAGCCATAGTTTGCCATATAAATCAAAACCTTTTTCAATTTTCTAAATATAAACTTAGTTTCATTCAATTTGCAAAGAAGAATTCTAGAAATAGATTTAAATTCAATAAACCATATACAGATGGATTATTTGGTAACTATGGAAACTCTTTATCAGAATAACTATCTTTATAATAATATAATAATCTTTATATCGTCGCTGCAAAGCAAAACTATCTTAAGTCCATTTTTTGTCAAAATAGAGTATTTTTGGTTTAAAATACTCCTTAGATGCACAAAAGCCATCTCACAAAGTATGGAACCAAAATTCAACTTTTGCAACTATGAGTAAAGTTCTTATGTACTAAAAAAAATAATTAAAAGATTGATGTAAAACAAAACTATCCTAAGTCCATTTTTTGGCAAAAAAAACTTTATGGTTTAAAATACTTAATACATAAATAAATAGCTGAAAACAAGTAATTTAATCAAAAAAAAAAATCAAAATCAGTGATTAAATTTAAAACTTTAAATGTCTTTTTCTCAGAGCAACCAAAACGGACTTAAGATGTGAAGCGGCAATTTAATTTGTAGAACTTTGTCATATTTTATATAGTTTTAATATTATCTTGAGTCCATTTATATTGTTGCTTTGCATAAACTTAAATTTTTTATTTTTTATTTGTTATATTATGAAAATTAATAGCATATTCTATAAGTATTTTAAAAACAATTTGGTTTAATTAAGATCAAACGCAGCGATGAATTAAAAACTTTAAGTGCCTATTTTTTAGACCAGCAAAAATGGACTTAAGGTAATAGGGTGGCCCTAAAAACAATTTTTTTGAAAAAAATCTGCTCCCACCCTTTAAATGTGTTCTATATAATACAAAAACACTAGGTTTAAAATTTTGTTGAATAAAAAATATTTTTAGAGGTCCCCCAAAACCCTTTAATATTTAACGGGTCCCTAATATTTAAAAAAAAAAAGTTTCTCGAAAATAGGTCAACCTGGTACTCAAATGAAGCGAAATTATATAAAAATTTCAAAAATAACATTCATTTTGAAATAATAAAGTTATTTTAGGTTTTACTACGTAAAAATCTTGTTTTTTAGCAAAAAATGAATTAAGTGAATTTTTCATGATAATTGTGATAAATAAGTTTAAACTTCAAATTTATTTTTCAAAATGAATAATATTTTTGAAATTTTTATATAATTGCGCTTCATTTGAGTACCAGGTTGACCTATTTTTGAGAAACTTTTTTTTTGAAAATATTAGGGACCCGTTAAATATTAAAGGGTCTTGGGGGACCTCTATAAATATGTTTTTTTCAAAAAAAATTTAAACCTAGTGTTTTCGTATTATATAGAACACATTTAAGGGGTGGGAGCAGATTTTTTTCAAAAAAGTTGTTTTTAGGGACACCCTATTAAGGTATATTAATAAATAGTAAATTTTTCTACAATTTATTTTAAAACAAATTAAGAACAATAATTTTGTGCTAGTTAGAATCACTACAATTTATATAAAGTGCTAGTTATAATCACTACAATTTATATACTAATAAATAGTAAATTACTAAGTGATTTAAAACTTTATGAAAAGCCTAAAAATGCCTAAAATAAGTAAAAGATAATAGTTTAAAAAAGTGCTTTAATCATTGTGTAGATAATTAGAAAGTGGTAAATAAATAATAATAACAAATCCAACTGTAGTTTGATTTCGGATTTATCACAATCTAAATAAAATTTAATCATTTTAGAACAAAAATTACTAAGTAATTTAATAACAATAAAAAAGCCTAAAGTTGCACAAATATGGTAAAATAAGATCTTTTAGCAACAAATGAAGACAAAAAGAGTTGTTTTTTTTTCCAATAAAACTAATATCTTCTACGAGTAAAAATTTATACTATTCAAGGTTAAATTTTTATAATTAAATTACTAAGTAATTAAATAATGATAAATAGCATAAAAATATACAAACATGGTGACTTAAAACCCCCCTTGCTGTAAAGAAAGTCACTTCAAAAATCAAAATATTTTTATCTAATCTACTTTATATTATACAGGAGCAACAAAGTATAACTATTCAAAGTCAATTTTTTTTAATGATTTACCCTATTGAACAATGAGCAGTTTCTTCTTGTATTTTCGATTGAGATGGGCTTTAAGTAAAAAATTTGAATTTTTGGTGTTCAAGATAGGTAACTTTCAGAAATGCTACAAACTTAAAACTTTCTAATAATAATACTGAAGTCAAATAAGAATGTTTAATAAAAAATTACGACCATTGGGGTCTAGGAACAATATTAACAAGAAAATTCGCGTCCTACTGTCCCATATGTGGAAGGAAAAGAAGAAAAGTTTTTTTTTTCAATTTTTTAAAATTGGATCAAAATTTATCGAAAAAATTAATTTATATAAAGAAAATTTCTTGTCGTTTAAAAATGGCGACCCAGTAAAGTTCACAATCAACTCTATTTGGGGGGATATTAACTTTACAAGGTCATAACTTTTCAGCGTTTAAATATTTTCTTACTAAATAATAATTTTACACATAAATTTTAATCACGCTCATAATGGCCGAGTTTTTAAAATATTTATTTTGCCCCTCTTGCTCCCTTTCATTCAAGTATTTTGACCTTAGGGCCCCAATTAAAAGGTAAATGTTAATACGTTATTTATAAAGATATTAAAAAATAATACTTTAATTACGTTGAACAAACCTAAATTACTATATAACAATTTTACACATGATTTTTAGTTGCGTTCATAATAGTAGAGTTTTTTTAAAGAAAATAGTGCCCCTCCCCCTTCCATCCTCCATTCTATTCAAGTATTTGGACCTTGGGGCCCTATTTTTTAGGTAATACTATTGCTAAACTCTAATCACCGTGTTATTTTGCTAAAAACATACTTAAATTAATATGAACATGCCTATCTTAAAGTTACCTATCTTGAATATCAAAAAATCTTAAAATTGTTTTTATGGTATATATTAATTTGTTTTTCAAATAAAGAACAAAAGAATTTAAAAAACACACGTTAATGTTTATTTATATATTTATTTACATTTACAATCAATAATAGTTTCAAAAAGATAAAAATATTTATTAAATTATACTTTTTATACTTATACTGTTTAAAAGAAGGTCTGGAATTGAACGTAACCATAGCTTTAAGCAGGTTTTGTGGATAATCTTTAAGACTACGGGAAACTTTATATCCACTCTCCAAAAATTGTTCAAAGTCATAATAAACAGATTCTGAGGCCTGTCCAGACCAAAAACCCAATCCTTTATTTGGATTGGAACTTGCCATAAATGAAAGAAATTCACACGTATGCTTGATAAGAGCGTGGACTTTTGGGGAAGCTCTTAGACCAAGTTTGGCATAGGCCTCTTTGTACTATTTAATAATTAATTCATATTCAGGTAATAAACCAGAACCAAGACATGCAGCTTTAACCGCTTTTAAACATTTAAAGGAATTAAGTATAGAAATAATATGTTCATCTTTTTCTAGTTTCGATAATTTTAGTAATTTTTCTAAAACGTGAGTAGTTTTCAGTAGTTTTGAACATTCCCCACCTTTAAATTAACCACCATGAAGCTTAGGCCTTTGAAAACCTAAACTTTGTTCCAATGATTTGCCGATAAAGTGGTATCTATGGATTGAAAATATTTTTCAAGGTGGTTGTAAATTCTGTTTGTATTTCCACTAAGTAGATGAAGTTCCATTGGAGCAAGAGTTTCAATAAACTTTACGTCATCAGGTAGATCAACTAGTGGACGGTTGACACAATTGTTATAAAATTCAGCTGAAAACTTGAATTTTATTTTTTTATATCTTTACAGGAAGCTTTGTAAGCATTAGCTGATGAACGGATACTTTCCAAAGTTCTGAGCTCACCGTGAATTTGAAAACCTTGCATTTTTTCTTTGCTAATGTTGCGCCAGGGCAAGGGGTGTGTTGATGCTGCACTTTCAATTCAAAAAAATAAATTGGCCATTTTCATATCAAAAGCGCAAAAGTAATGTAATTCATTTAGCTTCAAAATATATTGAGAATTTTTTCAAGATTCGAATGAGATTCAGCCACATTTTCTACTAAACCATTAATAAACAATTTATTTACGCATCCGTCTTTGTATTTTTCATTGCCTATTCCTTCTTCATAGCTAAACTTTTTTTTTTAGTTTTACTTTCCGCTTCTTTTTTAAAAATACTTAAACAAAGTTTTAGAAATCCGCCTTCATCGTCAATTCCAACCTTTAAAATATAATCCTTGGATAATTTTCTCTCCGTTATTATTCTCTCAACAAGTCCTTTAATGTTTTTACAATAAACCAGTTGTCAGGAATCTTTTTCAAATTTGATTTCTATTATATCATAATAATCATTTAAAAACCAGTCTTCTTCCCTTAATTTTTCTCTTACATTACTTTCAAATATGTCTCTTCCTTTCAAGCTTCTAAATATGCTAAGTATTTTGGCTCCCTGCCTATTACTAAGTCTACAAGTGTTTTTAAATTTATTAATTTCTGTAATAGGAATTTTTAACTGGAAAAAGCGCTTTAGCAGAGCTTTTTGATTGTTCAACGGCAAGTCCTTTACCTTTGGCTGCAACCTTAATTTTAGTTTCCTCCTCCGAAAATTTTCTTTTTTGCACTTTTGAGCATTGAGGATTTGCATCGTGTATCTTAAAATGAAAAAATCAAGGTTTTCATTTTTTTTTGTTTTCAGATTATTTATGTAAACATCTAAATTTTGAGTTTGAAATATAATAAATACAAAGTTAACCCTACCTTTGTTCAGTTACTCTGTTAAATTTTCTCTTTACTTTGTGAGAGTGCAAAGGTGGGATAATCCTGGTCCAATAACAGTTTTGCACCTTTTGCATATTTTTATAGGTCCAGGTGGTGATATATTTACTCTACCCAGCTTGATTCTTCCTCTGTTATCAGATGTTGATCCTGGCGTAATTGTAGTTCGAGAAATTTCACAAATGTCACAAACACAGAACGATTGGTTTCTAGTGAGTATGCTAACTTTGACTTTTGACAAGTCATAAGGCTCACTCAGAATAATGTTTATACCTCCCTTTTTGAGTCTTTTTAATGCTTATCTACATTTAGTACAAATACCATTAAGAAAATGTTCATTGCTTAAATCAAATGATTTTAAAAAGTACTTAAATATTCTATTCAATGTCACAGTTCCTTCTTTAACTTCTATCATTCCTGATCCTTTTGAAAAACAAACTAATCAGACTATTATCTTTGTGAGATTTTTTATATTTTGGCATTTTCGATTTGAGCAATACTAAACAGTTTAAATTATTAACTGTATACCACAAGGAAGTACATAAAGCATAAGAATGATGGTTGGTATTTAAAAAAATTTAATGTAAACGTTTTTAACGTTATTAACGTATTATTTTTTAATATATTTATAATTAACAGATTAATATTAACCTTCAAATTAAGGCCCCAAGGTCCAAATATTTGAATAGAATGGAGGATGGAAGGGAACAACTAAAATTCATGTGTAAAGTTGTTATTTAGTAATTTAGGTTTATTTAACGTAATTAAAGTATTATTTTTTAATATATTTATAAATAACGTACTAACATTTACCTTTTAATTGGGGCCCTAAGGTCAAAATACTTGAATGAAAGGGAGCAAGAGGGGCACAATAAATATTTTAAAAACTCGGCCATTATGAGCGTGATTAAAATTTATGTGTAAAATTATTATTTAGTAAGAAAATATTTAAACGCTGAAAAGTTATGACCTTGTAAAGTTGATATCCCCCAAATAGAGTTGGTTGTGAACTTTACTGGGTCGCCATTTTTAAACGACAAGAAATTTTCTTTATATAAATTAATTTTTTTGATAAATTTTGATCTAGTTTAAAAAACTTGAAAAAAAAAACTTTTCTTCTTTTCCTTCCACATATGGGACAGTGGGACGTGAATTTTCTTGTTAATATTGTTCCAAGACCCTAATGATCGTAATTTTTTATTAAACATTCTTATTTGACTTCAGTATTATTATTAGAAAGTTTTAAGTTTGAAGCATTTCTGAAAGTTACCTATCTTGAACACCAAAGGTTGATGACCTGTCTGTTTAACCCCCCCCCCAGTATTTTTTTAAAAGACGTCGACAGAATATTTTCAAAATTTAGATTACTATGGTAGGATGTTTCGTGGTTTCGAAAATGCAAACCGTTTCTGGTGGACATTTTTTTTTCAAATGAATTATTTTCGCTACGATGTGCCAAGAGATAACATAACTGCAAAAAAATCGCGAGAGTGACTACAAAAAAATTGCAAGAGTAACTGCAAAAAAATCGCGAGAAAATTATGATTAGGCGAAATGGATTTTTCATGCATTATGCGAAATAACTTTTTACCTAATCTGATCTGGGTAAATAGACTTAAATATTATTTGATTTAGAAATTTTAAAAAGTGCTTAGCGTGGCATGGAACTAAGTGGTCAATCCGTCTAATCTGATCTGCATTAGACCGAGAATAAATGTTATTTATGTTTTTGCATCCAGTAATTCTACCTTTATTTATGTGTCAAATTTAAATGTTTAACGTATGTGATAATGTACGAATTGCGTTTAAAAAAAACAATGTAGTTTTATTGATGAGATTTGAAAGAAGTTATAAAGGGTGATTTTTTAAGAGGTATAGGATTTGATTTTAAAAATAAACTCACAAAATTTGAAAAAATTGATGAAATTTTTATTTGAGTGGATAGGACGGTCGATATAATTTAATGTTTAAAGATTATTTCATGTAAATGTTAGCCGCGGCTCCGCTTTAGATTGCGGATGCGTAAGGTCCATTATTGGCACACTCTCTCCAACATATTGGCCGGTATCTCACGAATAAATACTTCAATATTGACTCCCAGTGCGTCAATCATTGCTGGTTTATCCCTATAGACATTAGCCTTAACATGGCCCCACAAGAAATAGTCCAAAGGCGTTAAATTACACGATCTGGGCGGCCAATTGACGGGCCCCAAACGTGAGATAAACTGTTCACCAAACTCGCTTCTCAATTGGGCCCATGTTTTTTGTGCTGAGTGGCACACAAAACATGGGCCCATTTTGGGCAAAGTTTGTAATTATTGCACGGTAGCGCTTGCCATTCACAGTAACGTTTCGGCCATTGTCGTCTTTGAAGAAGTACGGCCCGATGATGCCACTGGCCCATAATCCACACCAAACAGTGCTTTTTTTGGGATGCATTGGTAGCTCTTGCTATGCTTCTGGCTGGTCTTCACTCCAGATGCAGCAATTTTGCTTGTTAACGTATCCATTCGACCAGAAATAAGCTTCGTCGCTGAACACAACTTTTTGATAAAAATGTGGACCTTCCTCCAATTTTGCCAGTGCCCATTCACCAAATATTAAACGTTGTGGGAGGTTGTATGGCTTCAATTCTTGCACCAGCTGTATCTTATAAGGTTTTACACTCAAATCCTTTCGCTAAATATTCCACGTAGTGGAATAACAGCGGCCCAATTGCTGCGAACGGCGGCGAATCGACATTTCACGGTCATCACTAACACTGGCGGATACAGCTGCAATATTTTCTTCTGTCCTCACTCTACGTATGCGTGTTGGTGGTTTAATGTTCAATAATGTAAACTGAGTTCGAAATTTAGTCACAAGCTTCCGAATAGCTCCCTCAGTGGGCCGACCAAACGGCCCATAAACTGGAAGAAGTGCGCGAAGCACTATCTTAACCGAGCATGAATTTTGAAAGTAAAGTTCAATAATTTGTAGGCGTTGTTCAAACGTAAGTCAATTCATAGTTAAATTATTGACCAAACTGAACAAATCTGACAATGACTCAAGACACGATGCATCTGCGTGATCTGTCAAAACCAGTGTTGCCAAAAAGATACTAGCAAAAAAATCACCTATTATTATGAACTAGATCTATTAATGAATGCAGGAGCAAGTATTCGTTAATATATCAAGTTCATCTAAAACCAAATCGCTATGCAGAATTCTTTCTTGAGCATGATACTTTAACAAAAAAGAGAATCTTGGTTAACTTGGACCCATTTAGTATGTCATTAACTTTTTTACAACATTGTTTACTTTATATTATTTTTATATACTTAAAAAAGATTTGTCTAGCCAAATAATATAGTCATAAAATGTAGAGAGAAACAAGGAACAGTAATCGATCTATATTAGGGTACCCAGATACCTTTGGTCCAAAATCAGGACATTTTAAAAAAAGCAGCAATTTTCTAAATAACGTTTATTACCATAAACTACTACTATAATACTACAATAAAACATCAAATTCACGCGTATTTACTGTTAGACGATATCTAATTCAGCAAATTTTCGTCATCCAAAATCTTTTTATACATTTCACCACACAATAAAGAATGATTTATTTTAATTTAAAGCAAGCATTTCGCGGTTATAACATTCAATTGATTTCGATCGTCTGTCCACTGCTTTTTGCACAAGGAAAATACTCTTTCCACAGCCGCATTTGATAAAGGAATCGATAGCATTACGCTTACTAGAGTTTTCAAATCAATTCAAATTTTTTGCTTCGAAACAAAGTAGACCATTTTTTATCAATCGCCAAATTCTTTAATTTATCAGAAGAAGAATCTATTAACGAATCTTTCATGGCAATATCTGGCAATAAATACTCAGCCAATTTTTCGTCATATTTAATATTAGCTTTTAACATCAACTAATCGGTTGAACAAGGATAATTATCTAAGCAGAACCACTTATCAATATAATTAATCGCCGTTGTACAAAAGCCGATGAATTCACTTTTAAGTTGATTGACCGAATAAGGATAATCTAAACCTAGTAGTGTAAAAATTGTAATGACACCAAAAAAGTCTTTTTTACCCCTTTTCTTTAAAAGTAGTAACAGCGTCTATTATTTCTGGTAATAGTAGATCTTCCTTTTCAAGAGTCAATATAGTCTGTTGAAATAATTGCAAGACGCTATGAAGAAACAGGAAATAAGTTTCGCTTAAATCAGTGTTAAATAAGTTTTCCAAAACTTTTGGAACATTGGTAGAGGATAAGGCAAGTGATTTTAATGCGCCCCACAGTTTTAAAATGCGTTCAATAAGTGGTAGCATGCTCAGACACCCAGTACGTCAATGTGTTGGAAAAGTAGCATATTCAATTTGAACAAATTCACAAAATTCCTTGAACTTTTTATGACGCAATGTCGGCCCATTAAAATAGCTTAAAATTTTGAATAATATCATTACAAAGTCCAGTGATAATTTTTCACATGCTTTTTTCGCCACATTATGGCATATATGCGCCGGACAAACAACAGCAATTAATTTAGAATTCAAGGTTTTTAGTTCGACGAAAACGTTATTCTGCCCTTGTTGATTTGCACTATCAAAATTCACATTAGTATTGTCTGCACTGAAGGCTAATTATTTTTTCGGATCAAGATCATTGTTTTGTGAACAATTTTTCAAATATTCGAATATAATGGCCTACGTTTCACCCGGTAAATTAGCAAAATCTAACAATTTTACAGCCAAACCATGCACTGAAAAATATCTAATTATAAATTTTTTATAATTAATAATTAGCGTCGGTAGCAATAGAAAAATAGCCATCCCCTAATTCGTTGAGTAGTTCCTTTACTGAATTTGGCGCGAAAACGTTACAAATTATAACCTGAGACTTTGTGTAGGATGACAAAAACTTTTTTGATAATTCCGAATCTGGAAAAATTGTTGTCATAAGTTTGTTAGTATATTCATTACTTCGGAATAAAAGCGAATGAATGACCGCGTGGTACGCTAGAACTGCTTCCGCAGCTGATATTTTCTTAGATACCGGCGTATTTTTACTAACAAAAAGGCTCCCTAATTGAGCTGTTGACTACCTGGATTTTGAATTTTCATCATGAAGTTTAGTACTACAATGTCTAGGAATCACTGGGGCGCCTGTACTTCCAATATCGATATCCAATGAACAATATGAACAGAATGCGAAAGAATCTCCCTTTCTACTCTTTTTAATGCCATCAAAATCTTTAGAATATTCTTCTCGATGAAGATTCTTCCTCTTTGTAGCCCCATTATACAATTCAACAGTAATTTAATTAACCTTGAAAATAAAAACATTCAAATTAAATAAAAAATTATTAAATTGAGTGCAAAAATACTGAAACAAACATTGCAAGGTATATAATATATAAGAGAATCTATGTATCTGAAAATAAAGCGACTGAATTGAAATTGACTGCAACATACTTTATTTTAAGGTTCAGCTTCATATGTGTGCAATTTATTCTACGTTTCCCTGTGACACTAATGAATCTCTTTTTATTTAGTATAATTATATTTTAGCTAATACTTTATATTTCTCACAATCTGACTGCAAATCATAAACAAAAAAACAATATAAACCACATATCGTCGGGGATAGTGCAAAACCGCGTAACTAGCATTGGATAATACCGCGTATCTACAGTACATTTTTTTTTACTGGAAAAGTTTAAAATTAAAAATTTTTTTTATTTCAACAGATTTTGGTTTCATTTTAGTATAAAGAGTATTATTCATGTTTTTTGTAATGTCAACAATAGATATTTTTTGTTAAAATTATTAATATTCAAATATAGTAGCCAATGCTAGTTACGCGAATTTGCACCATCCCTGACGATATAACATTTCACAACGAAATTTCCGAATGGCTTACAAAACGTGATTATCAACACGTTCATATGTCATTACGTGATACTGAGCACGTGAGTAAAACCGTTTTGTAATGTGAGCCGCTAATTATTCTCTGGCGAATATTAAACGAGGTTTACGCTATTGAGGTTCACACAGCAAATAGTTCAACACGTCATTTATTTTTTGAGTTGTCTCGTGCATCAATTCTTTTTCGAGATAGTAAGCTTGATTATCTTGAAATTTAAAAAAATTTCAGGACAAATCAGGACGGAAACCCTAATTTCAGGACAAAATCAGGACATTTTTAGAATCAAGACGAGCTTCTAAAAATCAGGATAATCTTGATAGAATTAGGACATCTGGACACCCTAGTCTATATGTGGTTAATAGGTCAATTACCCAACATTGTATTGAGTAAATTGTAATGTCATAAAAAAGCAGTTTGACTTCCATATAGCATTTTGTTCGTAATAAGTCTTCTGAGAAATGCTACTGAATACCTTGCACATTTTCATTTTAGATTTTTTTTTGTTCTTGCTATTTTGAATCTACAATTCCACACTTGTGTGGTTTAGAATGTTTTCAATAAAATGATGTTCTCTTTAGATCTTGTACGGAGTTTTTTAGGTAATTTTTTAAAATTCATCTCTTCTATTCAATAATCTATTTTAAAAAACAGTACTGAATTTTTTAGGTCATCACAAGGGAGATTTCAATCCCATGTGTATGAGTTCTATCTAACCTTACGCAATAAACATACTTATACAAATTATAAACTGAACTTTCTATTCAGGGCATTTTCTTTTAAAAAAAGAACATAGCTTGTGATTATGGTTATTTAATATACTGTTTACCTTAACATAACATCCATAAGATATCTATAACATAAATCATTTCCATGACATGGTATTAACATACATAAATCATTTCTATGACATGGTATGACATGGTAAGAGTACTCAGTGTTTACTAAAGTTCTACCTAACTTTACCGACATACCTTTACCGACATTTATCTTTCTTAAGCAAATATTTTCAACAATAAATTTTCAATTTTGTTCTTTCCATGTTCTTTTTAAAAACTCTAAAAATGTTAAAAAATATCTGCATATATTCTTATAGCATTTCATTGCCATTAATTCTTTATATTTTATGCACAACTTTTGATAATAAAAATGTAGAGAAAAAGAATTTTTTAATTGATCACGTATTTTTCTGGCATATGTCTTCAATTATTCGGTATAAAAATCTTACATATGAGTTGAAAGGAACCTTGGCAAAGTTACTTCTTTAAACCTAAAGTTTTTTGACAGATTTCATTGCCGTTTCCTTAAATTTGTTTTATACACACTGAATTTTAATTAGTTATGTTTTTTTTTAACACCCAGTAATAAAATTACAGGTAAAGTAAATTATATTAATACAGTTACTAATTAAAGTGCAAATTTAATTAGTAGTGTAAAAAAATTAGTATAAATTTAATTTATTTACCATCTATTATGTATTGAAAAAAGTTCAAACCAAGAGTTTTACTTATAGCAATCATTTCATATGTAAATGATTTTTTATTTTGTGTTGCCATTAATTGATTAATTTTCAGTGATTAGCAAGTTTGATTTTTCAATAGCCTGATAAATAGATTTACTTTGTTTTGAAGGAGAATAGTTGAAATAACCTCTATTTTAAAAAAAGAACGCAGGTAATATTTTTGTACTTTGAGATACAAAAAAAAATGATTTTAAAACTGCTCTTCCAACAGCGTCTATGTTTCTAAGGAAACTGACGTCATTGTTGCATAGTTCAAGGCCATTTATAAGCTTTGGCGCAAGTAAAGTGTTGTATAAATATTATACAACTATCGTTGACGGCTAGCAAAAACGAATTCCATTGTCAATTAGAGCTATTGCAACCGATTGAAACTGAATTATAGGGGAGGGAATTATAGGGGGAAGCATTCGTACGTTTCGACAAGAAATTAAAATACAAATAAAATGTCATAAAAATCTAAAACTAATAATTTTTTCTATTTTTCAAATGTATTAACAACATTTAAATATAATTTATATTTAGAAATACTAATGGTTATGTACAATAATTTTGACTTTTATAGACACACTTTTTTGTGCCTATACATGGGGAGCATTGGTACGCATCACGGGGGCATTGGTACACGGCGTTTTTAAATTAGTACAGTAAGTAATATCACCCAAAATAAATATAATTTTAATGAAACACAACAACTCATTTTAAAACCAACACTATTTTTTATAACCATACCTGGAAAATGTATAAATAATAAAGAAACAACACATACAAGAAATTACATTACATTGTTCATTGAAAAATCAAAGTTTTCGTAAGTAATTAAATAAAACAAAGTTTCGGATGTTTTCAATAAAATTAACAGTTTCAATAATCTTTAAAGTGAAATATTTTTTTATGTAATTAAAAATTAAACACTATTTTAATCTTTTTCTACAATTTTTAGTTTTAGCTTAAGTTTAAAGTAATAAAAACTTTAGGAAACACCAAAAAAGCGTATTTGTCACTAACAGCAAAAAGTGAAAAAAATCCAAATAGCAGCAAAATGAACTCCTGATAAAATTACAGCTATCAAATGCTTTAAACCCAACTATATTTTATGTGAAAAAAGTTATTATAAGTAATATTTAATATATGTATTCAAAAGTTTAAATTGGTTTAAAATGGCTGATAATTTGCTTTTGTACCAATGCATTTCCGTATTTCCTCTGTACCAATTTTCCCCGCTCTTCCCTACGCTCATTGAGATTTATTTTTTGAAGTATTGCAATTTTTTTGTTATTACCATTATCCCATTAGAAAACCCAAATGATTAAATTTATTTAGGATATATATACATACATATATATCAGTACCGTTAATTTGAATAACGTTGTTAGAAATTGAACTTTTACCAGAAATTAGAAATTCCTTTTTCTCAGAGTTTAGCTTGATAAAGATTGATATTTCATATGTTTGTAGCCTAACAATCAGTTCTTGCAAATCAGAGATTGTTAGACCAAGCAAATTTACATCATATGCGTATGCAATGACATCAGTATAGAGACTATTTATTGTCGAACCTATTTTATTTTCTGAGACTCTTTAATATAAGATGTTTTCAGTATAAATGCTATATAAATGTGGTGATATAATAGACCCTTGTTGCACTCCATGTGACATATAATTAATTTGAGGTAAAGTACCAGATATAGCGATGAGATTGTTTGTACAAGAGATAAAGTAAGTTTTTTTTGGAAATAAAGCATCTTAAATGACAAATCCTAGTTGCAAGTATCAAATGCTTTATTTGCATCTAAACTGCACATGTATAATGGCGTGTTATTGTTATTTTAGTGGTTTATGGTTTCCAAACTGATGTGAATGGCTTTCTATTATACTAGGACATAAAAGTAAGATAAGATATTCTAAAAGTTTGGTAAAGATAGGTAAAATACTAATACAACCGGAATTGTCTGGGAATTGGAATTGAAATTGCCCACTTGCTCCCAAAATATTAGTTGACGAATATTTTCATTAATTGACTAAACTATCCAAGGTCAGAGAGTAGTAATCTCCAGGTGGGAAGAACTATTAACCTAAAATTTTTTTTTATCTTTACCTCAAGTGCATTTTATATTTTAAAAAAATAATTTGCATTTAATATAAATTTAAACATGTATGTTTGATAGTAAAGATATTGTGCCGAATTTAGTTACGATTTCTAATGATACCGATTTTATTATTACGATATTTAATACTATTATTATTATCTAATATTATTTTAATATTATCTAATAAAAATATAACCGGGTCGGCTAGTCACGGAAGCCGTGCCGAGAGAGAGGATTAGGGACCTAAAACGGATGGTGGTGGGTAAATTTTTGAGCAAAAATTTTGCCACAGGAGAATTAAATCCTAGATCCGCCCCTGCTATGAATACCAATTATTCTCTGAGCCTGTCTGGAAATAATTTCATAGTATTGACTTTTTTTTAGTTCTTCTATTATTTTATGTTAAACTTTATTGGTACAATTTTCCAAAAACTCGTTTTGATTTTGTTGATATATATAAAGGTTATACATACATGATTTACGATTATCTCAGTATTCTTTAACGTTATCTAAATGATTTTTTAACGTTTCGTTGTAGTGAACTATCAACTTTGCAACAGAAAGTTAAAGTTCACCGTCATCTTGATGAATCATTGAGTGTGTTTCATTAATGGTAAATTATTTTCTGCTAAAAACATTGTTTTATCTACTAATATACAAAAGATTTTTCTCCATTTTTCTTTTTCTGTGTAAAGGCAAAATTGCAAGTCTTTGTCAATGCTTTTTGAATCATTTAATGCTTTCCCTAAGTCCTTCCATAATAAATATTTTTCTAAATGTTTTTTTTTTTGCCTTCGTGGTTAACGAACTAGTTGTTAGAATTTCCCCAGTTATTTTTGACACTATTTCTTCAAAAATTTGTCAAATCGTATTCACCTCTCAAAAAAAGCAACATGGGTAACAAATTATGGCTTTTATTTCGATACTCCACAGAAGCCAATCCGGCCCCACGGTTTCTGTATTTTGTAAAAAATTTTGAAAAATTGAAGTAGGAAAACGGCGATTATCACGTTCATCACGAAGCAACTTTAACGGCGAACTAGATGGACCAATTCCAATTTTTAGATCGTGACTCTAAATAGTTACTAAAAAAGCAAGTGTCTTCCAGGTTTCTGGATCATTACTTAGTTGAAATACCGATTAGTGGTTAGAATTATTTTCAATGAGGCATTCAGAACTAGGTATTGTCAATACTATTTTTTTTTTTTTTTTTATTGTTTATTTTTTTGCCGCTTAATAATATATACAGTTTCGAAGCATATAAATAAAAATAAATATTGGCGGGGCAAGAAGGAGGCTTATTTAGCCTTATCACCGAGACCCATTCTCACTAAAGAACTATTATTTAAAAATGGTTTAGTCCTATATATCATTGCTAAATTTTTTGATATTTTATTTTCAATACTTTTTATATGTAAACTCCAACGTAAATCCTAATCTAAGATTACGCCTAGAAAGTTTACTGAGTTTTCTCTTTTTAATGTTAGTGTTATTGATTATTAGATTAGTCAATTTGATGGGAATATTTTTTGATTTATTGACTTTGTGGAACAAAATAAATTTGGTCTTATCCGTATTTAGAGAAAGTTATTACTTATAAACCACTCATTAACTTGTTTCAAATAGTGTATTAATATCTCTGTGGGAATAAAAAAGATTGGAGTCATCTGCAAAAAAAATACAATTTAATAGGTCTGTTGCTAAATTTAAATCATTAATGTATACTAGGAACAACAGTGGTCCTAAAATAGAGCCCTGGGGAACCCCACAAGTTATGGCAAACGAGAATGTTTGTTTTTGTTCATGCACTATAAATTGTTTTCTATCGGTCAAATAACTTTTGAACCAAAGTAAATTGTTATTTTTTACTCCATAGTGTTCAAGTTTTTTTATTAGTATATTATGATTAACGGTATCAAAAGCTTTGACAGATCAATGAAAACTCCTAAGGTAAAGTAGTTACTACTGAATGCACTTGATAGTTGATTGACTAGTTCAACCATTGCATGTTCCGTTGAATTTTTTTTTTTGAAACCAAATTGTTTTGAATACAACATGTCGTTTTCTGATAAGTATTTAAAAAGCCTATTGTACATTATTCTCTCAAGTAATTTCGAAAAATAAGGTAAAGTAGATATAGGCCTATAATTAGAATTATATTTGAGTCATATCCGGACTTAAATATCGGCGTGATTCGTGCAATTTTTAGCTTTTAAGGGACAATACTTGTTTTAAATGAAAGATTAAACATGTGAAATAACGAGGGCTCTATTATATTATATACTGATTTTACAACACTAACGTTACTTTTATCAAATCCAACACTTTTGTTAGTTTTAAGGTAAAAAAAAGGCGGTTTGCAATTCAATTAGTTTTAAATTAGCTTCATCCATAACTTTATCGTAATTTTTTAAATAAGATTCAAATGATGTTGCATTCATAGGAATTTTTAATGCCAAATTCGGACCAGCATTAGTAAAGTGGCTGTTTAGTTTGTTAGCAATAATTGATTTATCATAAATTGTGTTTTTATCAATTGTTATTTTTTTTAGCAGAATGTTTCTCACATAACTATTTTTTCCAATTATTTCTTTAATTACACTCCATGACTTTTTAGTGTTTCAGTTCCTTTTTATTTTTTCAAATTCATTTTTATAATTTTAATGTCATTTCGTTTTAATGTTGTTTTTTTCAAGTACTTATCATACAACTTTTGATTTCTTTTTGAAGATTTTAGTTACCCGTTAGACATCCATGCAATTAAAACAGTTTTGGTTTTTAAAATAATTTTTTTTTTAAGGAAATGCTTGATCATATTGCTTGCAGAATTGATTTAAAAATAGATCATATGCGTTGTTAACGTCATGCGACTGCAATACCAGATTCCAATCAACGTTGTCTTAAAAGATTTTGAAATTGTTTTACCGAGTTTTCATTGATCTGTCGTCTAAATATAATGGATTGAGAAGGAATACTGTTAAATAATATATTGTAAGTAACTAGGAATGTTGGGAAATGATCCGATAAGTCAGTTTTAATTATGCCTGTGTAAAGACGGTTATAAAGATGGTTATTAGTTATTATATTATCAAGAAGTGTAGAAGAGTTGTTAGTCACTCTCGTTGGCTTGTTTATAAAGAGTGTTTATAAAATTGTTAACATTATTATTGGAAGCATGGTTTAATAGGTCAATGTTAAAATCCCCAACTAAGTAGGCGTGACTTCGGGTTTTATTTATATTTTTAAGAATGGTTTAAGATGAGTTTTAAATTTTTTAAGCTAGTAGATGGAGCTCTATATGTGGCATTTATAATTATTTATTTTTTGGTTTTATTTATTAATTCAATACATAATGACTCACATACTATTTCATTTACACAGAGATCGTGACGTAAATTATAACTGATTGAGTTGTGAACAAAAATACATACGCCTACACCATTATTTATTTAAACTTCCTCTACGCTTTCACCAGGTTCATTTTTAAATTGTTGCTTGTCTTGATACATTGTGTGTCAATAGCATTTTCAATAACTTCTTTTATTAATAAATTACTTTTTTATTTAAAAATAATTTTCTTTTAGAAAACAAGTTTATTTTTGATTTTTATGGCTTTTCCGCGTGTTCATTATCATTTAGTCCTTTCGTTACTAATGTAAAAATTTTAATTTCATAATTAATTTGAAATATTTAATGATTTTTCATTTTCTATTAATGTGTAACCAACAACATTATGTTTTTTCTCATTTATATTAAATTGAGTTCCTACTTGACTTTAATTGGCATTTATACTGTTTTGAATCGAGATCCTACTTGACCTGGATTTAGATTGACACCTAAATCCAGTAAACAAAGTTTTCCTATTCTTCTTTAAATTTTTCTTATCATTTTTAGGTTTTCTTTTTACAGCACCCGTTTTATTGTTATTTGTTTGCTAGATCAGCTTTAATTCATAATACTTCACGCGCTTCATTGTTATTTGTTTTCTACATCAGCTTTCATAATACTTTTTTAAAATTTTAAAAATTTTGAATTGAACTTATTGTTTTTTACTATTATTTAGAAAAAATTATACAATGGTGGCAATGGCCACAATTAATGACACACACAAAAAATACAATTGAATTTTTTTGTGTGTTCATTGAGATGCTTCCAGAAGTCTTTACGGTCTTATTACGGAGCACCTCGTAAGAGCTTTTAACTAGAAACGCCTTTTATCTTACCAATGTAGTTTATCTAACCAGAGCCAGCATCGAACTTTGAACTTCTTTGTTCTGATCCAGTACTGTAGCCAGTGCGCCACAGCTGACTAATATCGAATTATCGAAAATTTAGGTTGTTTCAACAAAGTGTTTGGTACCAGATAAATATGCAACTTGTGCTTTTTTTGATATTTATGACCAATAATATAGAAAACGTTTTCAAAAATATTTGGCAGTACTTAATTTTTTAATCTACACATGAATAAAAATACTATAAACATTTAATTCATAAACTTTTAACACTCCAAGCTCTCTAAGCAGTGGACTGGCAGTGGTATTTAGTATGTGGTGTTTTAATTTTATTTTCTTAAAGTGGCAGGATTATCTAATGCTTTAAAATCTATATTTTCGGATATTATTTTGTTATACAGGTACGTAAGGTACGGACCCCGGCAGGAAATAGAGAATCGTGAGAACTTTGTTGTATTTTTAGGCAATGTAAAGTTGTCTATTGCTCTTGTGATTTATCTATTAGAATTAATTTGAAAAAATTTATCAAAAAAATGCGATGGGACTAATCCAAGACTGTATTTTTTTTTTTTTTTTTTTTTTTTTTTTAAACATCTTCGCTTCCAACAAGGCTGCAAGCAGCCACTATTTAAAGTTGGAAGTTACTGTAAGAGAAAAGATGAAGATTGTAGAGCAAGATAGCGATTGACGGACGATTTAAAAGATTGCAAATTATATGAATCAGGAAAGCAAGATGAAGGAAGCGAATTCCAAAGAACTGATGTTCGAGGAAAAAAACTAGACGAATAAGCGTTTTTGGAGCACTTAGGAACAGTCACAGAAAAAGGATAATACTTAATTGAATGACGAGTAACACGAGAATGAATTTTAGTAGATGGCACAAGAGACGCTAGCTCTTTAGAGCAGTGCCCATTATAGTATTTGTAGAAAAGAGAAAGAGAAGCAACATTACGACGATGTGATAATGGTTGAAGGTTGGCTGCAAGAGCAGGTCCAACTATGTCTACAATGCGTTTTTGCACCTTGTCTAATAGAGAAAGGGCATCATTAGAAGATCCGCCCCAGATATGGCAACAGTATTCCATACAAGGCCGGATATGAGATTTATAGAGATAGACAATAGAATCCAGAGTAAGAAAGTGGCGAGCTTGATAAAGAGATGCAACCTTAGCAGATGCTAATTTTGCAACCGATTTGATATATGGTTTCCAAGAAAGATTGGAAGTAAGAGTTAATCCTAGAAGATGAAGAGTTGATGACTCATCGAGTACACCACCGTTCATAAATATAGGAAGATCTAAATTATTGCGATAACGATTAGCTGAAAAAAATTGAGTTTTATCTGAATTAAAGTTCACCAGCCACTGCGAGCCCCATGCTGTAGCAGAAGTGAGATCCTTTTCAAGCTCAAATGCCCCCTCCAAGCAATCAGAGGGTGTTGGTTTCTTATCACGACAAGAATAAATGGTAGTATCATCAGCAAACAATGCCACCTTAGATGTGAGAATATCTGGAAGATCGTTAATGTAAATTAAAAAGAGTATAAGGCCAAGGATAGAACCTTGAGGAACCCCTGAAATTACAGAATAAGAAGAAGAGTGTTGTCCATCGAGGACAACTTTTATGCTACGACTGGAAAGGAAGGATTCAATGATCTTAAAGATGTTGCCGGATACACCATAAGAAGAAAGCTTATGGAGAAGACCAGCATGCCAAACTTTATCAAACGCTTTTGAAATGTCAAGAGCGATGGCCTTAACCTCTCCACCTTTATCTAATGCACGATAAAACCTGTCAGTTATTACTGTTAGCAAATCAGCTGTAGAACGAGAAGATCGAAATCCATATTGATGGTCAGGAAGTAAGTTATTAGATTCAAGATGAGAAATTAAGTGTTTGTTAATTAAAGATTCAAAAACCTTGCTTATGATAGGAAGAAGACTTATGGGACGGTAGTTAGACGAATCAGATCGCTCCCCAGAATTTTTGAAGATAGGGATAACAGATGCGGCTTTCCAGCAGGCTGGAAAACAAGACTCTGATAAGCACTTTTTGAATAGTTTTGAGAGTATAGACGACAGCTCCGGAGAACACTTCTGCAAGACAATAACAGGTACGTTGTCTGGGCCACAAGCTGTAGAAGAGTCTAGGCAGGAAATCACTTTAGATACAGATGATGGAGTGATATGAATGTCAAGCAATGGATCAACCTGTTTGTTGGCAATATCAGGTAGAACGCAATTAGTGGAATCAAGAGATGATATTGATGAAAAATTTTTAGCAAACAGTTCGGCTTTGTCTTTAGATGAGGTGACAAAGTCTGAACCATACAAGAGAGGTTTATTATTAAAGAGAGGTTTATTATTAAAGATTCTCCAGAAGTCACGAGAGCCTAATTTTTGAGATGAGATACGAGATTTCATGACTTGAGAATAGCGGGTTTGGCGTTAGACAAAACCTTTTTACAGTTGTTTCTAGCAGTTAAAAACAGACGTCTGTTTTCTGGAGAATTGTTTTGCTGATAAATATGGAAGTAATGGTTTCGATTGGCAATTGCAGTAGCACAGTATGAGGAAAACCATGGAGGAGAGTGAGGCTTGACCTGAAATCGTCGAGAGGGAATAAAAGATTCCATGCCAGCCTGAATCCACGAAGTTATGTAAGAAGCACATTTGTCGACAGGAAGTTGAAAGATTTCTACCCAAGGGCCATCGCGAAGAAAATCACGGAAAGAATCCCAGTCAGCTTTACTGTAGTTGTAAGAGGTTCGATAATAGGGGTATTCAGGTGATGAAGAAGAATGAGATATTAGTTTTAAAGAGATCAAACTGTGATCAGAAGCACCTAAGGGTGAATGTGGAGAAACTGAGCACTGACTAGGATCAGAAACAAGACATAAGTCGAGTAGAGAAGGTAAATGATTAGGGTTGTCAGGAAAGTGAGTTGGAAAGTTGACTATTTGAGTTAGGGGTTGAGAAAGGCAAAAGTTGTGGGCTTTAATGCCTGCAGAGTCACTGACACTAGAGCCAAGCCATTCAGAGTGGTGAGCATTAAAGTCACCGACAACAACTATATTAGCTAATGGATAAAGAGAGAGGGCTTGGTCAATATGATCAAAAATAACATCAAAAAGAGTGCAGTCTTGAGATGAAGGAGAGCGATATAGAACAAAGAGAAAGGCAATAGAGTGAAGTGGTGCTAAACGAAAGCACATGAAAGAATAGTCTGTGGATTCAAACCTAGTTTCACGACAAACAGGTGAATTCTTACGAATGTAAATGCCCAGGCCAAGCATGTGACTGTTGGAGTCTTTACGAATCAGAGGAAGATAACCATCAACACTAAGATCACAAGATGAGACAGCCGTACTCAAATTAGTCTCACAAAGAGCAAGTAGGTCTGGTGAACTTTGCAAGAGATAAGACTCAACAGAAGAAAAGTTACTTCGAAGACCACGAATATTAGTGAATGATAGGTTTAGAAAACTTGGTGATGATGATGGTTTTTTGTGTTTTATAGTTTTTGGTACTTTATTCATTATTAAATTAGATTGAAGAGCTTGACTCAAAGCATAGATAGTACTCAGAACACCGTTTAATAGCCCAAGCAATTGCCTCATTACTACTAATAAACCCTAAGCCGTAACAAAGGGCTCCAAATGTGGCCTCCGCAATGCACACCAAAAGTACAAATAGGGACACCATCCATGCGCAACATGGCACTGTTAATACTTTGATATTTTTCAGCTGTTGATGGAATCAGCCTCTCTGAGAGCTACCACAGAGTTCGGGAAACCTGACTACCAGCCGGCTTCAGAACCATAAAACTGAGTTTTAGAGCTGTACCCTCATAAGGAGATAATAGAATGAGTTGCCTAGTCATAAAAACAGTGACACAAGCAAACCCATGCATTGAGTCAAGAATATCCAGCATTCAACATCCTAAACTGGAAACAATGTATTAAAAATACATCTGCGCCAGTCTAATAGATGAAGAAGGGGTGCGAGGCTGGTCAACAGATAGAATCTGTTTACCCCTTAAGTCTTTGCCTAGGAGGCCTTCTACAAGACAGTAGCTGGGTGCATTTAACATCTGCCCAAGATGAGTATTTTTATCGAGACACCATCTCTAGCCTTTACTCAACCAAAAGCCCCAAGGCAGGGGGTGTTTTAAATCGGAGTTGGCATCTCCTAGCCTTTGCCTAAAAAGGCGTATCCTACAAGGTAGCAGGACATGAAGCATAAACAGAATAATTTGGTGTTGATTTGATAAACATTTAGTGCATTCAAGATTTTCAGCTTTTTTAAAACGAATTTAGTACAAAAGGAATAAAGTTTCATTTAGTTAATTAAAAAAACTAATAAAAAAGTTTTGAAAGAATCTAAAAATTTAAAGTAATTATTTAATAAAGAGGGTTTATTAAGTAGATCAAATAGCCTTCAAAATTATAGTATTGGTTTGAATCCAATACCCTCTGTTTATGAAAAATTTAATACTTTTAATAAGTTTTTTCACTTGTTTATTATTTAATAACTTTGTTTATTGAGATATTCCTGAAATAAGTCAACTTTCTTTTTAGGATAGTTGATTTCTTCATCTTGTAGTAATAACTTAATATTTTTTCATGATGATACAATGTTTTATATGGTAATTATTCTTGTATTGGTAGGTTGATCATTATTTTCTAAGATTAATAATAAAAATTATAAAAAATTTTTATTAGAAAATAATTTTATTGAAATTGTATGAACATTAATACCTCCTATTATATTAAGTGTTATAGCTATTCCTTCCTTATTTTTATTATATTCTATATGATGAAAATGTTGAACCTTCTTTAACTGTAAAAATAGTTGGTTACCAATGATATTGATAATATGAATACTCTAATTTTTCACCAAATATGGAACTTGATTCTTACATGATTCCTACTGCAGATTTGAATCAAGGTGATTTTAGATTACTTGAAACTGATAATGATCTCGTTTTACCTGTTAAAACAAAAATTAAATTGATCGTTTCAAGTGCTGATGTTATTCATTGTTGAACCGTTAAAGTAGGCTTTAGGTGTAAAAGTAGTTGCTATCCCAGGTTAAATCAATTAAATTTTATTATTAACAGACCTGGTAAATTTTTTGGTCTTTGATGTTTGTTGTACTTTAGTTTTCCTAGATTTTCGTCAATAAGTATCCTTAAAATACACCTTCTCGTTTTTAAACTTTTCGATTATATGGTATTAGTTTGTACTCCGAAAATAATATGTTTGAATTTTTCTGGATGATTCGTCAGAACTCTTTCAAAACCTTTCCAAAGATAGAAAATATAATTATTTTAAAGCTCATTCAAAGAAATCTATGTTTTAGTTAAACAAATTATATTTAAAATATTTTCTTTTTTTTCTTAAAAAGGTATATATTTTGTTCGGAAAAAAAAAGAATATAAAAAAAGTATTGCCTTTTTTTCTAAGTGCGTATGCTTAGTTTATTTTAAAAACTAAAATGTTATAAAGGATCATCCGTAAATTACGCAACGCAAAACAAATTTAAAAAACAAAGGTCGGAGATAGGAGCAGGAGCTCTTTTACAAGGCAATTTTCATTAGACTTTTATGGGCAATTTTTTTATTTTTTTATTTTTTTATTAAAACTCAGCGAGGGAAAACTTTTGATTTTTTTGTTTTGTTTATTGTGAAAGTTTGCATTACGTAATTTATGGACGATCCCTAAGAAAATTGTGTTCATCTGTTTGTAATAAATGTTTTATAAAAGCTAGTTGTTGGATTTTAGATTTTGTAAAAGCTAGTGGCGGGTTTTAGGGGGAAGCATGGGTTAATAGCCCCCCCTCCTTGGGACTTTTTTTCAGAAATATTCTTTTGTAAATTGACTACTTTAAAGAATTGGACTACTATGCTGACGAATGAAATTGACCATTATACGTAATTATACGTATATGAACTTGATTATTGCACTGAAGTACAAAAAATTAAAAAAGAAAGTTACTTATAAATGAAAATATGAGGACATTTTTTTTTTTTCAAGACCTTTTTAGCCCCCTTCTTTGCGAGTGACAAAACCCGCTCCTAATATTTTACTTTTAAAATAATTCTTATCAAAGCATATTTAAAATTAAGATGTAAGTGAAAAAAAAAAAACTCAAAATAAATGGCATGAAGAAAATTATTTCTTTAACAGTTACCCGCCCGTTCGCTTGACGGGTACCCGGAAAGACACTCTATGATTTTTAACACTCCTAATAAAAACCCAAAGAGTGTAATGGTTGCTTTAAAGCCTATTTAAAGTTTCCTTAACTAATTTAATTACTGCAGGTTCTGTCGAGTGAACTTTTCTAAATCCGTACTGATTATTAATAATGTTAAAATATCATCTTTATGTATTAAAACCATTCTTGCTAATTTCAAATAGTCAGGAAACACTTCATTTTTAAATGAAAGATTACAAATAAACAGTAACGGGTGATTCGGAAGTTATCGGACAAATCCTAATTTCATTATTTGAGCATAATAATTAGTTTTTGTGGTTTTATGCGTAGGCATAAACGTTCTATAAAATATAAACTTTATTATTTGAAACACAATTATTTAAAATGAGGTTAAATGCAGCTGAACGAGAATCTTTTCGAAAGCGACTAAAAATGTTTTTTGTAAATAAACCTAATATAAATAAAAAAAAAATCGTAAAACATTTTGAAAAGGAAGGATTTGCTCGAAGTACAATATATGATAACCTAAAAAGACTTGAAACTGTTCAATCGTTTTTTGATAGAAAACACCCTGGTCGTCCGACATCCTGGACTAGAGAAAAGAAAGCCGAGTTAACGAGACTTGTCAACAATCAAAAAGGGGTCAGTCAGAGAAAAATAGGTATTAAATTCGGTGTAAATCAATCGACAATTGGTCGTCAGTTAAAAAAATGAATATTAAATATAGAAAACGTGAAAAGACATCCAAAATACACTATAGAACAACAAATAAAGGCAAAGAAAAGAAGCAGGAAGCTAGTTAACCAACTCTATAACACAAAATCGCTTCTAGTCATCGATGACGAAAAATACTTTTGTTTTGCAGGGGACAACATGCCTGGAAATTCTGGATACTACACAAACAACAAAAAGAAATGCCCAGAAAGTGTTCGTTTTATAGGAAAAGAGAAACTTCCAAAAAAATTATTAATGCGGATATCTGACCGTGGTATGTCTGATTCATTGTATCGCACTTCCAAGGCTGTAGCGATTAATTCATCAATCTATATTAATGAATGTTCAGAAAAACGACTTCTTCCATTTATTCACAAGTATCATGGAGACTTTTACTATTTATTTTGGCCAGATTTAGCAAGTTCTCATTATTCTAAAGATTCTCTAAATTGGATAGACCAATATGTCTATTACGTTGATAAAGAATCCAATCCCCCAAATGTGCCTCAAGCACGACCAATTGAAAATTTTTGGGGACATTTGGCACAGAAGGTTTACGAGGGAGATTGGCAAGCTTCAACAGAACAAGTTTTGATTGATCGCATTAAACTAAAACTACAATAAATTGATTTAAACTTTTTACAGTCGCATATGAAAGACGTCAGAGCAAAATTGAGATCAATTGCAGATGGTGGTATTTTTTCATATAAAAAATAATATATTTTTATTAAAAGACAAATGCTTTATTTAAAAAAAATATAATAATAGTTTGTTTTTTTATTTATAAATAAGTTATTGACGTTTTTATTTTGTCCGATAACTTCCGCATCACCCGTTAAGTAATGAACACATTATTATCAAAAATTTGAGAGCTGGCATCATCGAGACCTGTGCTTTTGCCTAGTTTTATCAAGTTAAAACATATTTTAAACTCATCCAGTACAGGATCCACTTTTTTTTCAGATTTTATTAAAAAGTTTTTTTTCTTAAAGTTTATTTATTTGCTGCTTTTTTGCGACATTTACAAAAAATCATTAAAACATTCTGCAATATCTTATTGCTAATTGATTACTTTTCTTTCGTCATCAGCGTATAATTATGCATTCTAATTCAGGATCACTTGCGGAGAAGAATAGACTACTAGAAAAAATAACAATCAAAGTGCCCGATCAAAAAAAAAAGCAAATAGAAGTATTTCATGTTTTAATTTTTTGTATGGCAGATGGAAAAGTATGTAATGTTCTGACAGACGCTTCTTCAATCAAAAAATGTTTTATATGTGATGCAACCTCAAAGCAATTTACAATATTGAACAAATAGTTGAGACGAGTAATAAAATTGAAAACTTATAATTTGGTTCATCTTTGCTACGCGGTTGGATTCGAATGTTTAAATGCATTTTGTACTTGACTTATAAACTACTAATCAAGAAGTGACAAGCTCACGGACGTGATAAAAAAATAGTTGTAAATAATAAAGAATTCAGAGAACAGTGTGATTTGATTTATGAAAAACCAAAGGAAATTCTTTCGAGCTTTGATTTTCTTTTTTTAATTGTTCTTTTTTTTTTTTTTTTAAATTAAAATATATTTAACATGAGTAAATAAATATTTAAAAATCTATGCAATAATATTTCTAATGTATAACAACCGCCTTTTTAAATTAACTTTTAGAGAATCCAAAACTGAAAAAATTATATTTTTTGCCAGTTTTACAACTATTCTGTCCCACAGTGCGGTGCGATATCCAAAGTATGGCACTACGCCGACTTATCATCAATAGGTTTTTGAATTATGTTTACGTTCCGTGCCAGCTGGGTTAGGGAATAGGGCACTAAGCGTTAAGACCTGTTACAAGGAGGGGTAGGATAATGCTCAAAACTGCCGAAAACTGTCGCGTTACGTAATTTATAAATGACCCCTTAATATTGGCATTTTTTTCAAGCTTATTTAAAAAAAAAAAAACATAAAACCATTTGGTATTGAACAAAAATAATTTTTAAAATCACGCACGCATTGCTGATAGCTAGAAAAAAATGTTTCCTTAACTCTTACTCAAGGCTAGATTATATTAGAAATTATATTAGCCATGAACCTTAAACTATTAATTTTATGATTAAGAGACTCGTACTCGACACAGTTTATTCCCAAATTTTAGAAGCAATAATAATTAAAAAGATTATTAAGGGTCGGATCCTAGATTCAATGAAAATGCCTGGATCCAAGGGTTTATCTATGAATGATTACTACAATGTCCGGGATTGTCACTACTACAAAATCAGTTTAAAATAACATCAGCACAATTTAATTGGTTTAGGTCAAACCGGTTTAAAACATATAGATCATACAATTCAATAAAAATTTATAACAATTTTAAATAAATCAATACATTTTTTTTGCTTGAAACTGTCGTTATAGAACTTATAAACTTCATTAAATAAAAGAATCAAAGGTAAAGATTTCATAACTATCACGTTTACATAAAACATAAGATTGTGCTACATATTCATACCTACTTCATGCTGGAATGAAGGATTAGACATTTGCAAAAGGTTTTGTAATTGTGTAGCATCATCAAGTGTATTATGTAAAAGCACAGTAGTAGTATGATCAACATCTACTGCTTCATTGCCCTCTGGGTCAATGTTTTCACTAACATGCGTCATTTCATTACTTTGGATTGAAACATCTTCATCAGAGATAACCTCCTTTGATCTTTTGCTATGTAAGTGGTGAAACAGTCTATCTTCGTTGCTTCCTTCCCTTTTCATTTTTTTATCAGAATTCAATTTTATTTCAGATTTAATATTTCGCTGGGGTTGATACTTACGCAAGTCATCTTCAATGTTTATACCAAGACTCATTTTAACAGCTAAAACATGCGAGCATAACCCACTCCTGTTTTCCAGACATGAACAAGAAACTTTAGGAAACAAACTGACTTCATAATAAGTAACAGGGTTGACTTTTACAGTGAAAGTCTGCTGTTTGCTATTTAACTCAATTGCACCAGCTTTTAATAGCTGAGTAGCTGCAGACTGTAAATTCATTTTGATTTCAGAATTCTCAGCATCATCTTTTAAAATTCCTTCTGCCACCAACACCTGTTTATTTTGAATATAAAACAAAATCTGGTCAGGTGGACAGGAAGGAGAACTATTATTAATATCATCCATATTTCTTTGAAGTGCTTGAAATTCTGCACGCATTGTGTATGGTCCTACTCCGCAAAAGCTTTTAGAAATCTCACAGGACAACCAACGCTGTAATAAACAAAGAGACAATACAGTTGATTGAACGGGTGAATTTCCTGAGACTTTTAGTTGTCTAATAACAATTTCCATACCTTCATTACTTTTATCAGTCACGCCTGTATAGGGATTATACACATTCCACTTTTCAAGTGCCCATCTGCCTAATCTATCATTAACAACTTCATGAATTTCTTTCATGTAATACTCTTCAAAAAAGTCATGCCAGCGAGTTTTACACTCAACGAGTGCTTCTTCATATAGTTCTTTAGAGCGCCTTGAAAAAAGTTGGCGCAAATCTTCTATATAAACTGTAACTTCCTGCTGACTAGCACCATTAGCATACAACCACGCTTTTGTATTTGCTATAACATCTTTCCAAGAAAATAGTGTATGCATATTTGGAAAAACAGTGCTAATTGCAGAAAATTTATTTGGATCCAAATTTAAGACAACTGGATTAGAACTTCCAACTATACTAGGTACCATTTGGGATAAAATTCGACAAAGCTCTTGATGTGCTAATCCACAAGTTTTTTCATGAATGACAAAGTGAGATGGAATAGTAGGACGCTCTAGAAAAGCTGGATGAGTAAACAAGAAGGAAGACACAACATAATCTCCTAGCTCATATGAATTACTATAAGAAAATAATGGTCGTGGCTCCTGATTCAATCCTAGTAAATTCTCAAGATCATCAGATATTTCTTTTGAGCCAAAAACAATAATCAAATCAGGAAAATGGGAAATTAACTTAACATAAGAGTCTAAGCCATAAGCTATTCTGTGAAGCTCGAGAAAATCTTCTTTTGATAAAATACACTTTTTTTGTTGTTTTGGTTTTACAGCTCGGTGAACAGTTCCTTTTTTATCGTCATATCTTGAATATTGGTGCTCACTAGAAACAACAGACTTATCTGAATGTTTTAATTCTTTTTTAGAGTCTCGCATTGCAGCTATTGTATGATCTCCAAAATAATGTACAACAACTGGAACTCTTTCCCGCTCGTCATTTATTAACTGATAAACATTTTTATGAAATTTTGAAACCTTTCCATTACTCATATAAGCAGCATAATATCTTTTTTGGACTGTTGGATTTTTTCCAGGTACAAGTTTAGGTCCATAATGGCACCATTTGTACCCATCGTTTTTCCAGGAATCTATACAAATAATAATATTAACAATAATAATTATATATATATACATACATATATATATATATATATATATATATATATATATATATATATATATATATATATATATATATATATATATATGTATAAATATATATCATACAACAAACGACATAACAATAATGATACAAAAGAATAAATAATTTTGATATTATAACCAAAGCAAAAATGTCACACAGGAGGAAGTTATTGCAGTTTTATTTTTTGTTTTGAAATAATTGCAAGTCGAATTTGTAGTAAAAGTTTAGTTTAAAATTTAAAAAAAGTCCAATTTAAAATGAAAACTGAAATTAAGTTCTTGACAAGTTGATTAAGTCACTTAACAGTGTTGTTTCTACAACACTGTTTAGTGACTTAGATGTTAATCCAAGGCAGCAATTTTAGTACTTAGAAACCGAAAAATTAGCATAAGTTTATTTAAACATCATGATCCAATTAAGTCAAAGTAAAATAGATCTAATGTTAACAAAATGATACATTCTTTTTTGTTTCTCACCTTCACCGTTTAAAGGAATAAGCAAAAAAGTATCTCCTCCTTTTGGATTTTCAGGAACTTTATGAATAACTTTATATTGATCAGTATTATTTAATATTTCTATGGCAGTTTCAAGTTTTAAAGTTTGATTACATCGAAGAATTACAGGGTCACTATCCACTAAGGACGTGCCACAGTTGGGTAACTGTTTTTGATCGCTCAAAATGGACGCCATAGTTCACTTGACAGAACAGATAGTTGTACTGTAGAAAGTTCACAGACCCGAGATTTTTAAAAATGCCAGACTTGAAATATATGGCGCTAATTGTGCAAAATGTAACAATGAAGACGACTTTGTGGCAGGGGCGGATCCAGACCATCAAGTAATGATGGTCTGGATCTGATGGATGATAATGATTTTTAGATTTTTTCAGCAACCTTATAAATCATATAAAGTTTTAGTTAATTTTTGTTTAAATATCAGAAACTTATTGGGTGAAACTAGTTGACAAAGTTTTTGTCAAGAACACCCAAAAGTTATATCTTTGTTTTAGTTGCTTTGATAATATTGTTTAATAATAGCGATAGTGTTTCTATAGTAGTAATAGCTTTATCAATATTGCTATAGTTACTTCTTTAATTGTCATTTTCATTTTATAAAAATTATGAAGGAATACTACAGACTCAAAGGAACTTTATTTTTATATATTTGTGCATAATTTTTACTCTAACGTCTAACGTTCTTTTTTCATTTTGAAACAAAATGCAAACACAATTAAAAATATAACTGATTCTTGGTAAGTCTAACACTGGTTAACTCAAACTTTGGTTTGTTTCTCTCGACTGCATATTCCCTTAAGTATAATCGCTATAATCCCTTGAAAACAAGAGCAACTGTTTTACTTTGCTTAAGTCAAACATACGTTCAGTCAAACCATTTTCCTTGGTTCCTTGGTGGTTTAAGATCCCCTAAAATATAAGATTGTCGTTACAAAATCCTGCTTTTATTTTAAAAAGAAATAGAAAGCAACAAAATATCGTTTACATACCTGCTTTGGAATTTTGCACGCACTTATGACAGAAAACAAAACTGAGACGTTTTGTTTAAAGAAAATATCTCTTGTAATCATAATGTACACAGTCAATGGTTTTTTAACGTTTTGTATCAAAACTAATGTGACTGTGCAGTGACAGATGTTTATAAAACTACAATGACTTTCCAAACAGTAAACGACTTTTTTTTGTAAAGAAGAAAAACAAAAAGTTATAAGTTAACTAATTTCAAAGTTTTAGGGCAATTTAGATTTGTTTTTATGTATTAAAAAGGTTTTCGGCAAAAACCCGTATGACGTGCCCTCCCAACTTAAAATCTACTCGCGCTGGCCCTGCTTTCAAAGATGTGTATGCATCAATATCTCTGTTTTGCTTGTTTGTTTGGTTTATTCATGGTCAACAAGATTTACAAGTTATTGACAAAAGCGGCACACCAGTCCACTCTGTGATGAAAATAGAGTTTTTAGATTTCAGCTAAAGTTAAGATGCCGGAGCAAAGAAAGTTTGTATTTGAAATTTTCCAGGTTCTTTGATTCACCGCGTTTTGGTGTAAAGCATTCCATTTTTTGACAACACGGTTGGTGAGCAAGTTGTTTCTTTTTGAGCAGCTTCGTACAAGTTGTGCTTTCAGTTGCTTTGTGCATCCACGCGGTCAAAGACTGTACTTTAAAGAATTGGTGTTTGGTTGGTGGTAAGGGATTGAGAAGTTAATTTTGTCAATTTTGCCCATAATTTTGTATTGCTCAATAAGATCTCCTCTTTCTCGTTGTTCGGTGAGCATTGTCAAGTTAAATCTTGATAGTCTCTGAATGTAGGGCAAGCGCTTTAAGTTAACAATATAATTTGTCTCCAGGTGTTAAACTTGTTTGAGTGTGGCTATGTCTTGAGCTAGAAATAGTGATGTCTTGTTTTTAAGCAAGCTCTAAATCTGGGCAAACGTATGAAGTAGACAGTGTGCGTCATAATGCTAAACTTAGACCTCAAAAAGCTTTCTTTAGTCTGCCAAGCATTCAGCTGCCAACTAATGCAGCCTTGAAGACTTGTTTTTTAACCTTCAGATTGTTATTCATAACAACGCGCAGGTCTCGTTGAGATGATGTGCATGACAGCTTATACAGTTGGTCTGCCAAGTTATTCAAAGTGTAAATTGCAGTAAATTTTTTGGTGTTGCTGCGCGAATTGTGTATCGTAAAACACAAATTAATTTTTTTATCTTTAGATTTTGGGGCACCTAATTTTGTGGGGATCCTTATGCCATGGCACACCCTGTTTGTATTTAAACCCGGACCTGTATATTAAATTAAAATCTATTTTGCTTTTAATTGTGGATTAAAGATTGTCTACTACCAACTACCGTACTTGTTGATGGAAGCGATAAAATTTAGCTAGCAGTATTAGACAATATTGGAGCATATGAACAACATGCCAATATGAATAACACTACAACAAGATCAAAAATTGATTCTTCAAAATTAACCTAGTGGCTGTCCATTATTTATGTCAACAATTTTTTGGCAATTTTTACCTCCACCTTTCCCTTGTCAACAATTTGTCAAACTTCCAGAGCCAGATAAATTTTCTGACTCCCCCCCCCCCTATTTTATTGAAATAATCAATGGACATACCTTAACTATGTTTAAAATTTAATATAGTAGTATTTTAAAAGAGTAACTTTACAAAATATAGTTTTTCCTTTATTTTGCAGTGCTTTTTTAACATTGATGTGTAAATGGTTATAGATAATATATAGGATAATATACTTTACATTAAATAAAAAAGCATGCATATTTCAAAGTTTATTTGATATGGAACTGTTTCAAGTTTAATATCTAAAATTTAAAGAATACTAAAAAAGAAAAAAAAAACACAATAAAATACATGTTTTTAGGAATGCTCTGTTTTTTTTGCGTTGATTTTTTTTGAGTCTGACACGTTGATTTTTCTTGAGTCTGAACTCTACTAATGAAGCATCTTGTGCCTCACGTACAATGCACCCCACATAAACCAGCTTTCTTGCTACTCGGCAACCATGAATCGCACATTAACCTAGAAGTTTTGAATTTTGCGAAGGCCAATGGAGTTGTAATGTTGCTCTTTCCGCCTAACTGTTTATACAAGTTGTAGCCGTTAGAGAGATCTGTCTACTTTCCTTACAAAAAAATTTTTAACAATTTTTAACATGGTGGATGACAGCATGAACCTTGGGAGTGTTGGTAGCGTCCTGAAGTTGTAAATAGGAGACTATGATTAACTCTATTTTTTCAAAATAATTTTCATCAAGGTCATTGCCAAAACAAGCATGGACAACGTCATTAAGTTTTCCTGGAAGCTGAATAAGTGCCAACTGGCATAAGTGCGAAGCATTGCAAAAACTGGTATAGGTACGAAATGGCATATGTGCAAAGTGCGCCAAAAAATTTGCAAACATTGGCATAAAAGTGAATTGGCATAAGTGCATAGCAGTTACAAAAACTGGAATAAGTATGAACTGGCATAAGTGCACTGAATAAAATCGCACTTATGCCAGTTCGCACTTATGCCAATTTGCACTTATGCCAATGTTTGCAAACTTTTTCTGCGCACTTATGTCAGTTTGTACTTGAGCTAGTTTTTCAACTAGTTCATACTTATGCCTGTTCGCACTTATGCAAGTTTACTCTTACGCCAGTTTGCATATACGCCATTTGCAGTTATGCCAGTTCGCACTTATGAAATTTGGGCTTATTTAGTTGTCCAGAATTTTCTTAGTGTGTCAATAAAAGGAACAGCTGGAAAGAAGGAGTGCTGCTGGGTCAATCTTTCCAAAACATCCACATTCTTCAAAAGCTTCCTGCACTTATTTCCAGCAAGTTGTTTTCCATGAAATGGTTGCTGTTGAATATGATGTAATGCCAGAACATGTGTCCAAATCTTTGAGAGACTGTAGAAGATGATTTACGACACCAAGCAGCAGATGAAGCTCCATGGGTGGAAGCACATCAATGAAAAAAGGATTCATCTGAAGCATAGATGATGAGTGCATGAATAGAGTTTCTGAATGAAATTACTTTCTTGATGTTAGCACCGGTCACATTGAAGGCCTGATAATCTCTACTGATTGATCCAAAAGTTCTTAGAGATTCACACTTTGCAAGATCTTTTGATGAAATATCACACCAATAGCATGGGTTTGCACTAGAATGTGCTTGTAGACCACAAATTATATTTATCAGCTTCATATCACAACAGAAAAAAAAAGCGAAGTTCGTCAAGGTTCAGCAGATCAAAAACTTGCTTGACATTGCTGTAGTTTACCCAAAGATTATCAGAACAGGCAATCAGTAACTGACGCTTAACATTAGAATCATTATCCATAGAATTGGTGAGAAGTTGTTTTAATAGCGGAGATGATGAAGCTGAACCTTTTTCCATTATTCCAAAGCTTACTTTTAGAAATCCACCATCATCCACTCCCAGCTTCACAATGTAGTCATCAGAGAGGTTTATAGTTTCAAGAACTAGCTGATAAAGAACTTTTAAGTATTTGCAATAAAGTGCAAGTTTATCCACCTGATTTGTGCCTTTGTCAGTTTGCTCAACTGATCAAACTTGGAGAGGAAGTTGTTTTCAACAATCCAACTAGGAACAACTTGATTTAGTGTTGACATCAGCTTTTTCGCACCAGAATTAGACAGCGTATTGTGTTGTATTGCACATAAAGAAGACCTTTTACTGTTTGTTCTGGTCCTTCATTGAAAAGTCTTCTTGCTCTTGAAGATGAGCCTTGAAAATAATTAAGAGAGATTTTACATTATTATGCCTTACATAGATTTAAAATATGAAGCTAAAACTTTAATTACCTAATAAAATGTTACCTGGAAGAACTGGAATAGGGTAGCCTCCTATTTCCTTATTCCTATTCTACTAAGACGAACTGTTCCGTGAGGTAAAACTTCCTTGTTGACAATGACTGATGCTGCAACTCTTTAAGCTGCCGCAGAGTCCTTTGAGAAGACTTCTGCTAAATTCTTTTGCAAGTTAGACCTTGAGCAATTGTGTGGGAGACTCTTGCTAAAAATTGAAAAGCATTAAGTACATTTTCTTTCAACTAAGTTCTGATTTGTATCAGGTTTCTGGGTTGCCAAGATTGGATGTGAAGAATTGTGTTTTGCTTTACTAAATGAGCAAATTAAACAATTACAAACCGAATCTCCTGTAACAGGATGGACTTATAACAGGGTGGAGATAATAGAGAAGTCAAACAGCCATGTTTGGGTTTTAAGCTTTCCCTCCTCAAGCCTCCAAAGGTTGGAGCGGCAACGCTCACAAATGCCAGTTAGGACTTTTGGATCATTTAAGTCAACTGTCTGCTTCAGATTTTGTTGCTATATGCTTTCAAAAGTTACAGGCCTCCTAGAACCAACAGTGACTATGGTATATCTTAAAGTTCCTGCTTTAGCTACTCTTAGTCAAGAACTTCCTGTCTTGGCTACTGGTAATAATCATGATAATAACAATGTTCGTAATTTTTTATATAAACTTTGATTGTGATATTTTGCCTTTATTCAGGTGCAGGACAAAACAATACTAGAAATAAAATAATTTGAAGAATTTGAAAGCATTCGGCCAATATTAGATGTGCTCTGTGTGTTGCCTTTAGACTCACGAGGCATGCTAAAGTACAGATTTACATGCTACTAAATACATATGTGGCTTCTGTTGTGACGACTGAGCTGCTGAGGTGTAATCTTAATTTTTTTCTTCTATGTTTTTTTATTAGTTGTCTTTGTTTATTTTTCTTAATTTCCTTTTTTTTTCTCTCGAAGTTTTATTTAATGTTTTTTTTTTAGGTGTTACTCCTTTGAATAGTTACAAGTTGTTCACCATATATAACTGTACAAGTGACACCTAACCTTATTTATGTAATTTTATCATGTATTTTTGTAAAATTTATGTAGTAGTTTCATTTATTTTGCCGTTGAGAATATATACAATGTACAAATATAACAAAAGGAAATGACTGGAGCAAGAAAAAGGCATCAACTAGCCTTATCACCGAGCCTCATTACAATCGTATTTTACAAGTCCGTAAAATATTAAAAAATCTTTACAAAACATTAAGTATAAGAAGTTAAGAAACAAAAAAGTACTAAAAAATTAAAAGTAAACCTAGTTAAGAAAGTTAAACCTAGTTAAGAAACCTAGTTAAGAAATGTATAAATATATATGTGTATATACATACACACATACGCACATGACATATACACCCATACATACATATGTGCATATATACATGTATATATACATGTTACCTCGTATTGTCGTTTTTATAATAAAATGAATAAAATTCCGTCCACAACAACATAAAATATATAAAAGTGTCAAAAATAAAATAAATATGAGATAATTTACAAAAAGATACTGCATGTTTAGGTTAAATGAAACAAAAAAATAAAACTTTTTAAACTTCAAGACTAAATATTCAAAAGTAAACATTTTTAAAGAAGTGTGATAAAGACATCGGTATTCTTAATAATAATAGTTGATCTTATTATTATTTTTAGTTTTTTGGTAGTTAACATGTTAAATTTGTTTAAGTTTATTAATTTTCAGCAACTATTGCTTTATCGTATATAAGTTTACCATCTACTAGAATTTTTTTGGGCTGGTTATTTTTTTCATAATTTTTTGAATTGCCAATAATTTCTTTAATTACCTTCCACGTCTTTTTGGTGTTTCCGTTAGTTTGTTCTAACAACTTTGAGTAATAAAGTTTTTTTTTTGCAACACTATAATAAACTCAGCGACTCTCAACCTTGTTAACGACCCGGTGGCCCTTTGGACTTTCTCTACCCTGCTTACCTTATCGCAACGCCTCTGATGGGAAGCAATATAATGCTTATCTGTTACATAATATTTTATCAGAGAAAGTAGATATTCTTTCTTCCAATCAGGTCTATATTTATAAAGTTTTTTTTTAATTATTATTCAGCCACATTTTTAAAATTTTAAACCACAGTTCTGGTTTATTTCGCATGGCTAATATTAGTACAACAAACCGGAATTTAAGGCCACTCGGAATTAAATATAACGTTGGACGTCCGTCTAAGGATCACGACTATAGGATCAACATGGCCGAAATAAATGTGACCGAGTTATCAAATGCTGAGTTACGAAAGAAGCTCACAGAGTTTGGAAAATCTGTCGGTCCTATAACTAAATCTACTAGAGTTACGTTAGAAAATAAACTGAAAAAATTGATAAATGAATCTGAGCAATCTATTTCGAACTCCTCTAATCACAAAAAAAAAGTTGTTCGCAAGTCAAACATATCTTCTCGTCGCTCATCTTTATCTCGAAGCGATTCTTCAAATTTAAAATTTGCTCCTTTTTCCAGTGACGAAGAAGATGAAGTTTTATTTAAATTAAAGAAATCTAAAAATTCAGAAAAATTGTTAGATTTAGAAAAACCTAAATTAGTTAATAAAAATGAACCTATTGAAGCAAAAGTTCAAATTCCTTCTACTTATACAAGTGCATCACCTAATTCACAAAATATTATGAGTAAAAGTTCTCAATTGATTGGAACAAAATATATTTCTTCTAATGATTATCAATCTAGTTGTGATTTAAATAGAAAAAACGTTGCATTAAATGCAGAATATAGTGATGATGAACATTTTTTGGAAAAATTAAATGAAGAAAAGCGTCAAAATATTATAAGATTATCAAAGAAACAAATAATGTCTCCATCAATGGAAAATAATGTTTTTCGCACTCCTGGTTCTCCTGTTGTAGTATCAAGAACTTCAATGAATACCATTGATAAAAATATACGAGGAGAAGTAGATGCTTGTAAAGCTGAGGTAAGGAATAGTTTTACTTCTAAAAAGCCAAGTCCACCAACAGTTTCCAGACGTGTTCAGTTATCGTCATATAACAATTACAACACAAAAAATAAAGTTGAAGGATTCAAAGATAGAGAAGGAAATAAAAATGAACATAGTGAAAAACATTTTTTTTTTATAAAATGTTTGAAAAGTATGTTTAGTGGGAAACAATTGAAATGCATAGCTTGTATATTACTATTTGGTTTAAGTGCTGTTCTAGTTGGATTATATTGGTACAATGAAGAAGATCCTCTTAAACTCACATATTTAAAAGGTACTTGATTTGATTATACACATACATACTTAATAAAATGTGCTCATAAAACGTCACTTAGGATGTTATACTGATATATTTATTGACAAAAACTTCAGTACTTAAGGTTTGTAGGAACAAATTCAAAACTAATATATATATATATATATCAGGCCTTGTTTTAAATAAAAAAAATGCTTAATCGCATCATATGAATTTAACGTCATTAAATTCTTTTTATTTTTTAAAGACATTAAATTTTTTTAACTTATTGGGAATGTTTATTTTCTATGTATATATATATATATATATATATATATATATATATATATATATATATATATATATATATATATATAGTTTGTTGTCTTTGGGAAGAGCGGAAGGAAAAAAGTGATTCTTACGCCAACACATACGTCACTTTTAATTACTTTTGACTTTCGTCCAACATTTGCGTGTTGGACGAAAGTAAAAACCATTAATATAATTACAAATACATCGTTTTTAAAAAAAACCACAAAAACGCAAATTTAATTGACCAGAATGTTTTAAAAACATTCTGAATGTTTTTAACAATGTAAACAATGTTTTTTTTTTTTTTTTTTTAATAAAATGTTTTATTTTTAATTTTTTTAATTAAATGTTTTTATATTTATTTATTTTTACTGTAAATCATGCGCGGAGTGTTGCTACATCGACTATCTTATAGCCTGACTCGCAAGGGAGTGCTGCTACATCGACTGACAAATAGCCTGACTCGCAAGGGAGTGCTGCTAAATCGACTGTCAAATAGCCTGACCCGCAAGGGAGTGTTGCTATATCGACTGACAGTTTGGTTGGGGCAGGCAGTCTCTCAATTAATAAAAAAAAATAATTCCGGTCTTGCATTTTAATTTTTACTTTTTGTCAACAAAATATGGAAAAAACTTTCAGACAACATCTACGGGTTGTATATATATATATATATATATATATATATATATATATATATATATATATATATATATATATATATATATATATATATATATATATTATATATATATATATATATACATATATATATATATATATATTTTGTTTTATTATTCACCTCCTCAAGACGGAGAAGGCCACTACGGATGAGGAGGCTACTTAATAGTGGTTATAACCCTTTCTCAACTCTCTAACTCCAAAACACAAACCTTGACAAACAAGGCCACTGCACGGAGAAACAAGTTGATATAATTGATTTAATTATCTAATATAATATAATATATATATATATATATATATATATATATATATATATATATATATATATATATATACATATATATATATATATATATATATATATATATATATATATATATATATATATATATATATATATATATATATATTATATTAGATAATTAAATATTACATTTTAAAAGATATTTGATATAAACAATTTTTTTTTCTCTATATTTGTATAAATGAATAGAAACATGTTAATTTTTTTAAATTATTATTTCTTAAATTTCTAGTTGCGGCTTTGCAACTAAAAATGATTTTTTATTTAAAAAAAAATAACAAAAAAAAAATTTAAGATAATTTATTTACTTTATTTATTAAAAATTTATTATTTTATTAGTGATTTTGATGTAAAAATGAAGTATTTTTTTCCAAAGACCATTTATTGAAATTATATCGCTGTATATATCATTTATTAAAAAATAATCGCTACGCTTTAACTTGCATTATAAAAAAAAGTTTAACTCGGAACACGTTTACAAGTAATTTATATTTGAGTATAAAAGAAAAATTGTTTAGGAAGGAAAACTGAAAGAACAATTGCGATAAAAATGAGTTAATTTTTTTTTAAGAATAAATAAAATTTAAATATTGAACAATATTTTGTAATGTTTTAAAATAAATTTGACAGTTAAATTAAACCCAAGCATTAACTTTAATTTTAATAAACTCAAATATACTTTTTCAAGAGTTCTTCCATAAATTACACAACATTAAATTATTGTTAAAAAAAAGAAGCTGGAGATCTTAGGCTCTTCAATGCGTCAGTTTTCATTAAACTTAATGAGTTATTTCGATTTTTTGTTTAACTTAAAGCTCTGCAAGGGAAAACTTTTGATCTTTTTTGTTTCGTTTATTAGTGAAAGTTAGCGTTGTGTAATTTATGGATGATCCCTAATCAGAATTAAATTATAGATTTTTTTATCAAAATAAAATCTTTTTTTTTTTAATGGTTTTTTTTTTATATTTTGTTTAAAAACTTTGTATACAAAAAATTTTTTTTGTTAACTATAAACAATTTCGTTTTCTGTTATTAAATATTTCAATAAAATAATTAGCTTAATAGAGTTGTTTTTCTGGTTTTTATTTGAGTTTTTTATTAGTAAATAGCGCTCATATCTAACATAATTGTCATTCAAAGTTTTGTAATAAACTTTTTTAGATTATTGTCATTCAAAAGTAAAAGTGGTTTTTTATAAAATTAATTACTTCTTTTATCTTAATGCTTAGAGAATAATTTAAAAGTTAATAGTATGTAAATAGTATGTAAATGCCGGCAGCTTAACGCTTTAAAGCAAGGCCTGATATATATATATATATATATATATATATATATATATATATATATATATATATATATATATATATATATATATATATATATATATATATATATATATATATATATATATATATATATATATAGATATATATATATATATATATATATATATATATATATATATATATATATATATAGATATAGATATAGATATAGATATATATATATATATATATATATATATATATATATATATATATATATATATATATATATATATATATATATATATATATATATATATATATATATGTTATATATATATGTATGTATCTTATATGTATATATATAGTTCTATAGATTGTTGCATTTGGGAGTACGGAATGAAAAAAATGATTCTTATGCCAACAAATACGTCACTTTTAATTACCTTTGACTTTCGTCCAACATTTGCGTGTTGGCAGAAAGTAAAATTCATTAGATTAATTACAAATTAATTGTTTTTTAAAAAAACTGCAAAAACGCAAATTTAATTGACCAGAATGTTTAAAAATATTCTGAATGTTTTTAAAACATTCTGAATGTTTTTCATAATATAAACAATGTTTTTATTTTTATTTTTAGTATGTCATGTTGGGTCTCAAAACAAGCAAAATTTTTAACAATTTCAAAAATAACAATTATTTTATTAAAAATTATTATTTAAGATTTTTTTGAAATTATAATTAAAAAAAATAAACTTTTTTCATTTTTAGTTTAAAAGGTCATTTTTTCTGCAATAAACTATAAAATAACAATTTTTATTTTAAAATAATTTTTATTTTTGAAATTTTTATAAAATTTTGCTTCTTTTGAGACCCAACATGACATACTTTTGAAAAACTTTTTTTTACATAATATTAGGGACCCATAAAAATTTTAAAGGTCTTGAGGAACCTCAAGATAATTTCCTAGAGCATTGATATTTTTCCAGAGTATTTCTGAAATGAATAGACAACTTTTGCACACCCAGGCTAAACGAACTGTAAAAAAAACTAAAATTCACTCCACCCTAATATATATATATATATATATATATATATATATATATATATATATATATATATATATATATATATATATATATATATATATACATATATATATATATATATATATATATATATATATATATATATATATATATATATATATATATATATATATATATATATGTATATATATATATATATATGCGGCATTATACATAAGGTCTCTGGGTTTATTTTATAGAAGGACTCTGGTTTTATACATAAAGACTCTATGTAATTAATTGTTCTCTAAAAGTCCTTAATTATAAGGAATTTTTTGTTTTTACTTTTTTGATATATTACAATCTGTTATGTATATAAGACTGATGTAACTATTTAAGATATTATTTTTCTAAACAAGTAATTTTTGCAAAATAAAACTTATAAATATAAACGAAGACATTGCAAGTGTATTGCTTTAAATATAAACGAAGACATAGCAAGTGTATTGCAACTATATTGCTTCAAGCGTAAATTCAAGCAAAAAAAGTTAATAATAGAGTTATATTTATAAAAGAAGTTTTTTTTTAATTATAAAAAAATAAACTCTTTATAAGATATATCAAGTTTGTTATCATGTTTTTTTCTCTTTTTTTTTGATAAAATTAAAAAACATTTTGTTATAAAATCATTATAACAAAGCAAACAGACAAACAAAACTTAAAATATCAAAAGTGACCCTAATATAAAATAAAATTTAACGTGTACTTTTTTTTGACTAATAATTTTCTGTTTGTTTTTTGTTTTTATTTTTAAATTGGGTGATTGTTTTTGTTATTGTTTGTTATGAGAAATTATCTAAATAAATATTCTTGCTCTTGCAAGATGTTAAATAAAAAAATTTTTATTATGTTTATTTTATGATTTCGTTTTTTATGTGCCTATGATGTCTTTTTTTTTTTCTTTTACTGAACATTTTTGATAGAAAAGTTATGTTAATAAAAACAAAATTTTCTTTGTTTTTTCTTAAGTTATTACATTTGTAAATATCAAATTTAATTGTCATGCAAACTTTTATGTCTAATCGCCATTTAAACTTCATGTGGTTTTTATAACGTTAATTACTTCTTTTATTATTTAAATGATTTCTTTAGACTTGTTCAAATATTAAAAAATGGCTTATGTGAAATGGCTTACCGCGTACATAAATGGCCAGTTTACGCTTTAAAACAAGGCCTGTATATATGTATATCTATTATAAATATTTAATATATATCCTGATATATATTATAAATATATAAATTTGTGTATGTGTATATATATATATATATATATTATATATATATATATATATATATATATATATATATATATATATATATATATATATACATTTATATATATATATAATATTTCAAATTTATTGTTTCTTATTAGTAATCTTTAATTTATACAATGTTTCTTATTAGTAATCTTTAATTTATACAATGTTTCTTATTAGTAATCTTTAATTTATACAATGTTTTTTTTAATGTAACTAAAAGCTAAAGTAAAAATAAGTTTTTATGTTTTGAATTTATTAATTTTTGATTTTCATATAAAAATTTAACCAAATTCAACATTT
>NC_088931.1:46805000-46875000 GCF_038396675.1 Hydra vulgaris
AAATATAAAATGAATTTCCTCTAATCAAACTAATATTAAAAGTTTTTGTTTATGAATTTTTACATCATTTATACGCACAGAAACAGTATTTTTTTCCTGGACATTGCCTTTTTAAACTCTTCGGATTCATAAATTTCAATGACTTTTTGTTTAACAATATCTTCCAAAGGCTGTCCTACTTTAGCCTCAAGTTTTAGCAAGTATTCCTTTTTCACTTTTCAACTTTCGAGCTTTCATAAGAAGGTGTTCTGAAACTAAAAATGTTTTGCAAGTTTTTTCAATTGATTAACTATCAGGAGTTAGTGTTAGTAGTTGAACTTTTTCTTCCTTCAAACTTATTTTCATTTATTTTTACTTGCATCTAACAGTTTATCTAAATCATTACAGTTTATACATTTTTGCTCTTTTTCCGATACTATATATTTTAGGTTTATATCAATGCTGTCGCTACTAGGTTTGTCGTACTTGTTGGGATTTTTTTTAGCTTTTTGCTTTCTTAATTTGTCGTGTCTACCTACATTTTTGAGTGGAGATATTTCCAATAAAGACACACTCTTGTTAAGAACTGTCTTATCAACATCTGAACAACTAAATCCTTCTTCAGCTACATCTTGACTAACTTCTGTAAATTTTTCAAGTTTAAATTCATTCATACAGTTAGTACAAACTTTTTGACCAGGTTTGATCTTAAGTTGGTTTGCTATTGATATGTTGACTTAAACATGAGAGTTAAACATGTCTAAAAAGAGAAATGTCTAAAGAGAGTTAAACATAATCTGAAAAAAAATTTTTTTTATATTTTTCCAGTAATAAAATCAGTAAAAATGAAATCTTAAGTACAAATGTGATAAAAACTGTCTAAAATGCAACCAATAAACTATTTCTACATATAACTATTTCTACATATACAAAACTTTTTAGTCTTTGGTTTTTGCAATATTAAAAACTAAAATTATAAAATCTAGAAAATACTATGCAGAATTAGATTTTAATACAAACTCTTGCAGCAATTGAAGTATTTTGCACTCAAATTTTAACCATGTGAAAATTATACCATTATCTTATATGCATAAAATTTAACAAATACATATTATAAAATCATATCAAATAAATTAAGTTAAGACACTGATAATGTTATTTTAGGAAAAACTGATTATGTTTATTCAGGAAAATAAAAAATATAAACCTAAGTCATAGGGCTACAATAATTTCATAAGATAGAGTGTAGCTCTTTAAATTTTTTTTGGTGATTGTCTATATATTGAACCTTGCCAGTAAAAAGTTTCATAATTTATTTTAACTGCCTATGCTACTTTCTATGCCAACAAAGTGAATGTAACTTATCCTATTTTTTTTAAAAAGTGATCTTTTAACAGGCTGCTGCAAGTGCTAAAATAACTTTTGATGCATAATTTTAATTTTTTTCCAATTTTTACTCTAAGTACACAAGAGTAACAAAAAATTGGCATAGCTTGTCTGATGGTATTGACCTGTAGCACATTAAAGTTTCCAAAATTTTTTTTAATATTGCGTTATTTAGCAACTTTGAGGTATAAAAACTCAAAGATTGTTTAAAATCAGTCAAAAACACCTGCAAAAATAGATTTTTGCAGGTGTTTTTGATTAATAAATTTGGGTGAAAAACTATTACCCTTAAAAATTTCAGGCGATTATCTATTTTATTTAAAAAGTTATGGTCTGTTAAAAATCAAAAAAATCTACTGAAAGCTCCAGATACTCAAATTTTTCCGATTTGGACACACATATCCGCTTAAGGTATGACAACAGTATTCCATACAAGGCCGGGTTTAAAATTTATAGAAATGGAGAATGGAATCCAGAGAAAGAAAGTGTCAAGCACGATAAAGAGATGCAACCTTAACAGATGCTAATTTTGCAACGAATTTGATATATGGTTTCAAAGAAAGATTGGAAGTAAGAGTTAATCCTAGAAGATGAAGGCTAGATGACTCATCTAGTACATTACCGTTCATAAATATAGGAAGATTTAAGTTATTGCAATCACGATTGGCTGAAAAACTTGAGTTTTATTTGAATTAAAGTTCACCAGCCACTGTGAAATTAAAAAGAGTATAGGGCCAAGGATTGAACCTTGAGGAACCCCTGAAATTACAGAATAAGAAGAAGAGTGCTGTCCATTGAGGACAACTTTTATACTACGATTGGAAAGGAAAGATTCAATAATCTTAAAGATGTTGCCAGATACACCATAAGAAGAAAGCTTATGGAGTAGACCAGCATGCCAAACTTTATAAAAAGCCTTAGAAATGTCAAGAGTGATGGCCTTACCCTCTCCACCTTTATCTAATACGCGATAAAACCTATCGGTTATTACTGTAAGTAAATCAGCTGTAAAATGAGAAGATCGAAATCCATATTGATGATCAGAAAGTAAGTTATTAGATTTAAGATAAGAGATTAAGTGTTTGTTAATTAAAAATTCAAACACCTTGCTTATGATAGAAAGAAGACTAATGGGACGGTAGTTGGATGAATCAGATCGCTCTCCAGAATTTTTGAAAATAGGAATAACAGATGCCACTTTCCAGTAAGCTGGAAAACAAGACTCTGGTAAGCAGTTGTTAAATAGTTTTGAAAAATGACAGCTCTGGAGAGTACTTCTGAAAGATTATAACAGGTTTGTTGTCTGAACCACAAGCTGTAGGAGAGTCTAAACAGGAAATCATTTTAGATACAGAAACTGGAGTGATACGAATGTCAAGCATTGGGTCAACCTGTTTGACAACTAACTCAGGCAGGACGCACCTAGTGGAATCAAGAGATGATATTGATGGAAAGTTCTTAGCAAACAATTCAACTTTGACTTTAGGTAAGGTGATAAAGTCTGAACCATACAAGAGAGGTGGAATAAAAGATTTGCCCTTATTATCAATAATATTAAAGATTCTCCAGAAGTCATGAGAGCCTAATTTTTGTGATGAAATACGAGATTTCTTGACCTGAAAATAGTGAACTTTAACATTAGACAAAAAATTTACAATGGTTTCTAGCAGTAATAAACAGACAACTGTTTTCTGGAGAATTGTTTTGCTGATAGATGTTCTACATTCTCCATTGTTTTCCTCACATTGTGCAATAGCACAATGTGAGGAAAACAATGAAGAATGTAGAGCAACTGATTAGTGACTAGAATCAGAAACAAGACATAAGTCGAGTAGAGAAGGTAAATGATTTGGGTTGTCTGAAAAGCGAGTTTGAGAGTTGACTATTTGAGTTAGGGATTGAGAAAGATAAAATTTGTAGGCTTTAACGCCTGCAGAGTCACTGACACTAGAGCTAAGCCATTCAGTGTGATGAGCACTAAATTTACCATTAACAACAGTATTGTCTGATGGATAAAGAGAGAGAGCTTGGTTGATTTGATCAGAAATAACATCAAAAAGAGTGCAGTCTTGAGATGAAGGAGAGTGATATAGAATAAAGAGAAAGGTTATCGAGTGAAGTGGTGCTAAACAAAAGCACATAAAAGAATAGTCTGTGGAAACTTAGTTTCGCGACAAATGGGTGAATTCTCATGAATGTAAATGCCCAGGCCAAACATGTGACTATTGGAGTCTTTCTGAATTAAAGGAAGATATCCATCAACACTAAGATCACAAAGTGAGACAGCTGAACTCAAATTAGTCTCACAAATAACAAGTAGGTCTTGTGAACTTTGCAAAAGATAAGACTCAACAGAAGAAAAGTTTCTTCAAAGGCCACGAATATTTGAATATTTGAATATTTATATATTGAACTTGATTCAAAGCATAGACAGTACTCAGTACACTGTATAATAGCTCAAACAATTGTCTCATTACTATTAATAAATCCTTAGCCATAACAAAGGGCTCCAAATGTGGCCTTGACAATGCACACCAAAAGTACAAACAAGGACACTATCCATGTGCAACATGGCACTGTTAGTACTTTGATATTTTTCAGCTGTTGATGGAATGAGCCTCTTTGAGAGCTACGACAGAGTTCGGAAAACCTGACTACCAGCCGGCCTCAGAACCATAAAACTGAGTTTTACAGGTGTAGTCTCATTAGGAGATAATGAGACTACACCCAAATCATTTACCTTCTCTACTTGTCTAATGCCACAAGCAAAACCCATGCATTGAATCAAGAAGATCCAGCATTCAAACTCCTAAAGGACATTAAATATTAACTACATCAAACTTTGGTGCAGTTGATATGTATGTAGCTTTGATGATCAAAGCTTCCAACGTCTTCAGGTAATTATTTTTAAAAATAATATAGACTTAAAAACGTCTTCAGGTAATTATTTTTAAATGCGTCACTTGTTTTTTCAAATGTTAAAATCCGACTCATTTAGCAACACCTAACTTTAGCTTCCAAAATTGGCTAAGAATAAAAAATAAATACTCTAAAAAAATAGTTATTCTACAAATAATATTACACATGGGCGAAGGGGGGCCATGGTGGTTCAAAAAGTGTGGGGGGGGGCATGGGTATTTTTTTGCGGGCCCTTAAACACAGCTGGGTCCCGGGACAATATACCCCTGACCCCCCTCTCTGCGACCATGTTGTATACATACACCAGTAAGTATAATATAATTAAAAATAATAATAATCAAAAATATATATCTAAAAAAATAATAATTAGAATGAAAAAATCGATACCAAAACAAATATATTAAAAAAAAATATTACTGTTTATAACGCTTATAATACATAACACTGCCACAATATTCCAGCATGGTGTTATTTGTTATTGTCAGTGGCAGTTAGTTATTATAAGTCTGCAAAAATTTTATGATTGTATTAAAGGGTTGAAGAATAAAAAAAGCTATTTCATAACTATGGCTTTAAGACTTTAATGGCTTTAATTTGCAAAATGGCGTTCCAATTTACAATCATTTTGAGCAAATTGAAAAGGTTTGAAAACTTTTAAAATTTAAGGTTTAAAATCTATTAAATTGAAAGCGTAGTAGATCAAGTGAACTAAATATTTAAAAATATGACATCATTTTTCTCACCAAAAACGACAGATAACCATTGTAAATTAGATACTGTTTTGAAATGGGAAAGAGTTTAATTTAAAGTATGAAATCAAAAGAAATGATGCTGTAAGATTGCGCTGCTTGCTTTGCAAGCAATATGAATCTTGTATTAAAAACATTTAAAAATTTTCTATTTCGTGGATTCACCCTGGAACTCTGTCAATTAAAAAAGACAACGTAAGAACCCATTGCAACAGTAAACAACATAAGGAAGCTCATCATATTGATTATCGGAGTAAATTGGTGCAGGAGGTTTTAAAGAAAATGTAAATAAAAACACTGATTTGCTATTTTAAAAAATGGCATTGATCTTGGTAATATTAACTTTTGTTGGTTGAAAGCCCTGGCAATGGTAATGTATGTGGTTTACAAATCTGTCTAGAACAAGCATTTGCAAGAGTTGGCATAAATGACATGGTTAAAAAGCTCTTAGGGTTAAACGTAGACGGAGCTATCGTAAATCTTGGTGCTCATTCAGGTTTAGGAGCATTACTAAGAAAAAAAAATCTCCATGGCTTCAAGTAATACATTGTTTTAATCATCGTCTCATGTCATAATCATGGCTTCAAGTAATACATTGTTTTAATCATCGTCTGCATTAAAAGATGCTTTTGCAAAATGTACTGCATTTACAAATTGTGAAAACTTCTTACTAAAATAACATTGTCTTAATAAAATAAACAATTGCCAAAACGTTGAGAATTGAAACTTTTATCAGAAGCTTGGGAAAAATTTGTTCCTAAACCAGCAAAATCATATGGTTCTCGTTGACTGGATCATAAGTGGAATGCAATGAAAATAGCTTTAGATAATTATGGTGTATTTATTTCTCATATAAAGTCTCTTAGCCAAACAGTTTCTCAGCTTTCGAAAAAAACCGAATTAAAGGGTTTTTTAAAAGTTTGGAAAAATGCATCTCTTGTAATACATTTATCTGTTTATCTAGATGTTCTTGCACCATTGAGACACTTGAACGTTGGCTTCGAGCAAGATTTACACGATCCTGTAAAAGCTGTCCGCAGCGTGCAGCAATTTAATTGGACTATGGAAAAACTTAGTTATCTTAAATAGTTCGTCAGGCAATATTTCAACAGAGCAAACTATTTTAACAAACCACAAAATTTAATTGAAAGTATAATCAAAAAAGATGGCAATTTTATTTACCAAAACATTCCTTTAAAAAATTTTAATAAAACTAATGCATCGGTGCAACACATTTATACTGATATAATGAGTAGTTTAACAATTAGTATGGATTTATGTTTCAAAGATATTAAGGTATTGCCTTTATTCTGTAATTTAACTTTTCTTTTGGACATTTCTTTTTGGCCAGTGAACCCTGTGATTATATTTGGTGATAAAAAAATAGCAGAAATGGTTTCACATTTTAAAGACCTCCTAAAAAATGGGGTGTGTAAAACTGATAAAATTTTTATTGAGTGGATTGTTTTAAAAAGTTATATATTTCCAATGTTAAAAAATTCGTTAGGTAAATACTATTTGAAAACATGAAAAAAAAATATTTACATTAGATATAATTATTGCTGAGTGCAGAAATGTGTTTAGACGTATTTGAGTTGCTTTTAATTTTTCCATTTAGAAACGCTAACTTATGAACATATGTTTTCCTGCATTAACAGAGTAAAATAAAATATATGCGTATATGGTTTGGCAAAGTAGTAATTGTTATTTTTTATATTTTGAGAATTTTAAACCACAACTTTGTTTTTAATCTCCTATCTTTTTTATTCATAATAAATAATTTAAACCTAATTATTTGCATCTCTAAATAATCATTTGGGTCTTGTTTTAATCAGGGATGCGGAGTCCCAAAAAGGACTCTGGATTTGAAAGTCACAAAAAGATTACTTCATCCTAGTTTTTGGTATCCAGGAGCTCTAAAAATATAAATAAGTTTTTGGAATACTGATAGAAAAAAATTAAGATTTTAGGTTAGAGGAACAATTATTTTTTGATCCTGGAGTCCGTAGGTATAATGGCGGCAAGGACTCCAGGACTCTGGGCTTAAAAACAATAAGTTTCAAGTCATTAAATATCATGAATTTTTTTCTTATAGCAGATCATAAGTCAACAAACATTTTTAGAGCTTCTGGACACTACAGACTCGGAAAAAGTAGAGATATAAAGCCAGAGTCCTTTTGGGACTCATCCCTGGTTTTAATGTTATAGTTCAGTTTTATTATAGCTATATCAAATGTTTTTATTTATTTAAAATGCTGTTTTGAATATTTTAATTTTTTTTTAAACTCAAGTTAAAAAAGACAAACATTTGTTCTATCTTTATAAAAAATGCTCATACTCTGTAAAACATGGAGTCTTTTAATTTTGTATTAAAATATAACTGAATAGAATCTAATTGTTTATTTCAGTATTCCATATATTTTGGAATGAACCAAGTCAGATAATCATTTAGCAAACAGTTCTTTATAGCATATTATAATGTGGACAACTGGCAATTTATTCAATCATTTCTTACAATGATTTGATTTGAGTTCAACAAAGTTTTCTTAGTTCGAGAGTTTTTTTCCATAGTTCCAGCAAAAACATAAAAATGTGCAAGGTTGTTTTATATTAACACAAGCTTTATTTATCAATAAAATGAATGTAGTTTTTTTTTAATGTAATAATAAAGCTTTTTGCAATGAAAATATAATTTGCATTTAAAAATAAAACATGTTTTAATGTCAGTGTAAATGGAGTATAAGTTTCTAATAAATCTAAAATAAAACATTTTTTAGGTTTTTTCTATAAATGCATGTGTCAATTTAATTTGTTATAAAACAATATTCATTTAATATTATTTTTTAATATATAAGTTTACATCCAATTTTGATTTTTTTATAAATTAAGAGCTAAAGAATAACTTAAAAATAACAATTTTTTTGCAGACTGAAAACTTAGCAAAAATAAGTTGAAAATTATTTTGCAACAAATGAAACTTTAATTAATAAAACTTTAAAGGTTTAAAACATTTTTCTAATTTTTTTTTTCTCTAATATTATGTGATTTGCATTTTACTTAAACATCTTTTTTTATTACTATGTATAATTTTAGGTGGTTTTTTTTTTTTTTTTATTTTTTTTGACAAAAAGATGTTATAATCTAGCTCAAATGTGCAGCATTTTGTACAAAAAAAGTCTAGAAATGTGATGTTTAAACTATTAGTTATATGAGCTATAATTTTAAGATTTTTAAATGTTTACATATTACAAATTTAGTTCTTCTAATTAGGATATCAACATATTTATTGAATGTTTATACAAAGACCTCATCACAAGAAAAGGTTAGTTTTAAAGCACTTCATTAACCACTGCTCTATTTTAAAAGTTTTCAGTTGAATTTATTTTTACTTCAGGTTTTTCCAAATCTTTTTTTTTATTAGTGTAACATGAGATAGAAATCATTAAAAACAAATTAAAAACTACATCTTTTTTTGTTTTTGATACTTTTTCTACAACTGTAAGTTGTTTAAAAAAAGGGGAGGGGGTTCTAAACTTTATAAGGCTGTTTCTTATGAGAATTTATTTGATGAAATCTTTTCTTAAAATGGTGTCCCTAAAAAATCTTCTGGATACATCACTGAAGGCAGATAAGAAATATTGCCATCTTGAACTTAAATATAAATCTTTACTTTCATTGCCAATAACACTGCACAGTTTAGAAGAATATGCAATGTGGTGTGAATACAGGATAATATGCTAATGTTAAAAAACAGGCTATACTTTTTGAATAAGTTTTACAATGTCAAAATATGTCATTTCAGGAGTGACAAAGTTGTTTTCTTATTGCTATGACCTATCTATATATAAAAGAGTTTCAAGGACTTTTGGATTATTAATAGATGAATTTGAAAAATAACAACTTGATGGAGCTAATTTTAAATACAAATGCAATATTTAAAAAATGTCACTAATCTATGCTTGTTAGATAATTGAAATTCACTGAGGAAATTATCAACATAATTCCACCACCTTAATTACATCTTTATGAAGACCATATAAGTAAATTTTTCTGATATAATTTGAATTACTTAATTAAAAAGAAAATTATTATGCATTATGCATATTGTTGATGGTTTTGATGAAAACAAAAATTTTAAAGTCTTTAATCCAAATGATACTTTCTCCAATTAAATAGCTAGAATAAGTTAAAACATGAGGTTTAAAGAAGAAAATTTTTAAAAATTGTTTTTAATGATAAATTTTTTAAATTCATTTTGCACAGGTAGGAGACAATTGACTAGACCCTCATTTTACATAATGTTTAGTGACAAATGCGTTAGTGCTATTATTTTTATCATGCTAATATTAGGTTAGCCTTTGATTTAGTTGCTGAATTCTTGGGTGAAGCTTTAAATATTCAACAATCATAAAATAGATAGTTTTCATGTCCATGTTTGTAGGTTTTCCACTTGTAGTTTTGTGTATGATGTATTTGCAAAGAAGATTTCACTTGGATGGAAGATTCACATTATTAGTTTCCATATAAAGGAGTGTTGCGATAAGCAGAAGATTCCGCTCAATGTTAGTATTATCTGATGACTGAAAAGGTTTGCTGAGAAAAATGTCCATTGTGGTGTGAGATTGAGAGCTATGATAATTCAATGTAATCTTAAGAAATGATTAAAAGATTTTTAAATTTTTTTCATATTGAAAGAAAGTATTATTTTTTTTGTAACATTTTAACATTTAAAATAAAATTAACATTAAAGTTTGTGACATTTCAGTTGTCTGTATTTTTACATTGATATATGTTCATCTTTTTTGTGTATCAGTAAAAACATTTTCAACATACTAAATAGGTTTCTATTAAGCATGGGAAAAGTTGAAACTTTTTTTATGCTACTATTTAAATGATAATATTCTGTAAAAAATCATTACTATTGGAATACAGGAGCAAAAATGTTCTATAAAAATGACCTTAATAATCTTTTAGTTGAGGTTGAAATTGAAAAGAAAAAAAATTCTGTCAATTTTAGTAGGATTAAAATTTATAAATAGATTTTCAAATTTCATTGAAATATTTTTTGGCAAATAAAAGTTATACAAAGTTTAGAATCTTTTTTTTTTTTTTTAATTTCAATCAATTTACAGTTTTAGATGTAGGGTACAAAAATTTTAAAAAATGTGGCAAATGTATTATGTCACCTACTGGGTAGAGTCATGTAAAAAAAATCTCAAATAAGTTTGACTAAAAACCTCTAAAAAAGAGCAATGTAAGTCAAGAATTTTTTTTAATTGTTTAATATGATAACAATAAAAATAGTGGTAATTACACATTTATTTTATTGTTGAGTAATTTTCAAGTCAGCTTCTTAATCTGTTCAGCAGAATATAAACTTTGTATACTTTAACTGCAAAGAAGTTTATATTACAATGTACATAAGTTAACCCTTTCACTTATGTACAAACCTTTTAAACCTTTCACTTCTTGTAAAAAAGTGTAAAATGGCTGTGCATAAAATGTCATGATCGGTTTAAAGGCAATAAAAAAAAAAAACTACTACAAACATTATGACCCACAGAGAGGGTCACAGTGAGTGAAAGGGTTAAACATATTTTTTTAAAGTTTTGTTTAAATAACCGCAAAACAAATTTTTTGAATATAATCTAAAATAGTTTTATTAGTTGTTATTAGTTTTTATTATACAACTTTTAGTATTTATGAACGCTACTTTTTTTTTAAATTTCTGTTTTGTTTTCAGTTGTACTGTTGGACACTTTTACACAGCTCAAATTAAGAATAAACTAACATAGATCATTTAGACAGAACATGAGATCATTTAGCATGGTTTAAGAATAAACAAGCAAAGTCAGAACATAAGGTCATTTAGCATGGTTTAATAATGAACTAACATATAACAGAGCATGATCTCAAACTTTTGAGATAAAAAGATTTTAAACCAACAAATTCTGTTTATCTTTAGTTAGGAAAGTAACAAAGATTTTAGCATAGTAATTATTCAAAAAATGACTTTAGTAGAGGTAAATGTCATTTTGAAATTACTTTTTAAAAAAAGATTAAAAATTATTTTATTAAGTTAGTTAAAAATACTGTTAGTCAACTAAATTTGCTGGTAAAGCATTTTAGTGTAAGCATTTTATTGTTAAATAAGTTAATAAATCATTTGTGTTTATAAATGTTATAAATTGTTTGCGTAAAACATAAAAAAAGAATACTATATTTACATAAATTTTTACAATTTTTTTTTTTAATTTATAAATCAAAAATTTTGATAAACAAATAATAAAGTTTAATTTACTAAAACAAAATATACAAATACAAAAATACTTTTTTTTTTTTTAAATTTACACATACTAGCGAATTACACAATTTTTTTTGTTTTGTTTTGTTTGTAATTCACCTCCCAAGGCCAAGAGGGCCACTACTGATGAGGAGGCTACTTGTGGTTATAACCCTCTCCCAACTCTATAACTCCGAAACACGAGCCTTGACGAACAAGGCCGCTGCGTGGAGAAACTAGTTGAAACATCGCACTTGTTTTCTAAATAAGAAAAAGATTAAGAAGATTGTTTAGAAAGAAAAAGAAACAAGTTGAAAATTAATTGGTTTTAATTTTGCATTTATAAAATATAAATGCAATTTTCAGTATTTAGTATTGGCGTGACAAGTTTTGCCTAGAAACTTTTGTAATGTACAACTTTTTTTTCTTTTTCTTTTTTTACTCACCAGCCAACAGCAACCCTAAATTCCCAATATTATAATAACGCTGTATAAATTTTATTCCTGGGTAACACACACCCTGTGTGTGTGTGTATATACATATATATATATATGTGTGTGTGTGTGTGTGTGTGTGTGTGTGTGTATATATATATATATATATTTTTTTTTTTTTTAAGAATTTACTTCAGTTTCGGCCCTATGATTCCTGTGTTCCACTTCATAAATTATGGCTCCTGTAAAAATTTGAGATTTTTCTGTGGCAATTTAATGGGTCCACAACAAACTCAAATAACTGTATTTTTTGCAATAAACTGTAATTAATACTATTATTGGCGTCGGTTACATATAAACAATTAATATACACAAAATTACTTATAGTTCCAGGAATTACTGCAAAGACTGTCAAATGGACAAAAGAATACTCAAATATTCCAAACAAGTATGACAAAGTTTACAATATCGAACAGAGCACAGTACAATAGGTAGCTTTTAGCTACTGGGACTATGGGTATATAGTTAAATATTGTCAATTGTCATCTTCGTGATCTTTTACTGTTGGTGCTCCTGGTTTCTTCTTACGGCTGCACAGACTTGGAACTTTCTGTTAACCTCAACAACTTGCAGAATGTTCTGATAATTCACCACAGTTTTGGCTGCATCTAGAAAGTCTGTACTTAGTTGCATTCCGCACTGTTATTGATAACATAGACAGAAATCGTCTTCATCTTTGATGACAGAAACGAAGGGTGAACTGGCCAGTTTTCAACATTATTGTTAAGAAAATTAGCATTCATCTCTAAAAGGTTGAAAATGTACCATGAATCTGCAATAACTAAATCTCCAAGTCTTGTTGTGGCAATGATTTCAGTCGGGAACTTGGGTTTTCCAAAGCCAGTTCAGTAGCGATCATGCAGCAGAACCATTACATCACTAGGCCTCGCTGCCAGAAGTTTCTCTGCTAAGTAATGCAATTCAGGATTTGAAACAATGTCACTGAATAGACCAAGAGGCACCATTTCAGAACATAGGTACCACAGATGTCACTTCAGTGCTTTTATGGCGCTTTCAGATATTTCAGAACTCACCTCTGTGTACGTCAGAAGGTTCTGATAAAGGCAGAAATCATGCCATGGGGTGTCAACTGCTGATCTACACGTTGTCCACCAGGCACTGTATATCAGACACACAAAGGTGACAAAGCTGTGTAACTATGTCTGCTGTGCAGCAGCGGTAATTGCTCTTGCTGGCAACAAACAGATCTGCTCTTCAAGAAGGACCATTTTGATGGAGTACAATTTTTTGGATATCCACCGTGCTTTGTGTACTGCACCCAGTCAACAAAAGTGAAACTGTCTGTTTTCTGGATCAAGGTACAGTAAACATAATTCACTGAATTCTTTATAGTCTTCTCAATGATGCTCTATGGAAGATTCAGCAGCTGCTTCTGCACTTTTCTTCCACATATTAATCTGATACAGTTTGTGAAAAGGTTGAAAAGGTCTAAACAGTTTGTGAAAGGTTGAGGGTAGAATGGACTAAGTGTCTTGTTGCTTCTATGAGGAACTGTCTCAAAATGCTTCTTAAATGTGCTAAATACAGTATCTTCTGGTGATTTTGATGCTTCAATGTGCAAGTCGTTAAAAATGTGTGTTAAAATAACTTCTCCAATGTGATGACACATGCACAGCTAATTCTTTGCTGCAGGACCATATATATGGCACTGACATACACTGGTATTGCTGGCTGTAGTATCAAAAGTCATGTTTACTATTGACTCAGCACAGTTCCATGACTGCAAAAACTGCATTGTAGCATTAGTGATGATATCTCCAGATCGTTGATCTGTTCCTGGTTGATAAGCAGGTACACCAAGAATTTTGACATTGGTGTTGTCGCCAACAGTGACCACAAATCTTTCCTGTAAGTCATGTGTTGCCTGGTTCTTCATCAGTTTAGAATCTCAATGCAGGGAAGCTTACTTTGCAGGAACCCATGACTTCCGAACTTCTGAAGCAATTTCTTCATTCATCATATACATGGACCTGTCTTTGATGGTATATGATACAGCAATTTTGCTAGCATCACCTCCTTATTCTTCAATAATGGCCTCAGTGAGTGCAGACTGTTGTGCAGGAGAAATTTTCATTCTTGTTGCCAAAACCACAATTCTTGGAGATTTGAGAATGTTATAAGGTATATGAGCTGCCGTTCCAGTGCGAGTGGTTCGATGGTGCGTTTTTACTAGTTTCTTTTTAGGAGTCTTGAAAAGAATATCGATATCACATTTACTTTCATCACTACTTTCCTCACTGCTGTTGCTAGAGAGCTCTACTGTACAAGTAGCAGAAACTGTAGCTGTAACTGCTTCTTCTGTTCTTAGTCTCCTTTCTTCTTGCTTTTGCAGTCGTGTCTTCTTGTGCTGTAACTGTAATGCCTTCTTTTCTGTTATTATCATTGGAATATTTGCTTTTTTGAAAAAAGGAATGACCTGCTTCAACACAGTTTTTGCACTGTCACGTTTTGGTTGCTTTATAGGCAGGCCAGCTTGTTGATGAAACATGTAGCATCGCTGCACTTGTTCACCTGTCGGTAATCTGTAACCAGTATTTGGTACAGTGGTTGCTAACTCCTGAAAACACAAATAGAGTTTGAAACATTCTACAGTAAGTAAGAAAATATGAATCATAAAACTCTTTATTCATGCCAAGTTAGACATTCAAATTTACAATAATATCGTAATAATGCCGTAGTAAGCTATATTTTGTGCTTCATGTGGACCCATTAGGAATATTTATATTTTTATAATATTTCACACAGTAGCTACTTAACACCAAAGGGACATGTTTGTTATAGGGCCGTTAAGAATTTAACCCATTAAGGGGTTTGATGCACCCTAATATATTTATATATTTATATATATATATATATATATATATATATATATTTTAGCAAAATCACTTTTAAAAAATAGTTCAATAGCTTTTAAAAGTATTGTTATTATTCAAATGCTTATCAAACACAACATTAATGAGTTCACATTAACTAAAATTTGCACACTTTTAAGTAAAAAAACAAAGCTCGCTATTAAGCACACTATTGAAGAAAGTAATAACAATATTTTAGCTTGGTTTCTTTTGAAGTCTTCAAAAAAAACTATTAAAATCTCAGTAACTAATTAATTTTTATTAGAAATATAGATAACAATTTGAAAAAGAAATTGCTAAAGTGATGCATTCATCAAGTTTTTTGAAAGTTTTCAAGCGAATATCAATGTTGGTATAAGTTAAGAAATGTGGCGTTCATCTTTCAGTCTTGACTAATGTTTTAAATTTTATCAATTTAACAAGCCCTGATAGTAAATTCTAAATAAAATAAAAACAGTAAAAAGAATGTTTTTTTGTAAAAAGTAGATTGAAAAATACTTGTAAAAAGATATTGTTTTTGTTTAAGGTAAATCATTTCTTGCGCCCTTTTCTAATAAGTTGATCTTTTCAAATATGTTAAAATAAAATTTTTAAGATTCTATGAAAAAAGTAATAAAGTTAAAGAAATAATATTGCATTATGTTTTTTTTTTTTTTTTTTTTTTTTGTTATTCACCTCCTCAAGGTCGAGACAGCCACTAAAGATGAGGAGGCTACTTAATAGCGGATTTAATCCTCTTTCAACTCTATAACTCCAAAACACGAACCTTGAAGAACAAGGCCGCTGCGCGGAGAAACAAGTTGAGCGCGGTACTACCAGGGACGTGGAGGGGATCAAATTCAGAACCTCTCGCTTATAAAGCGAACGTTTTACCACTACACCATTACAGCACTTGTTCACCTGTCGGTAATCATTATATTTTCAGTACATTATTATATATATTCATTACATTATATTTTCATTAATCTACCCAGACGTTTAAGTAATTTATTTCTGTTTATTATCTTCCTTTAATATAGCTTGTTGCCTTTAAATAGTCTTCTATAAATATTTGTCTTATTTTCTCTTGCAGTATTGTTATTGTATTTATTATTTTTTATCATTCTTTTATTATCATTAGGTTGTTCTCACTTTTTTTGACATATAAGTTTTTTTTTTGCTTAATATAATAACAATAATAAATTTAGTACCTAATCTAGCAGTATTATTACCTAATTTGTTTTAATTTTATTCCCTTTTTTTAAAAGCCTAAACTCTTTTGCAGTTATGATGTTGTTGTTTTTTTTTCTTTTTCTTCTTTTAATTATTACTACCAGGATATTAATTTTAATATTAAGCAGATTTCTTACATGATGACAACAATTAACTGTTGATTGGGTTTAAAGTAAAGTTGTTTTTTTAAAAACTGCAATTCTATTTACATAGTATAAAGTGTTTGTTTACATTTTTTATTGTTTATTTAGTTTTATTTTTTACTTTTTATTTGTTTAGTTTTTTTTTGTTCATACATCAACTGACAAAGGTAGAACATGCAAAGAGTGTACATTCATTGACTGTCTTAAATAGGCAGAACGTGTGAAGAGTGGATATACATCAACTGATTCAAATGTTAAAACACCATTCGAAGTGGTAAAATAATAAAATTCAGAAATGAAATCAAAAGAAATGAATTAGTTTTCAAGTAAAATTCATGTCTACCTGACCAAAAAACATCATTATGTTACAACTTATAAAACAACCTAAAATGACAAAAAATGATAAAATGTAATTCTTTTTTAAAATTGTGTTTTTGTCAAAAATATTTACAAAAATACATGTTAAATAAAAAAAAAAAGTAATTTATAAAATTTGAATTTTAAATGTTTTTTTTATTACTTTTTTACAACCTATTGTTAAAACTTCTAGTCATTATATTTTAGCCTGAGACTTAAGTAATAATTATTATTAATAATATGAATATAATATTTACTTTAGCCTGAGACTTTAGTAATAATAATTATTAATAATATGAGTATAATATGATAGTAATAATAATTATTAATAATATGATACCTTTGAAGCACTCATTTTGGTGTCATTTTGAAGCTCTAAGTGTCACCTCTAAAATGATGTATAAAACTTGTGCTATTTTTGACAAAATGACCATTTAGATCAGATGGATCACATATATTCAGGTTATCGATAAACCATATAAATTCTAAAAAAAAATTAATTTTTCAGAATATAATTGATTGATGTAATACAAAAGCATTGCTGTAAATGTAAATGGCTACAAATGTAAACAATAAAATTTTCAGCAAAGTTTTTTTGTCTCAACTGTGGTGGAGATACTATTGACATTACCAGTCACTATTTTTACTAGCACTATTTTTACTAGCACAACCAGAATTCTAACTAGTTTTTCATCTTTAATGCCTCCACAATCACTTAGGTTAGCATGCTTAGCCTCATCTGATAAGAATTGTGACAATGTGGGCAGCAGTCTTTAAATTTTGTGAAAGTTAACCAATGAATAAAAGGCTAAAAATTGTTTTTTTCTTATGGATAGCATGATTTAATGTTTAGTTTGCAATACAGTGAAGCCTGATTTCCAGGAATGGATCGTGTGTTCCATAATGCTATATGGCCAAACTTGCAAATCGCAGTTGACCTCATTAAGAAAGAAAATATGCAAACACAAAGGTTCTAAAACAAATAGGTATTGGTAGGCATGCAAATTTCTTGAGTTTCTTGAACTTATTGAAAAGAAAAGGTAAGCGTTTGAAAGCAAATTTTACAAAAAATAAATAGGAATTCAAAAATTTCATTTGAATTTCTAATTATTCTGAATTCTTGAACTATTGAAATTCTATTTCTATTCTTTAAAAATATTTCAAAAATTTACTAGGCTTTTTGCAGTGATATGTCTTTGTGATGATGATATCAAATATTGGTGACTTTTATTCAAATTTTGACACACAAATAAAGCAGGAGTTTTTTTGGTTGGTTGGATAACACTTCTTAAACTGTTGCCTTTAACTGACTGTAAGTGATGCTGTTAAGCTTTTGTGGCAGCAAACCAATTCAAATGCTTCATGGATACTATATGCTTTATATTCATGGATATCTATATGCTTTGTACAGGCATTCAATTATCGAAAAACAAAGGAGCTTTTTGCTCACATTAGTTAAGGTGGAAATAATTTTCTTAAGGTTTGGCGAGTTCTCAGTATATGGTAAGTGGCCATTTTGGACTCATTTTATAAACACATCAAATGTTCCATTGCATGACTCAAAATGTTCCATTGCATGACCAAGAAATGAACAATCTGGAATACAAATTTTCCAAGCATTTTTTGGAAAATCTGTTAAAATGTTTTCAGTTAAATATTTTAATGAGTATATATTTTTCAGTCAATGTATGTGCATCTTAAAAACTGTCTCAAAGGTTTTTTATTTAAAAAAAATAAAAATATATCTATTAAAATATTTAACTGAACTTAAATAAATTTCAATGATAACGACATTAAAAACCGGTTTGCATAGTTAAAAATCGATTTTGCAATGGCGGGGTGAACTTTTTTCAAAAGATATGCAAATAATAGTTCATTTCGTGCTTTTTAGGTAAAAGTTCATCAAACTACAGTTCAGGAGCATGGGGTTGAAAAAAGTCATAACCTTAGTATATATACTTTAGATACTAGAGAAGTATGGTTTAAACTCTTGGAGCTCCTCAATTTTATAACAAGTGTAGTTGCTGCAGTGTAAACTGTAAAAAATTATTCATAAAATTAGACGCTCGATACATTAGGAGGCGTAATTTATGAACCAATCAATATTTTGTGTATCCGCCTTTTGCTTTAATACAACTAAGAACTTTTCTAGGCATAGACTCAACAAGATTTTTGCACATCGCTTCTGGGACCCTATACCAGGTCTCCTTAAGGAAGTCCTTCAGCTGGCCAAGTGTGGAAATTTGAACTTTTGCCAATTCACGGTCAATCCAAGCCCAAATGTTCAAATCAGGTGAGTATGGAGGCCACGGTATTGTCTTGATATTATTATCGTTGAACCACTCCTTTGTATAGTATGCAGTATGTGCAGCAGCGCCATCTTGTTGAAGTTTCCATGGTTTATCATTGAGCATATGCAGGTCAATTGATGGATTTAGGTTGTTTTCCAGTACTTCTACGTATATTCTGGAGTTGATTCTTCCGGTGTATGTTTGGCACATACCAACACCTTTGTAATTGAAGCATGACTAGATTCCTATCGAGCCTCCTCCACTTTACAGTCAGTCTAATGGACCTGGCGTATTACTTTTTGTGAGCCATTCTTTTAACTGTTATGTTAGATTTGCGATTGATAAGCTCAAAGTTACTCTTATCACTCCACGTAATGTTTTTCCATTGTTCTATTGTCCAATACATTCTTTAATGACACTATTTTAGTCTCCTTTGTTTATCATATTGATGCAGGAGCGGTTTCTTCAAAGCAGAGTAGACTCCAATCTTGTATTTGATAAGTATTTGGCAGACTGTGCTTTGAGAAATAGATTTATTTCGTGTTTTATTAAATTCTGTGGTCAATTCTTTGTAACTAATTCTTGGATTAGCTCTGACAGCTCTAAAAAGGGCACTATCGTCCTTTCTGGTGGTTGACAAAAGTCTACCTGGCCTCGTTTTCTTGCTGACACCACCAGTGCAGAGAAAGTTTGCTTCGTTGTCCGAACGCATTTCTCAGAAACTCCAGTTAACCTGGCGATTTCTCTATTACTTTTGGTTCCTTTTTTGATGTGAGCAATAGTTTGCCATCTTTCACCTTGAGTGATATGTCTTTTGCCCATTTTTTGCGTCTTTTTAGTGCGAAACTAACTTAACTTTTGTTTTTTTATTAAATAATGATTAGCTAATTCCAGATAAGTCATATTTATATAAGCTTTTTTGACAAAATCAATTAATTTAGGCCTATTGATGAGAAATATAGGGAAAAAAACTACTAATTAACTATCGATTGACAAGATATAAGACTTTTTTGATTGTGTGTCTAAATTTATGAATAAAATAAAATCAAGCTTATCATTTAACTTTTTTGTGTTAATTGGTATAGAATGAGTAATAAACATCCTGTAAAAAAAACTTACTCTGAAATAGAGTTTCACTTCCTCTATTAAATTATATATCAAACATAGTGGTAGCACTTTTATTTTTAATTTTAGTATTTTCTTACATATATGTTAAAAAAAAATGAGTGCGTCTAAATTTATGAAAACCACTGTATGTGTATATATATATATATATATATATATATATATATATATATATATATATATATATATATATATATATATATATATATCTATATATATATATATATATATCTATATATATCTATATATATATATATATATATATATATATATCTATATATATATATATATATATATATATATATATATATATATATATATATATATATATATATATATATATATATATATATATATATATATATATATATATATATAAATGTTATTATAAAAGTCTCAGCCTTATTACTTCATATTTTTGCTAAATATCTACACTTGACATTCTTTTACAATCAACACATAAAAATTTGAATCAGCAATTGTCACACCTAAACAATCTTTGTTGTTTATTGACAGCGAATTCTTTTATTTGAAAAAAATATCTACTTTCTAAGATTGCTGTAATATCTCTTCTTTTTCTTTTCACGATGCGCATTTAAAGTGACTTGACCCTCAATCTCAACTTTTTTTTTTACACTGAGATTTTTACCAGTTATTTTACAGGGTGGCTTTTTTGGTAGTAAGAGCAACCTGGAATGTTTTAATTCATTTGAATATGACCAAGTTTTTATCATGATGCCTAATCTTATAGTAGTCTTTTTAATTGAATCAGGAAATTATTTTCCCGATTCAAATATAAGCCATGAGCAAAGAGGTCACTTATTTTAGTGTCTGCCACAAGTTATATCTTAAATTTATATTTAATTGATAGGAATGGTTGAATGTGGGTACTCATCAGGACCTGATTATTTACGACAAGAAGATTTTCCACAATTAGCTGAAGGTTGTTTAAAAAATCAGGTAAGTTGATTCTATCTATGTAATAAAATTTAAAGAAAGCAAGAAAAGTTAAGAGAATGCATTTTATTTTATTTTAGAGAGACATTCAATTTAATGTTATTGCTGATGATACTTGGGAGGAAGTCAAAAAATCTTATACCGATTTTTTTAGGTGTGTAAAGTATATTATTATAAAGTATTGTTATTTAAAGGAAATTCTTGGGATATTTTAATGCCTAAGGTTTGAATATTTTTGAAATGTGCAATTTTCAATAGAATGAATATATATATATATATATATATATATATATATATATATATATATATATATATATATATATATATATATATATATATATATATACATAATATTCTTTATGATGAGCAGTAAGTTTTGGTTTTAATTTACGCTTTTTCCAAACTGTGTTTGGATTTTCATGTAAGATTTGTTTCACATGTGGAACAGATACTGGTAATTGTAAATCAGCACGAAATTGAGATGCAGTCATGTGCTGAGCAGCAGCACAACATACAATAATTCATTTAGTACGATTATCAATTTTATGTTTGCCACCACTTTCCTTATAAGCTCCATAATTAAGGCCAATCTTGAAGTAATTATTAACCACTTTTGGAGATCTTTTAGTTTTCTTTGCAGTTTCCCGATTAAATAAGCCTGTATCTTTGTATGCTTTGATTACTGCTAATTCTTCATTTGTTAAACGCTTACCATGTCCCATTTCAAATAAAGGTATCAAAAACTAAATGTTAAAAACTTTATGAGCACTGATTTCAGTCTTTCACAAATAGTAAAAAAAAAACTAATAAATGCGTATCACCATATCAAAATATACAAGTAAACTGAACACAGTTATTGATGGGGCTAATTCTATTTGTTACGCAAATATCAAGTATTATACATTTTATGGTTTTATCAAATGTACCGCAATTTAATTATGCTATATTATAATCTAAGAAGTTGTTGTTTGTAACAACAATTATATGTGTATGGATACAAAAGATGCACCACACAAACTTGCTTACAGATTTACAAAACATTGGATCAGTACATGGTGAGGCTAATTCTATTTTCTCCACTGTATATTACATATTTCAGATATTAGATATAGATCAGCACTAATTTATTTTGCACACTCCAAATAGAGTTTTCAAAAAAAGAAGAGTATTGAAAAAATGTTTTTTTTCTTGCCATAAGAGTTTATTTGTATCATTTATTTATCATTTAGATTATCATTTAGATTTTTATCATTATCATTTATTTATCATTTAGATATTTATCATTATCATTTATTTATCGTTTAGATATTTATCATTATCATTTAGAGTTTATTTGTATCATTTGTATTCATGTTATTTGTATCATATAAAGCCCGGCAGCTCCCTATTTCAGTATGAAGCCTAATTTAAAACATTTAAATTTTTAAAGTACCTTGCAAAATTTTCAGACCTTAAGTAAATGTTATTTTTTTCCTATAACTCTTTTTTTTTAACAATTTTTAAATGACCTGGTGTTTAAACAAACAATAATTAAAAATATATTATATTTATTTTTTATATATATATATATATATATAATTTCTAAAAAAAATTTTTTGTAGACTGTAATAAAGTTGATGTCATGGGTTCAGGCCTTAAATGTGAAAACAATTTAGCACCCATTTTTTCTGCTTTGTTTTAACCTAAAGAACAAGCAAGATAAAAGTCCTTATAGTAGCATAGCAGCTCTCATTAATATTTGTGCATAATAAATGTGTTCAATCTAATGACGGGTGAATTTGACTCTTTGATTTCTTTCATTTGACTCTTGTTTTAATTGAATAATAATATCAACTTTATATTAACATAGATTAAAGTTTCTTCAGAGTTCTTTTTACTATATATTTTAAAAGTATATATCATTCTTTCTTTTGCTTTTAAGTGAAAAATATTTTCAAATCAAAATTAAGCAAGTGTTTTACTTTGTATTTCTTTGCATAGTTTGATTATTGTTTTTGATGTCTGTAGTTATGTATGTGTGTTTGCTTCAAACGCTTTTTTATTATTTTTTTTTTTTTGCCTTCATTTTTAATATATTTTATGTGACAGAACAAACAGTGATAGCAGCAGAATTTATTTTGTTGGCATTTCATAATATTTTTAAATAAATAAAGAATTTAATTAGATTCCGTAAATTTGGATTGCAGCTGAGGATACTGGAATTTCAAGAAATACCAGTTTTTTAGGGTTCTGGAATTGTATGCCCTGTTTTTGATGTAAATAATTAATAATAATAATAATAAATGGAGTTGTGAGTTTAGAGTTACATTTTAATTTATACTCTAGCATCTAAAAATTGGCAAGTACCAGAACACTCTATTTTTCAGAAATATTTACTTTTTAGTATTTGGAAAAAAAAAATTTTTGTGTGTGAAATTTTAGTTTTTAGATTCAGAGAGTGTAATTCTGTTTTTAATTTAAATTTAATAAATTTTGATCTTTGTTTATTAAAATGACAAACAATAGACTATTCTTTATAAACATCTATATTTTGTTTTTGATTTTCTTAAAGCAATTTTAGAATGTTTCTAAAGTTATAAGTAATCTTAGTGATATATTATTTGTTTTAGATTCAATGAAAGTATGGTAACATCAATAGGAAGCTATAAACCTTTTCTTTGTCGAGTTGGTCAAGCACTTTCTGCTGTTTTGTTTAGGATTTTTATTACTTTCATTTGTAAGTTAATTTTAAGCATATACAAATACAGTTTATGATATCATATAGTTGTTTGTTATACATGAACAAATAAGATAACTTTATGTGTTAACTGGAATTACCTTACTTGAACACTGTTAATTTGAATGACTTAAACAGCTTTAAGTTGCCTAACTGGAAGGCTGTTAGGTTAAATCATCTCACTATATTACCAATCAAATCACATCTCACTATACTAAAAATCAAATCACATCTCACTATACTACAAATCAAATCACATCTCACTATACTACAAATCAAATCACATCTCACTATACTAAAAATCAAATCACATCTCACTATACTACAAATCAAATCACATCTCACTAGAATAATGTTAATCTGAATAACATCACATGAACACTATTAACTTAAATCACTTAACCAGTTTTAATTACACATTTTAATTTCCACATGACCAATTTTAACTTCACAAATTAACACTGTTCAATAAAGGCGATTTAAGTTTTTAAATGAGGTGAAATAGTTTTCAAATGAAGCAGTTTATGTAAACACTGCTCAAGAGTTCAAATACTGAAGTATTTGATTGTGAATATGTTGATAATGAATTTTCACAACTATTACATTCAATTTAGCTATCGTATTTGGCATGGCTATATATTTTTATATGAAAAGGAAATGGTCAGCAGAAGATAAAGAAACAAGACAAGTTCTTTATTTTGTGCATAGAATAGTAGGTAATTGAAGATATTTTTAGTCAGCGAGTTTAAAGCACTTATTGAATCAATATCAGATGGTCTTTGTCTTTTAATACATAAACTTTTTTTTTGTATTGATTATCTTCTAAGAATAAAAAAAATGTTTACGTATTTTTTTCACCACTTGAATAATTAAATGAAATAAATATATGCTTTTTTTCAGGATAAGTATGTGTTAATATGTTTTTTTAATGGTTTTTTCTTATTACTTCTGGAAATCATGTTGTAAATCTTCTTTTGGAAATCATGTTGTAAATCCAATACAAAATCTTTAAAATAATTTTAAAAATTTGAAAATATTTAAAGCTAAAAATATATTTTGTGATTTAATTCAAAGTTATAAGTATAGGTAAAGTATAGGTAAAGGTAGCAAAGTTGTTCAAATTCTCAAAATTTGTTTGTTTTATAGATATTTGACAAGCAACTGTCAACTTTATTTTTATCACATGCCTTATTTTATGCCTTTATTATTGGTTTACTACAGCCAATATGACAACCAAACTTTAAGTTATTAACCAAAATTAATAATTTTGTACTATTTTTTATTTATTACTACAGGGTTGTTAACTACCTTGTTTCAGAACTAAAGAGCTAAGTTGCACTTAATTTGTAATTTGTTATCACCAGGCAACAGGTTTCAATAAATATGTAATGAAACTATAATGTTGATTATTTCATAAAATATTTGATTCCTTTTGTTTTTTCTGTTTATGTTGTTCCAAAAAATCTTTATTGTTTCTGTTGTCATTTTGTGAAACACTTATTAGATTATCATTAAATTTACAGTGTAAATAGACAATTGACATTAAGCATAAATTTACAGTGTAAAGAAACAATAGACAACAATCATATTAAACAAATTAATTAAAATTAAAAGTCACCATATTAATTTTTTGTGTACACAACAAAATATTTTCTTAAAACAATTTTATAAAAAAATGCTTATATAGTTATAAACGAAGAACAGCAAAAATATAAGTAATAATAATAATAATAATAATAAAATTATCCATATTATATAAACTATGCTTTTTAAAATGGTCTTATTATATTTACTACACAACTCGACAACTGTGTTTAAAAATAAAATGAGATAGTATAAAAGTTTTGTTTTAATAAAACTGATCAAATTAAATTTTGTTTTAATAAAACTCATCAAATCAAAACAAGATTTTTTATATCTTGTATAAGCAGTTCTCAATGTTAAAATGTTAAAAACTATTGTTTTGCACTGTAACAAAGCAAACTTCAGAGATGATAGAAGGTGCAGATTTTTATATTTCTTTTTATCTTGTAATAGATATAAACCTCTTGTTAAATAAAAATTTTATGATCTTAACATTTGTACTTTAAATTACACAAGTTTATTTGAGTTACACAAAATCATACTTGTTTTAGATTTATGTGAGAATTCAAAACTTTACCATCATTAGTTATAATTTCAAGTTTATGTTTTTTGAATTTTATTAAATTGTTTTTAAAGATATTTAAAGTATGAAGTACTTTATTCTTTTTAGAGGTTGTTCGCAAACATGATACTCAATGTCTTAATAGCAAAGAAATATCACCATATCTTCCTATACCACATGTTAGAGATATGTTAATTCCATTAGAAAAAAGGTAATAACTATAATTAATAATTGTTCTTAAAGAAATCAATACAAATAGTATAACAAACTTTTATTAATTTTTCATTAAATTTATATTTTTTCAAGCACGCTGTAAAAATTTTGTTGTTAAATTAGTAGCCAATTGCTTTGAGATATTTGAAATCTTTGAAAATTGAAAAATTTAATTTTACCCATTTTCAGTTTTTTTCTTCTTGAAATGGTTTATTTGTCCAGGTTCATTTTCAGCTTTTTCTCCTTGAAATCATATTATTTATCAAGGTTCATATTTTAGAGTTTATGGGTTATGTAAGGGTTTGTTGTAAAAAGATGTTTTGAAAAAGAAAAGAAAAAAAGATATTTTTTAACCATTTTCACTTTTTATTATGTAATTAAACTTATGTAAATTCTTTAAATTTCAAAGAATCGTGCATTTTTTGGAAGTTTTCACTGAAGAGTACACGGTGTAAAGTTTTTGAAGTAAAAACTTTGTAATTTTTTTTAATTTAGTTTCAAAAAAAATGATAAAGAGTAAATTCAGTTTCTTGCATATAGAAAAGAAGAAAAGTAACAGCCACCCTAGCATGGCTGACTAGTTTTTTTTCCTTTTTCTTTTATATGTTTTAAGTAGAGATCAACCTAAATTCTGTTTCAGTATCAGTAATAACCGAAAATTTAATTTGAACTGATAAGCAAAATTTTAGTTAAAAAACATACTGAAAACCAAAATTTTGTATGATTTTAAATTTTTTATTTAATTTAGAAAAATAGTTATTTTTGACCATTTCCACAAAATATTTTACCATTTCTAAATGAAATTTTAAACTCATTGCATATTCAAAAAAAAAAACATCGTCTAATCAAAAAAAAAACCATTGTGGTTTCAGTAAACTTTTGGTAATCTTCCATAAGTTATGCAAGTCTTATGTTTAATTATTCTTTCTTGACTATTTAGTATTCACAAAAGTAGGCGTTAGGCAAACTTTAGGAAAAACTTATGCAAAAATCTATTAAGTGCGAGATTATGTAAATAAATGAAAGCTTTACATATGCAACTATTATGGTGAGTATTTATAGAGTTTTAACAAGGAAGTGAGTATTTATAGAGTTGATATTGATTTATTTGAGGTTTGTTAGGTTTGAGTAAATTTAAACCTAGCAAAAAATTATCAAACTAAATTTAAGCAATATTTAAAGGGAGTAATATGATATAGTATACATATCACTTACACTCTTGAAAAAGTTCCAGTAAATTGACCTATAAGTTCCGGTATTTTACCTGAACCTGAACCAGTTCAGGTTCAGGTAAAATACCTAAACCTGAACCAGTTCAGGTAAAATACCTAAACCTGAACCAGTTCAAGTTCAGGTCGTCTGGTTCCATACGGCACAAAGTAGTTCAGGTATTTTGCCTGAAATAGTAAAATTCCATATCGCGATTATAAACTATCTTGGTTTAGGCGTAAATTCGATATTAGTTTTTATTAGGCCTGAAGATGTTAAATTTTCAGTAAAATGCCAAATTGTGATTATAAATGAACTCGGTTTAGACATAAAAACTATATTTGATTTTCAGACAGTCAATATACTTAAATTTATAAATAATACAAAATTATGCTTAACAATTCAATATAGAAAATAATAATTAAAATAATTGTTTCGGCATTTAAAATTGATTAAGTTTTTGTCTAAGGTAAAGGGACAAGTCACTGGCTCCTCTCGATAGATGCGTTTCATCTTGGTAACCTAACACGGTATGTTGCAAAAAGTACAATATGTGGCTACATTGTTCCGCATACTCCATGTTCATTAAAAAATAAAGTTTAATTAATATGTCCACAGCATAAGATATACATCTGTTGACAGGAACAGCTCGACACTCCGTGACAAATAATTGTTCAACACTGCAATAAGTACCCAAAGCTATGACTAGAGGATGCTTGTGAGTACGACTTTGAATCACAACTTCCATCGGAGTTGATACCTATTTAGATGCACTATAGAAATTAAAATAAGTCATTAAAAAATGTAATTTTGATACATAATAAATATAAATATCAGCACATACAACTTAAAACTAATACTATATTTACTATATTTAATAACTAAACAGTAGAATCCTGTTAACTTAGACACTGGATAAGTCTGACAGATTTTCAATTCCCCTTAACTCGGACATTCGCAGAATATTTATGTATTCTCCTTCCCTTGAGAGTCCGACTCTCAACGGGGCATTTTTCTGTATAGCAATGTTAATAACATGTTAAGTTATTAAATATATATTATTGTGCATATTACTACAAACTTAATAGTATACTTGGTATGTATAAATTTATATCTATTAGAAATCTATTATTCCAATATACCGGATAAAATTGAGTGAAATGTTCTGCAACTTCAGTAGCTGATGCACATATTTTATTCTTTGATGGTACTTTAATTATAAAGGGGAGTAATAAGAATGCAAAATCCATTTCAATTCCTGTTTTAAAAAAACAAATAATTTTTGTTAGCGAAATCCTTTTATTAATTTATAAATTATTATAATGATTTTAAATATCAAATACACCCTGCCATATTGTTTTATAACACTTAGATACCTATAGAAGGGTTGTCTTGCATATCAAGCTCAGCAAGAATCTGCTTCACCATCAAATTTGTTTTTTGCCTTGCCCAAGAGATAACATGTGGCGTTATTTGCTCCCAATGAGCCAAAAAATCATTTGACTCTAGAAAATTGCAACAGAAATCCTTCTGAAATTAAGATAAGAATATAGTATAAGACTGCTAGTAAAATCATTTTCTTTAATTTTACTTCAGCAAAACTAAGAATACTTTAGCAAAACCTTTAGGACAAAAAAATATTTAAAAATTACAAGATCATCTTGTAACTTTTATGTATTGTGATTCATGTATTATTGTAATTCAAAAGATGTATCATTTAACTCATAAAAGATACATCTTAGATGTATTTTGTATGAATTACAAGTTTAGTTGTTGTTTTTTTAATTATAAAAGGAATTTATTGCTGCAAAAAATGTGGGGGAATCCTGGCTTATTACCGTTTGTTTAGAATAATGAACTAAGTATAAACAAAACACTTTAAAAAATTACTTTTAAGGTATACTTACAAAGTCAATGTTATCCAATCTTAAAGCAACCTGTACATCAATAGTAGAAACCTTTAATTTAACTTTACTTGACTCATTTAAAACATCAGGTGAAGATTGAATTGTCGATGATAATGTTGGTGACAAAGCTGACTCATCAAGGGAGCTGTTTAAAGTTTCACTTAAACTAAAAGATGTAGATGTTATATCATTTTTCTACAAAAAAAAAGAAGTTTATATTCACCTCTCAAGCTGTTTATTAAAGGAGTAATGTACTTGTTCAAAACAACAAATGTATATATATAACGGGTGACAACTAAAAAACAAGACTGGATTTAAAGACACATATCTCTTTAAAGAAATAAGATTTTAAAAATAGAAAAACTGTTTTAGAAGGTATTTTTATTCTAGTTTTTAAATATTTTATGTGTTTTTATTTTTTATAGAAAAATAAATAAAAAAATAAATTCAAAACAAGAAGAGATTAGAAAACGTGTGTATGAGTTTTATTTAAATTAAAAAAATGCTGGTAAAAAGTTCACTTATGACCACTTTAAAGTTGAGAATATACATAAAAGTACTATCTACAATATAATTAAACGTACTGAAAGTGAATCTGGGCACCAAAGAGTTCAAGGAAGTGGAGAAAAGCTAAAAAATGACCTGGACAAACATTGAAAGGCTCAAACTCATGTTTGACCATGAAGATGGAGTTTTTCAACGACAGGCAGCTAAAAAGTTCAACTGCACTTAGCAACACATTAGTAAAACATTAAAAAAAAGAACAAATATTAAATCAAGAAAAAAAATGACGATTCCAAAACGCTCTGACCAGCAAAAAGCAGCAGCTAGAAGTAAGTGCAGTCGATTGTGTCAGAAATTCAAAAATCGTAAATCAATATTGACGATGAGTCTTATTTCACGTTAAATCACTCCAGTATCAATGGAAATGATATATTTTATACAAATGATGTAAAATCTACTCCAGCTACAGTTAAATACCAAACAAAACAAAAGATTCAAAAGAAGTTACTTCTATGGATTGCTTTTTCTGAAAATGGAATTTCTCAACCTTATTTTGTACCAAGTGGACTGGCTGTAAATCAAAAAATCTATTTAAACAAATGTATTAAGAAAAGACTAGTTCTATTCATCAATAAGTATCATTCAGATGGTCCATATGTATTCTGGCCAGATTTAGCATCATCTCACTATGCAAAAACAATAATCATGTACCTAAACAAGAAAAATGTGGATTATGTTGAGAAAGCGGATAACCCTTCAAACTTGCCAGAATGTCGTCCTATCGAAAATATTTGGAGTATTTTGAAAGGCCTTGTCTACAAGAATAATTGGCATGCAGAAAATCTTAAAAAATAACGTTCTAGAATCAAGTATTGTCTTAATAAAATTGATGTTGAGCTCATACAGAGCCTAGCTCAGTCTATACCAGGCCTAGTTGATAAAGTCAGAAGAAATGCTTTAATTGAGAACAACTGATTATATATTTAAAAACTATAATAAAGATACTTTCTAGAACATTTTTCCTTTTTGTTTTACCTTACTTCTTTAAAGAGATATGTGTCTTTAAATCCAGTCTTGTTTTTTAGTTGTCACCCGTTTTATATATATATATATATATATATATATATATATATATATGTATATATATATATATATGTATATATATATATATATATATATATATATATATATATATATATATATATATATATATATATATATATATATATATATATATATATATATACATACACACATATATACATACAACTCAATAATAAGCTTTTCTTTAACTGCTATCTTAAGAATTTACAATTAAGCAAAATATACAAATTATTTAAAAATGAAAAATCATTTTAATACATTGCAATAATACAAATAGTGACGTAAAATAATATGCTCATATATACATGTAGGTTTTAAACAACGAACAGTATCAAAAGGTTTATAATCTGCTAAGTCACTTGCTCTCAAACATATACACTCTGAATCAAGTGAACAACATTACGATAGAGTTAGATCACAATACATGTGGACATGCCACTTAAGTCCAAAAAATAAATTACATTTTGATGAACATATGGTCGTTGGCCAGGTAATATCTCACTTGTGTAAAAAGCAAAATTTTACAGGAGACTGAAAAAACTATATATTTCAATGAAATGAGGTTTTAAAAGTAAGAGTAAAAAACAAATAACTAACAAATTATATTATAACTTGTTAGTTATTTGTTTTTTACTCTTACTTTTAAAACCTTATTTCATTGAAATATATAGTTTTTTCAGTCTCCTGTAAAATTTTGCTTTTTACACAAGTGAGATATTACCTGGCCAACAACGATATATTTGTTCAATTTTAACAAATGACGGTTCACCTTCATCACTAATATAGTGAAGTACAGACATCTTAAATTGGTACTTTTGACCAAAAATGGCTACTTTTTCAGTCATAAACACATTTATTTTTTCACCAATAAGAGGTAAAATTAATGACATACGCCTAATATCTGATGATGAAATAATTGTACCATTTCCAACATCTGAAAGCCCTTTTAATGGACATCTAGTCATCCAAACAAAAGCATGAGAAAGTTGGTGTCTGCTTGCGAGAGAAAACGCTATATTTTTAAAGTTACAAATGATATGAGCAAGACTTAGAAAAGTTATGCTTTGCTTCAAACCGCATTACCATCATATGTAAAAGTGGTCCGCTATTCTCTATTATAGTACCATAGTGAACCATTCTGTGATGTTTATATAAAAGTCTTTTATCAGGATAACATATTTTAAATAACTCATGATGCTCTGATACAAGATCTTTTAAGTACAAAACATGCGACAGTACAGAGTTTGGCAATAAAATAATTTCTGTCAGCTGCTTTAGCAATTGGTACAAACGCCATTTTAAATTATCTACTTAGTCATTAACATCAGCTAAAATACATGGTAAATGTAAAAACAAAATCAGCATCTGAGCTGACCGTTAACCAAGCAATGAGTTGTGACTTTTTAAATGTGACTCACTTATAAAACTAGGTTTTGATTTACTAACCAGACCATAGTCCATTGTATTAATACGACAATTAAGCCCATGGAGATTAATAAGCTTTAAGTCATAAATTATGTGGCGCAAAAATAACTTGACTTCAAACGGAATTACACCTTCCAATAAATGCATTATATCGGCTGAGTCATTACAAGCAGGATGTTAATAGTTCAAATTTTTTAAAGTTGATGGCCGCTTGATGCCGCACTCTTTAGATGAAATGGTACCATTTTTAAGCTGCTCAATATGTTGCTCATATGATTGTTGTGTCCTCATTGTAAGAGAATACTCACAAAATAATTTTTGCATCTCATCCTGAGTCGCCATACACAAGTCACAAGCAAATAAAGCACTGCTAAAATTTTCCATGTATCCAAGTATTGCATGCAGCCCTAAATTATCACCAACAATTTGTGTTAAAAAACAATGAATATTTATCTGTTTTCCTTCACAAAAAACTGTAAAACCCTCATCGTGTAAGTTTTTTAATTGCTGAACAATAACTTCCATAACAGGATCAGTGGTGTACCGTTTAATATCTTCCGAGTGTGCTAAGGCCAACAAATGAATATTGCTAAACGCAGAATTTACAGCTGGTGGAAAATTTTTTATTGTAAAATAAAATGCACCTAACTTGTGTATTCCAGTTTAAGATCCAACCGGATTTGTTGTCTCTACCTCATCAAAATAAATCTGAATAAATACATGAATACTGTTAGGAAAATAATGTTTGGCATATGTTTTTAGCTGTCTGCCATGCTTACCATCTAACCAATTTTCTGCTATATCATTTGCTGACTTATTTAAAATTTCTCTCTTTTTAAAATTTTCCAAGTCTCAGGTTGTTTTAAAACCAATTTCAAGGTTTTCTCAATTGGTATAAGGTAAAATTTATTTTTCACACACCTGCATTTGTTGCTTTGTTGATCTGTCTCGCTTAACATCCCACCCATCTCCTATTGAATGTGCTTCAGGTTCAACATAGAGACCTTTTAGTTTAAGATAATTCAACAATTTATAATGAGTATCAATGCCCTTAAAAGGATTTTACCAGGTGTTAAATTCTTCTGAAAGAGCATTAAATGTTGCAGTACCACATCTGTATGTTTTTAACACAACGTCTATCTTGGCAAGCAGATAATTAATAATATCATTTAGCAACTCATTTAAACTATCCATTATGAACTGAGATGTGCTTAGAGAAATGGAACTAGAAGATTGCAAAGACATCAAAAATTTTAATGCTGCCTGTGAAACACCATACTCGTCTACAATAGGTGCAACAAAAACACTTTCTTTTGAATTTTAATGGCTTGGCCCATTTTGATGCCCATTGCATGCAGCAATAATGCGTTTAACTCCAAAAAAGCTAACCCATCAATTTCTTCACCTAAAATAATAATCAATAGTATATTTAGTATAAAAACTAAGCATTTGTGTTTCAATAGAAACCTTTTTGTCTTTAAATACAGTTTATAATTATTTAATCAAATATATTTTGTAGCAATTATTATAACCAACAATTTAATAAAATAGTAGGATTAGAGTAGATAGATGTGCATCTATCATTTATTTACATTAATTTTTTAGTTTTTTTACAAATTTAAACTTAGTTGAACTAAGTTTGACTTTGTAAATTTAATTGTATGTACATCTTTTTATTTATAAAGTTTTTAGATTATGCACATCACATACTAAATAACTTTTATAATGAACACCATATAGAATGTGATGTGTAAACATCACATTCTATATGGTCTTTATTGTAAAAGTTATGTAGTATGTGATGTGTATAATCTAAAAACTTTTTAATATAAAAAGATACACGTTATTAATAACATAGATATTGATATAGTATATCGATATGATAAATAATAAAAATATATTTTGAAATCTATACACGTGTATACATCTATATATATATATCATGCATCCGTATATATATATATATATATATATATATATATATATATATATATATATATATATATATATATATATATATAATTATATATATTGTAAGTTTTACATCCATTTCCACACTGGTGTGGTTTGGATGGTTCTTCATAATGACATATAAATGCCATTATGAAAGAGTTGAAGCAATGCTTTAAAACCGGATGCCCTTCCTTACGTTAACATGAAGCAGGTTGTACTGGATTACATGTTACCAGTAGCCTGCTACTGGTAACTTTACTTGACATAAAGATAATCTGACCTGACGGTACCAGTAAGTCCCTTTTCGATATTATTCTTGTTTGAGCTATTATGTATATCATATATCATACATATACATACATCCATATATATATATCATACATCCAGGTATATTATGATGTATCATAATATGATATAGTAGTTTATATATAATATGATATACTACATTTTATATACTATGATATGTTATATCATAATATGATATAGTATAATATAATACGTAAATGAGATGTGTATATTATATACACATCTCTTTTATGTACATTCGCAAAAAATATACACATATATGTATGTAATTGTAATGTATACATAAGTAAATATACACATGTATATATACATAATGTATATATACATGTGTATATTTAAATATGTATATATACATTATATATTTACATATGTATATATACATACAATATACACATATGTATGTATGTAAATATAATATATACATATGTAAATATACATATATAAATATGTAAATATACTATATACACATCTCTTTTATGTACGTTCACAAAAAATATGAAAAGATAGCTTACTTTTAAGCTTTTCTGTAGCGTTTATAGATATTCTTTTTGATAATAAATATTCTGCCAACTGTGACTCTGACAACTTTTTTATGCTCATTTTTAATAAAAAAAATTTAAAATGAGAGAATGCAATCACATGTGACCTCTAAAAAGTTTAATGGTGATTGCTTTTGGCGCTGAAAAATTATTTCGCATTTTAAGGCGATTTACTTGATGTTTCCGGTAAAGCACCTGAACGTTCCGGTAGAAAATTCACGGAACTTCTTTTGCCTGAACATTTCAGGAATTTTATTCTAAGTGTTCAGCTGGTTTGCTAAAATACCTAAACCAATACGATAATATGCCTGAATGTTTGAATTAAATTGCCTGAATATTCAGGTAAATTTGCCCACCTGAACCATTCCGGACAGAGTTAGCCTGAACTTTTTTAATAGTGTTTATAGCAAGATTTATTGATAGTAATACGAGGTTATAACTGTGGGTTTATAAAAGAAAAATGGAATCCAGCATTAAGTTGCATTATTATCTTGGTAAACACAGTTTAATGAGCTGCTTAGTGATGGAGTGCTGATTTCTTAAATGAAGTTGGTTGGTATTTAAAGGGTTTATGTAGTTTTGTAGTCAAATAATTTTTCTTGTGGATTTTGTATCAATATATTAAGTCATCTCTTGCTCTTTGTGTTTCTAAAGACATAATTCCTAATCTTTTTAGCTAGTCTTCATAGCTTCACTTTCTTAGCTCATTAATAGTTTTTGTTGCTCTTTTTTGTATGTTTTCTATATTTTTAATGTCACCTTGTACAGGCACTGCTTCTTTACATACATATTAGGGTGGTGCTAAAAACAACTTTTTTTGAAAATGTCTGCTGACACCCCCTAAATGTGTTCTATATAATAAAATAATACTGGATTTAAAAAAAATTTTAAATAAAAAATATTTTTAGGGGATGCCACAAAGACCCTTAAGCATCAAACAGGTCCCTAATATTATCAAAAAAATAGTTTTACAAAAGCATTTTATGTTAGGTCTCGAAGCGAAATAATATAAAAATTTTAAAAATCATTTTATAATTAAATTATTATTTTATATTTAAGTAAAAAAGGATATGACATTTTTAAATTAAAAAATGAAAATTATTTTCTCTAAATATTTTTTGTAAAGTAGTGATTATTTCTGAAATCTATGTATAATTTCATTTGAGATCGATTATGACAAACTTTTGAAAGACTTCTTTTTTGATAATATTAGGGACCTGTTTGATGTTTAAGGGTCTTGTGCCACCCCTTAATATATATTTTATTCAAAAAAATTTTAAATCTAGTATCATTTTATTAAATAAAACATATTTAGGGGGTGTCAGCAGACATTTTCATAAAAAGTTGTTTTTAGCACCACCCTAATACATATTATATACACATATAATCTTTACATATTATAACAAATAAATCAACATTGGTTAGCTGCAAAAATAATTTTTGTAAAATTTGTCTGCGCAAATAGTTTTGTGAATCCGCACCCTACTTTTTAAAAATATCAAAACCGCAAATAATCAAATCATTGCAGTGCGAATAATATTTTGAATCTTGCGCTGTTAGCTTTTTGTTTAAAGAAAACAAATTTGGTTTTTAAAAAGTGAACAAGGATGAAAAATTTTAGAAGTAATCTTTTAGTTATTTTTATAGATTTTTCTAAGAGTAATTATTTTTTTCTTGTTTATTTATGACTATTAACTTATTGTTATATATAATTGAAAAAAGTTGTTGAAAAAATAATCAAAAAATGTAAAAAAACAACAAATCTAAATAAGCAACAAATATAAAATTTTAAATTACATTTTCTAATTGAACTAGTATACAATAATTGCTCCTCGTAGAATTATTTCAGTCAAAGTTCACCATTAATTAAGCAACAATAAGGATGTAAATATATTATCTCATAAAAAAATTTGGTAGTCTCGAAAATGTTTAAGGCTGAACAATTAATAACTAAAAACTTTGGTGCAATTATTTTAGCTGATATTTTAAGATATTTTAAATATTATTGATAGATATCCATTTGTATACAAATATGTTTAACCGAATGCTTCCAAAATGTCCAATCTGAGTGTCAGATTTCATCAAAAGTTCTAACTTTACTTTACTGTGTAATTTTACTTTACAAAGTTTTAATATAAACTTAAAATCTGCATATATATACACTTCCAAAACATTAGCAACCAAATTTTAAAAAATTTTCTACTTCAGTTACTAATTACAACAATTTTTTTTTTAATTTTGCTTTACCAAAAAATTGTAGATATATATAAGAAACTCAATTGTAGTGGTTTGGAGTTGTTTTTCTGGTTTTAGTGGAGCCGGAATTATTAACAGAATATATGGCATTATAGATCAATATATTTATAATGATATTCAAAAGGAAAAAGTGGTTCCTCGCGCTGATAATAATATACCTCTTTTATGGATATTTTAACATGATAATGACCCCAAACACACCTCTAAATTTGTTAAAGAATTGTTTGAAACCAATCAAATTAAAGTAATGAAATGGCCAGCTCAATCACCTGATTGAAAATTTATAAGTTGAACCTTCCCTAAAATACAAAGAACCCTTCAAAAACGCTGATGAGCTATATAAAGCTATATAAACAAGAAAAATGTAATAAACTCATATAGTTATGCCAAAAAGATGTTCCATATAGTAAAAGTAAAGGATATGCCATTAACTATTGATTATAGTATTTTTTAGACCACATTTTTTGCATTAAAATACCAATAGAAGCAAAAAAACACCTTTATTTATTTTCAAGTAGTCTTATTATGTACAAATTTTTTCTTATATGTAATATTAACCTTTTTTTTATTTAAAAGATAATTAAAAAAAAATTGCTGTAAATAGTAATCAAAGTAAAAAAAAAAAATTATTTTATTTGATTGCTAATGTTTTGGAGGACAGTGGATATATTGTGAATACTCTGATGGTATTACAGAAAAAGCATTCCATAGCACCAAACTGCAAGGACTAGCACCACTAAATAAATATTTCCTTTAGTGACAACATTCTATAGCAATCTAAATATCAACCTTTTGTACCTGAAGCAAATGTTTTACTTAATGTATCTCTATATGAAAGAGATTAATTTAGTAATAAAACAGTGACTGTATAAATACAGCAAATGTGATTAACCCCAGTTTGATCCACACCACATCCCTGGTAGTACCGCACTCAATTTGTTGCTCCGCGCAGCCGCCTTGTTTGCTGAGGTTCATATTTCAGAGTTATAGAGTTGAGAGAGGGTTATAACCACAATTAACTCCTTGTCTGTAGTTGCCTCGACCTTGGTGAGGTGAATTAACAAAGAAAAAAGACAAGCAAAAAGAACTGAAAAATTCTTTTGTTGATACTTGTCAAGATTATTTTTAAATTAGTTTCAGCTATGAGAATTGACTACTTCATCTGGTACTTCATTCCATGCATGCAGCTTGATTAAAAAGATAAATCTAACAGCACTTTTAGCAATTTCAACATCTAAAAATGTGTCCACATGTTTGAATTTGATTTACTTGAATTTTTAATTGCTTTTAGATTCTGTATCCATTTAAGATTAGATTTATATTATCTATTTATTGATTGTTTAAAACTTGTATTAAGTTTGCATTTTAATAACAAAGTTAAAAGTTTTTTTAAATTTAAATTTGAAAAAATGAGTCTTCATGTATCATGTTTTTAATTGCTTGTCTCTGTACTCATTTTAATATAGATATATCTCCTTTAAGGTAAAGACCATACAGCAAGTAAGAAAAATATGAAAACAGAAGAGAGTTCAAAATGAATAAAGTGGAAAAAAGCTAGACAAATAAATGTTTTAAGAGCATGCAGGGATAAATACAGTAAAAGGATGTAAGTTTGCTTAATGATAAGTCAGGCAAGAATGAGTTTTGTTGATTGAACTAGAGATAATAGATCCTTTAAGCAGCAACCACGATAGTATTTATAGAAAAGAGATAGAGATGCAACCTTATGATAAGTAGAAGGCTCAAGCTTGGCAGATAAAGCAGGTTCAACTACGTTTGCAATACGTTTTTTGACCTTGTCTGAAAGAGAAAGAACATCAATAGTAGAACCAGCTCAAATATGGCAACAGTATTCCATACAGGGCCAATAAGAGATTTGTAGAGGTAGAGAATGGAATCAGAAGTAAGAAAATGGTGAGCACGATAAAGGAAAGCAACCTTAGCAGATACTAACTTAGCAAATCATTAAATTTGAGATTAAATATGTTCATATTCTATGAAAGGTCAGTAGTAAGTGATAATCCAAGGCATAAAAAGGAGGACTCAGTGATAGGGTTGTAATTCATTAATTTAGGAATGTTCACAGTGTTGCAATAGTTGTTTGCAGAAAATAACTGAGTTTTGTTAGAGTTAAAATTCACAAGCCACTGCAAGATATTACAGAAAAGAGATCCAAGTCATTCGATTCAAGATCGGAAGCCTGTTCTAGAGATTGTCAGAGTTATCTGACAATCAATCAAGATGGGGTGTTAGAAATTTGTTGATGAATAACTCAAAGACCTTGTTAATAATAGAGAAAACTGATTGAACAATAGTTAGAGGGATCAGAGTGTTCTCCAGAGTTTTTTTGGAAATCTATAATTTAAAAATTATAGAAACATAGAAAGTATAGTAAAGGATAAGGTCAAACAAAGTTCTAAAAAGGCTTGCTAACAAAAAACAGTTTTTTGGCTTTTTTTATCCACAGGTGTGATGGTGTGGTGTATTAGTAAATTTTGTTCTGTCAACTGGTATGATCACATTAGGTTTTCGTCCACTTTAAAATTGGGTGAGTAGAAAGCTAAACACACTCTTGTGTTTAACGTTCTTACATTCTTGTGTTAAGCTCTTCATACTTCTTGCGCTTATGACATAAGACAGGGCAAGACATGAGATCTACAGAATGAATTTCAATTGTTCAAATTGCACACATTAGTCACCATTGGTTACAAGCCTTGACTTTTAGCCGAAAGAGCAAGGACCCTGTATTGATGTGAAATGATGTGCTATGAAGTGAGATTTTAAATCTGTGTTTAATAATTTTACATAGAGTATGCGAAAATGTGCTTTTTGAGAGTTTTTACATATTCTAGCTTATAATGCCACAAATTGGTGCAACAGTTCCTTATAATTGTTGCAACTTCAAAAATAATTTAATAAACTAATGTAGATTTTTAAATCTTTAGGAATGTAGAGGTAGAAATAAATGTATTCATTAAAAATCCATATTTAGTTTTAGTTTTAGTGAAAAAGTAACTAATAATTTGGCTACTCACCGTGTGTGTATGTGTGTGTGTGTGTGTGTGATATATATATATATATATATATATATATATATATATATATATATATATATATATATATATATATATATATATATATATATCAATCCTTGGAATCAGGAAAGATGAGGTCGGCAATAAATTGCTGATCATTTTACTTTTCAAGGTATTTCTTTTTGGGCAAATAAAGTTTTAATATGAAAAGATCAATAATTAATACATTATCTTGTTGTGAGCCAAATGAAAGATCATCAATAAAATATTTGAAGCTAAAGGTGTGCCACACCTTTAAAAATGAGATTTTAACTAGATTTTGGAAGTGTGATAAAACTTGAATATTTGAATTGAAACATTGTAAATGTTAAATTTAATATTCTATATTTGCAGACAAATGTTTTATAGAATGCAATACACACAATTTATAAACGATTTTTAAATAAAAGTTAAAGCTTTTAAGTTGTACTTTTTATGAATAAATTAATAAAGTTGCCATTGATGATGTCGTACTGAAAAAACCATCTGTGTTTCAGTACATACATTGATCAAGGGTTTGGGTTTAGACAGGTACTATCAAGAAATCAAAAACGTTTATTATAATAAAAAGTTTTTGTTTTTTTCATTATTGTTTGTATTTTTTTTTATATGGAACAAAAAATATTGTTTTTATTATAAGAAAAGAAATGGCAAAAACATGGCAAAAAGCAGTTGAATTTCTCAGCTCATCTGATTCCCGCATTCGTGTTGAAACTCAACGTATATCTGGGGAAGATTTTGAAGTGTGGCGATGGATTGGGGTGCGAACCCCTGGTATAAAAGAAAAAAAAGTAAACAGTAACTTTCATGTAAGTTTTTGTATGTTATATTTTTCAATGTTTTTTTTTTTTAAGAAAGTGTTTGGTGATTGGGAAAATATCAAAATTATTTTTATAATTATAATGTAAACAAAAGAATTTACTTTACTTGGTTCCAAGTAAAGTCAATTGCTTTTTTTAAATTTCCGATTGTCGGTGCCAAGTATTTTACTTGGTATCAACAATTGAAATTTTGCTTATATGCAAAACCTCTAAAGTGTTTAACACAGTTTGCTCTTCTGTTTAATTTTTTTTTTCTTTTGACCAGCAGAAACTTAAAAAGTTTTAATTTTAAAAAGTTGATTTAAACTTTTAGTTGAATTCTGATCAAGATAAATGTTGGCAAGGTCCTGGTAGGTTTACCTAAATATATATGTTTTAAATCTGAAATGAGCTTTAATTGCGATGTTAATAGTTCTTAATAATTTTAGCATTTGATCAAATTGAGAAAGTTATTCGATTGCCAATAATCACACCTGCGCCTTGTTTAAAAATACGCTGTATGCATGAAGGACCTGAGTAAGATTTTTTTTGTTTGTTTTTAGTGGTGTATTGGATTTATGTAACTTAAATTTATATTGTTATAAACTTGCGGTTTTTAAACTTTTTAGGTTTAATAATCAATTGTTTCTAATCCTTGAGAAATAAATGTCATTTTTAAACCTTTTGGGTGTCAATATATATCTTTTTGTGTGCCTTAAACATCTTTTTTTCTTCTTTTGTATTAAATTCATCTTCCAAGGCTCCAGAGGGTCGAGGAGGCTACTCTTTTATTGTTATTCAAAATAATTTATTCGTTCCTGTATGAAATATTATTGCTATAATTAGGGCTTTAATAATCGATTATCTCTTTTTTCGCTTACAGTTTTCTTACAGAGGTTTGTTCATTCTTGTTCAAAACACATTTATTGAGTTCCAAAAAATATATATGCTTTGGAATTTTTTCCTTTTCTGATTTGTATATTTAACATTTTTTATGAAATCGTCTGTTATCGATTATCTTGCTTTTTGTCTGTTATCTTTGTTTTGTTATTTTCCGAATATCTTATAACTTGAATAATGGCTGTTTTTATCATTGTTCGGAGTGACGTTCCAAGCAATGCTAAAACACTGAAATGAGTTTATTTTTATTACAATTGTATATCAATCGCATTTACAATTTCAAGTCTAAAATTTAAGAAGAAAAAAACTTTTAAAGTGTTTTTTTTTTTTTAAATAATTTTCAAAAAATTTTCCGGCTAACATTATTTTTGTAGAAATTAACCTGAATTTCTCGTAGATTAAATAAGTTAATTAAAAACAATAGTTTTCAGTTAGACTTTTTTTTTTTTTTTACTATTTTCTCTGTTAAATTGAAAATAAAATGTTTACAGTGAACGCGAAGAAGACTGGGTGAAAAAGGTAGAGGATGCTGTTTTAGAGAAGTGCGAGAACGATGGCGCTCGAATTCTTCATATTCATGTTGACATTAACTCTAAAGAGGTTTTGTGGATTTTTTTATTTATTAAACTAAAATTTTTGTTTGAGTTTAATTAAATTTTGAATTAATTATTTTTAGGGCTGTGTTTATGTCAAGTGCGATAGCCTTGAATCGGCTAGGAAAGCATTTAGAAGCATGTACGGAAATTGGTTTGATGGTATGTATTAAATTGAAATTGAAATATTCTGATTCAGATAACCAAAGTTTATTTATTTCATAAAAATTTAAACCTTTAATTTGAAGGTCGTCTCGTGATTGTTAAGTTTGTCACCTTGGCACGTTATCACCAACGTTTTCCGGATGCTCTTAAATGTGTTCAAGCGCTTTCACCATCAGGATCCAACACCTTAGTAAACTCTAACAAAGACATATAACAAAAAGATTAAAGTTCGGAGTGTCACGTTTTGTGAATTTTGTATAAAAGGAACTCAATAATAAAGGAATGCTTAGGCATCGCTTTAGAAAAATCATAATAAAGATATTATTGTATTGCCTGACCAGAATTTTGGTAGCTTTTGTTCTAAAGAGATTTTTGCTGAAACTTTTTTAACAGAGACGTAAAATATTTTAATTTTCTGTATTGTCATTGTTTTCATTAGAAAATGCTTATCCCAATTTATTGTCTCTTAAAATCAGTTTATTTTTTATTTATTTTCCTTAAATTATATCTTATTTAAAAGTATTTGCACAAATATTCAAGTTTTTTGGCTGTAATGCTTGCTATGGACAGCAAAATTTCAATTTTTGCAAATTTGATCATCCAAAATATAATACATTTTTCAGCCTCAGTAATTTTTTTCGGACTTAAAATATAACTACTAATATCAGAAATATTTAAAAGCTACTTCAATAAAAAGAATATGCTAAATAAAAACACAGGTTTAATTGTAAAAAAATTTGCTGTTATTGTATGACCCTATGATATTTCTCATGAACTAGGTCTAGAAACTGCTGAATTCTGGATATGCAAGTTACGTGATGAAATACCAATCATATTTTCTGAAGTTTTTATTTTAGAAAGCGTGAATTTTATCTTAAAGAACAATTTTACTTTCAATAATCAGTTTTTCAATCATTTAATCGAACAGCAATGGGATCAAAAATGGCTCCACCTTATGCTTGTTTAGTAGCAGAATATATTGATAAAGTAACTTTATAAGGTTTTTTTTAGAAGAAAAAAAACGTCGATACTCAAAGAAAACTTTCAGGTCTTGTCACAAAACCGTTTAGAAGAAATTATAACTTGATTACTTATTTGTTGAAACGTAACCACTGAATCTTATTAATCGCTATAAAATCACTTAATATGATATATCACTTTATGAAATATATTACAATGAATGAATGCAATTATGATTATGTCAGAACCATGATTATGTCACCACTCTGAATGGCTTGGCTCTAGTGTCAGTGATTCTGCAGGCATAAAAGCCCACACTTTTTGCCTTTCTCAATCCCTAACCAAATAGTAAACTTTCCAACTCGCTTTCCAGACAACCCGAATCATTTACCTTCCTCTACTCGACTTATGTTTTGTTTCTGATCCAAGTCAGTGCTCAGTTTCTCCACATTCACTCTTCGGTGCTTCCGATCACAGTTTGATCTCTCTAAAACTAATATCAATTCTTCATCATCTGAATCCCCCTATTATTGTACCTCTTACAACTACAGTAAAGCTGACTGGGATTCTTTCCGTGATTTTCTTCGTGATGGCCCTTGGGTAGAAATCTTTTGTCTTCCTGTCGACAAATGTGCTTTTTACATAACTTCGTGGATTCAGGCTGGCATGGAATCTTTTGTTCCCTCTCGGCGATTCCAGGTCAAGTCTCACTCTTCTCCATGGTTTTCCTCACACTGTGCTGCTGCGATCGCCAATCGAAACCTTAACTTCGATATTTATCAGCAAAACAACTCTCCAGAAAACAGACGTCTGTTTATTCTTGCTAGAAACCATTGTAAAAAGATTTTGTCTAACGCCAAAGCCCGCTAGTCTCAGGTCATAAAATCTCGTATCTCATCTCAAAAATTAGGCTCTCGTGACTTCTGGATAATCTTTAATTATATCAATAATAAGAGCAAATCTTTAATTCTACCTCTCTTGTATGGTTTAGACTTTGTCACCTCACCTAAAGACAAAGCTGAATTGTTTGCTAAAAACTTTTCATCAATATCATCTCTTGATTCCACTAGTTGCGTTCTACCTGATATTGCCAACAAACAGGTTGATCTATTGCTTGACATTCGTATCACTCGAGGTTCTGTATCTAAAGTGATTTCCTGCCTAGACTCTTCTACAGCTTTTGGCCCGGACAACATACCTGTTATAGTCTTGCAGAAGTGTACTCCGGAGCTGTCGTCTATACTCTCAAAAGTATTCAACAAGTGCTTATCAGAGTCTTGTTTTCCAGCCTGCTGGAAAGCTGCATCTACTATCCCTATCTTCAAAAATTCTGGAGAGCGATCTGATTTGTCTAACTACCGTTCCATTAGTCTTCTTCCTATCATAAGCAAGGTTTTTGAATCTTTAATTAACAAACACTTAATTTCTCATCTTGAATCTAATAACTTACTTTCTGACCATCAATATGGATTTCGATCTTCTCATTCTTCAGCTAATTTGCTAACAGTAATAACTGATAGGTTTTATCGCGCATTAGATAAAGGTGGAGAGGTTAAGGCTATCGCTTTCGACATTTCAAAAGCTTTTGATAAAGTTTAGCATGCTAGTCTTCTCTATAAGCTTTCTTCTTATGGTGTATCCGGCTACATTTTTAAGATTATTGAATCCTTCCTTTCCAATCGTAGTGTAAAAGTTGTCCTCGATGGACAGCACTCTTCTTCATATTCTGTTACTTCAGGGGTTCCTCAAGGTTCTATCCTTGGCCCTATACTCTTTAAATTACATTAAGCCTGGCAAACTCGCAGCGCGAATACTCGCATACTCGCTTATTCGCACTTCTCGCAGCAAAACTCGCTTTTTTGAGTAAAAAAAAAATTGTGCGATTACTCGCAATGACAATTTTCACTTTTTTATTTTTTGGACGAATACTCGGTATTCGCAGTTTCGAGTATTTATAAAAATTAATATATTATACCCGATTTGCGAGTACTGTTATTTACGCAATACTCGATAATCGCAGTATTCGCATAAATTTTCTACTCGCCTATCTCACATTGCGAGTATCATAAAAAATATTCAATTACTACTCATAATTACTCGTGGAATACTCGCACTTCTCATTTTTACTCGCTTTGTATCAAAAATACTCGAACTCCTCGAAAAAAATAACATAATTCGCTGTACTCGCCTTTTTAAATCATTTTTTTTTAATTTATTTCTGACATTCATATGTTTTTAATTTTTTAAGAAGTTTTATTGAATACTCGCAAAATTCATTCTACTTGCACTAATAATAAAACATAATCGCACTACTCGCAAATATAATTTAGCTGTTATTTAAAATTTCAAAAAAGTTTACACCTAAGTGTAAACTTACAAAAAATGCTTGAGCATGAACGGGTTGTAAGCATTAGTGTATAGTATTCTATTCAAGTCTATATTAAAGTACATATTAAGATTAAATTGAGTTTTAAAGTAAAAAAGTACTTTCTTATTGATAGTAATAAAATTTTATTGGTAAAAAAATAGTAATTTGATACTAATTTTTGAGAAATTGTTGTTATTTTTATATAAAAAGGACACATTTTTATATTTTACGTCATATTCATGAAAACCAAGGAAATATACAGCGCCATCTCATATTAAAATCTGAAGAATTCAGTAAATTCTCTCAAGTACCCGCAATAATTTAATAATAACCAGAATTTTTTGTAGAATTTCATTAAAAATTAATTATACTCGCGAAAATTTAATATTAATCGCAATAAAATTATTTTATTTCATTAAAATTTAATAATATTAATAATCTAATTAAAATTTAGTTATACTCGCCGTTATTTAATGATATTCGCACTAAATTTTTTAATCTGTAAGTAAACATTAACTAGTCATTTTAAATTTAAAATCATTACCAATTTACAAACCAAACTGAACACATCTACCAAAAAGGTTTCCAAAGTTTCTCAAAAATGAGTAACAATCCAATTTGGAATTACTTTAAAAACCTCGACAAGAAAGAGCCAGCCAAGAACCCAAAGAAGAGAGCTACAAATTTTGCACTGTGTAAAACTTGTAAAACTCAAATTAAAATGAATGAAGGAACAACAACTGGAACAATCAACCATTTAAAGTAAGTCAAATTTTATTAATTTATTCATTTTTTGTTTATTTTTAATATTATACTACGATTAGTATGCTTTTTTTCCGATTAGTTCGAGTATTTTGCGATTAGTAATAAATTTATTATGTTATGCCGCTATAATTTTTTTAGTTAAAGTTTATTAAGTTTAAGTTTATGTTTAACTTTTAAGTTAAACTTAATTATTTAGCGATTACACTTCGAATAGTAGTTATAATATGCGAGTAATTACTTGTTTTTAACGAGTATTTAGCGATTTGTTTGGTTTTTTTTGCGATTACTATCTGTTGTTTTCTCGCAGCGAACACAACGTTTCAGTTCTACATTTTCTCTTCTCCTTAAACAATTCCCTTTACAAAAAGTTTTCCTTCAATTTATACTATACAAAGAACCTCAAATATGCTCATAAAATAAACCGCTTAAACTATATTTACAACATATCAAAGAAACTACGTCAATCAAATCTGCCGTAAATAGTTTCTTCACGCAATTCAATTACACTATCTAATTTTTTAATTTCTTTTAGATATAAACATGACAGTTTTTATGACAACTATCTTCTTGAAAAATCTGCCAATAAAGCTGAACAAGAAAAGAAAAAATTAAGACAAGAGGAGGAAGCAGCAAAAGAAGGAGTTGGTCAATCTCAGTAAGTGTTTTAAATATTATTATTATATAGTTTAAGATTGAGTTAAATGTAAAGAAAGTACTTACAAATTTAATATATTACTCGCGATAGTTATTCGAGTAATTGATAGGTTTTGCGAATTCATTTGTTCATTAATTTGCGAGTAACACATATTATTTCGCGAGTATAATTAACTCGAAGTCGAGTACACGCTAGATGTCGCTGAGGCGTTTTTATTAGGTTTTTCTAAAAATATAAAAATAATTATAAATTAAATATATATGCTACATATTTTAATATTAATTCTTTATGCAGACCTTTTTATTTAGAATATTTGTTAACTTTTTAGTTTCTAATACATTACTTAAGTCCTTTTTTTAACATTTAACTCCAGAGTTGTTACGACATAATATGTCTGGCAGATCTGTCGACATATTTTCAAACATATTTTCTGCCGACATAAAATATGTCCCACATATTTTCGATTGACATATTTTGACATAATTTTATGTCTGAATTATTTTCTGCTGACATAAAATATGTCAGACATATTTTCTATCGACATATTTTGACATATTTTTGTGTCTGAATTATTTTCTGCTGACATAAAATATGTCAGACATATTTTCTGTCGACACATTTCAACTTAATTTACAGAGTTAAGTGAAAATAGTTTAACAAATTTGTTGCTTTTTTGCAATCAATTATGCTTCATAAAACTTTTACTTTAAACCCTATAAGCAAACATCAGTTGTTTCATAAAGGTCTTTTTCTGCCCTTTTTAGCAATGTACCATTTGATAGTATTGACTAATATTGGCATTTATTGACTTATTTATTGATTACGATTTATTTATTGATTATGACTAATATTGACATTGATAGTATTGACTAATATTGACATTTGATAGTATGACTAATATTGACTAGTTTTGAGGCATCATTTGATAGTATTTGATAGTATTGATTAGTATTGATTAGTATTGGCGCTTTCCCTTATTAGAATGTAAAAACCATCTCAAGCTGAGTTTTTATTACTGAAAGTAGTTTTTATTAGTATGACAAAACTTAAAACTATTTCTTTGATTAAAATAATAATAAAAAAAAAACTTTTTCAGTTATTTTTAATTACTAGTTGACCCTGAAAAAGATCTCATTATGAAAAATTGAATTCAAAAGATTCTATGAAAAAAACGGTTCACAGAATTTCAAAAAATTCGTGCCAAATTAAATTCATTTAAGCTAAAGAATTTGAAATACTTCACAAAAGTTATATTCAACTCATTAAATTCATATTAAGAAGACTAACCGGTAAATTTTTAACTAATTACGAATAATATACTTTTAGTTATAAAAGTTATGATTTATTTAACAATAAAATAATTGACAATTGCATTATAACAGCATACTTAACTGCCATAAACTTGCATAAAATGTTTTGAGTGAAATATATATTGGAATAATTATTTTTTTCGTTTTCCTTACGATTTAAAGTCAAAAATGGAGAATAATTTATTGAATGAATCAACTATTAGTTAAAAATAACTAAAAATGTTTTTTTTAAATATTATTTTAATCAAGAGAATAATTTTAAGTTTAGTCATATTAATAAAAACCTTTTTCAGTAATAAAAACTCAGCTTGAGATGGTTTTTACATTCTAATAAGGTAAATCGCCAATACTAATCCATACTAATCAATACTATCAAATACTATCAAATATTATCAAATGATGCTTGAATACTAGCCGATACTCTAAAATGATACATCTTTAAAAATACATTGTCAATAGTATTGACAAAGTATTTTTAGCGATGTATCATTTGATAGTATTGACTCAATACTATCAAATGATACATCGCTAAAAAGGGCAGAAAAAGACCTTTACGAAACAAAAGATATTTTCTTATAGGATTTAAAATAAAAGTTTTATGAAGAATAACACAGGTCAACAAAAACAAAATTTTTTTCTGGTGCCAAGAAAACAATTTGTTTTTTATGTTGAATTTCTTATTTTGATTTCAAATATGCAACTTATTTTTTACCATCACGTCAAGTTGTAAAGATATTTGGGTTCAAATCTTTAGAATTTGGGGAAAAGTCCCTAACATTGTCGAAAAAAAAGTTGTTCAAAAGTATGTCAACCTGAGTCTTAAAAGAAGCGTATTTTCATAGAGATTTTCAAGATGTTTATCGTTTGTAATAAAAATAAGTATTTTTTGTATTATTGCTGAAAAAACATTTTGTTGACATTTTTTTAAGAGTTTTTTTCAAATAATTTTTTTGCCAAAAAATTTTATAGAGAAATTTTTATGTTTTCTAAAATCTCTATACTATCTTCTAAAATACGCTTTTTTTGAGACCCAAGTTGACATACTTTTGAACAACTTTTTTTTCGACAATGTTAATCAAGAGAATAATTTTATTCTCTTGATTAACATTGCAACAAATTTGTTAAACTATTTTTACTTAACTCAGTAAATTAAGTTAAAATGCGCAATAAATTTGTTAGATAGATTTTTTCTTCAAGAATATCAAACAGCAAATAATTCAGATATAAAATTATGTCAAAATATGTCGATAGAAAATATGTCTGACATATTTTATGTCAGCAGAAAATAATTCAGACATAAAATTATGTCAAAATATGTCGACAGATATGTCTGACATATTTTATGTCAGCAGAAAATAATTCAGACATAAAATTATGTCAAAATATGTCGACAGAAAATATGTCTGACATATTTTATGTCAGCAGAAAATAATTCAGACATAGAGTTATGTCAAAATATGTCGACAGAAAATATGTCTGACATATTTTATGTCAGCAGAAAATAATTCAGACACAAAAATATGTCAAAATATGTCGATAGAAAATATGTGAGACATATTTTATGTCGGCAGAAAATATGTCTCAGACATATTTGACAGATAACAACCCTGTTTAACTCAATCTTAATATTATTTTTTTTTTAATATGGTGTGTCAGTTTCCAACCATAGAGTTGAATGCCACATTACTTCCGTCGAAAACATATGCCCATAAGAATACCATTTTTTAGAATCACCAAACTTTGTTTGGTGATCAAAATACTATGTTCTACTTGCGATAAGTCTATGACAAATGACGAGTAGTATATAGGTTTTGTGAGTAATAAATAACACATACTCGCATTATATTATTATTACTCGCCATGAAATCGAGTAATTTCGCTAATTTTATATATATATATTTTTTTTCAGAGGATTGAAAAAAACAACAACAACTCAATCAAGCATTGAAAACTATACTCAGGGTTGTAAACATTCCTCCCAAAGTGTCCAACAATTAAACTTTGACACACAAATTGTTCTGCTCTTGTCAACTTGTAACCTTCCATTTTCAACTGTTGATTTACCAGGATTCAAGAGTGTATTTGCCAACATTGCACCTAGGTTCGATATGAAAACAAGAAAAACAATGGCTGGAGCTAAGTTGGACAAAGTCTATACCAACTTGAAAGATGATGTTAATATTGAACTAAATAATGACTTGAAGAATGTTGACTCAGTCACTTTTACAACTGATGGATGGACTGCCCCCAATGGTGATCCCTTTATTTCTTTGAGTGTGCAGTACATAACAACTGACTATGAAATGAAGTGCATTGCGTTAGACATTCAAAACTTCAATGAGAGACATAATGCAGCAAACATTGCAGGAGCATTTGATGAAACGGTTGAAAAATATGATGCTCTGAACTCTAATCACCTAACAACCTACTGTGTTACTGATGCTGCTAAAAACATGAGAGCTGCCATGTGCAGGGACAGTAGAAAAGTTTTTGAACATTTAACTTGCATATCTCACATCTTGAACACTTGTTTGAGACATGCCTGTGATAAACAGCCAGCTATTGAAAAAATTATTCAAAAATGCAAGAACTTAGCAAGAAAAACTCACCAAAGCCACAATGACAATAGAGACATTGTCAAGTACTGTGAATAGCTGAACATCAAACCTTTGAAAATTGTGCAACCCTGTGACACCAGGTGGAATTCTGCTCAAAAGATGATTGCTTCAATACTCAAAATGGAAAAAGCACTTCTGTATGCAAAAGAAAAAACTGGAAGGTTTGATGACACAGAAAATTACACAACATTCATTCCTGATGAAGAAGAATTTGTGGTACTGAAGTATTTGAACAATTACCTCCAAACAGTGAAAAGTGTGTCTGAATATCTGTCTTCAGATAAGAATCCGACTTCTCCCTATGTTTTGATTGGTTTGAGGAGTATACACCTCATGTGTAAGAGTTGTACAAATTGCTGACTTAGCCGGACGGTATAAAGCAGCATTGACTAGTTTTGTACAGATTTGTCAAGGTGAATTAGAAAAAAGAATCCCAGATTATGGAGCCGAAAACAAGATCTATGCCCTTGCCTGTCTACTTCATCCTTATTATAAACGCAGCGCACTGAATTTGAAAAGAAATATTAATGTTGTTCAAGAAGACAAAACTGTTATAAGAGTTGAAACTGATGAAAGCTACAAGGACTACTGGGAGGAATATATAGTCAAAAAGGATCCTACAACAAATAAATAGAATGATGAAAGAGATAAGTCATTGGAATCCATGCAAGTGCATGTATCAAATCATTCAAATGTTTTAGAAGTTGATGCACCTTTTGACCCTTTTTCTCAGAATGATCTGGAGTTAGCAGAAATTGAAAACACACCTAAGGCAAGGAAAGCATTGAAAGAAAGAACTGGTGCTGATTGTAAACCACCATTGCAACTGGAATTGGACAGTTTCCACTCAGAAGCTAGGGAGGTAGAAACCAAAAATGATCCTTTAAAATGGTTGGCCAAAAAAGAACAGAAATTTCCACTTTTGGCCAAATGGGCAAGACATTACCTCAGTATCCCAGTCACCTCTGCTACTTCTGAAAGAATGTTTTCTACAGGTGGTAATATAATGACAGACAATAGACACAACCTAGAACCAGAAACCACCAGTAAACTCCTCTTCATTAACAAGAACTTTATGAGAGTGCAATCAGACATAAAAAATTGGGACAAAACATTTCCATCATCACAAGATGATGACCTACCAACACCACCACCTCCTCCTTCATCAAAGAAAAGAAAACATCCTAGAACTCCAACATCAACAGAATCAGAATCATCATGCAGTAACAGCCCTCCTAAGAAGAAACCTGTTATAATGTCAGATATACTGAAGAGAAAAATTTTTTGAAATCGCAGTACTCGCATAACCATTATCACTACTCGTACTATACTCGCAGCGAACATTTTTCTATTATTCGCCATCAAAATTACTCGCACTACTCAATGCTTAAATTACATTAATGATCTTCCAGATATTCTCACATCTAAGGTTGCATGTTTGCTGATGATACTACCATTTATTCTTGTCGTAATAAGAAACTAACACTCTCGGATTTCTTGGAGGGGGCATTTGAGCTTGAAAAAGATCTCATTTCTGCTAAAGCATGGGGCTCACAGTGGCTGGTGAACTTTAATTCAGATAAAACTCAATTTTTTTTTCAGCCAATTGTTACCGCAATAATTTAGATCTTCCTATATTTGTAAACGGTGATGTACTCGATGAGTCATCGACTCTTCTAGGATTAACTCTAACTTCCAATCTTTCTTGGAAACAGTATATCAAATCAGTTGCAAAATTAGCATCTACTACGGTTGAATCTCTTTATCGAGCTCGACACTTTCTTACTCCGGATTCTATTCTCTATCTCTATAAATCTCAAATCCGGCCTTGTATGGAATAATGTTGTCATATTTGGATCAGATCTTTAAATGGTGCCCTTTCTCTTTTAAGCAATGTGCAAAATCGCATTGTAAACATAGTTAGATCTGCTCTTGCAGCCAACCTTTAACTATTGTCACATCATCATAATGTTGCTTCTCTTTCTTTTTTTATAAACACTATAATGGGCACTGCTCTAAAGAGCTAGCATTTCTTGTGCCATCTACTAAAATTCATTCTCGTGTTACTCATTATTCTTTTAAGTCTCATGCTTTTTCTGTGACTGTTCTTAAGTGCTCCAAAAACGCTTATTCGTCTAGTTTTTTTCGTCGAATATCAGTTCTTTGGAATTCGCCTGCTTCATCTTGTTTTCCTGATTCATATAATTTGCAATCCTTTAAGTCGTTCGTCAATCGTTATCTTGCTCTACAATCTTCATCTCTTCTCTTCCAGTAACTTCCAACTTTAATTAGTGGTTGCTTGCAGCCTTGTTGGAAGCGAAGATGTTAAAAAAAAAAAAAATTCCAAATGCATTTACAGATTGTGAAAGAAAAACATAGAGAACCACTCGAATTAACAAACATTGGTCTAATCCAACAAAAATGGAAGTCAGACTTCAGCAACTAAAACAATTTTTAATTCGATGCAGTTAATAAAAATAAATTTTTTAAAGCTCGACGACAGGGACAAGCAAGCCAGAAAAAAGGAGAGAACAAAATTATACTTTTTGTATCTCTAAATCGTATTATGAAAATAATACTCTACATTGTATTATAAAACTGTCTGTTTTAAACAATAAATTAAAATCAGAATTACTATCAATTATAAATAAATTACAATCAAAACGTCAAGCCAAAAATATTTTAAGGCAAGTACATTAAGTTTTAAAGTTTCTATAAATGATAAATGTAAAGTAATAAATGCATATCAAATCATTGTAAGATATGTACTATGTACCTTTAGTTTTTTAACCATTTTGACACTTTATCAGGTAAAGTAGGGAACATGAAAACTTCAATACCATGTAATTCTAATAATATTGTTTATTTTTATCATGTAATGGGTGTGATGGAAAACGACAGACATTAGTATAACTAATAACTTAATATTAAGCACCAATTTACACATCTATACATGGAGAACAGGGTTTCCCTATTTCAAAAAGTTTTATAGGATATTCTATAAAAAGGAAAAAGAACATTCCTATAAGAAATTGGAACATGATTTTCTATAGGATAACGCAAATAAATACAACCTATCGCAATTTCTTTAGGATAAAATTCCTATATAATCCTGTTCCGAAACCTTATAAGAGTTTTATCCTAGACACCGAATAAACAATATCCTATAGTTTTATATGTACAGAAATCCTACTCAATTGAGTTGGATTTTTGTACGTATAAAACTATAGGATATTGTTTATTCGGTGTCTTATTGGATAAAAACTCCTATAAGATTTTGGAACAAGATTGAACAGGATTCCTGTACATTAACTAAAAGATACTGTTCATTCATTGTCTTATAAGACATTGAATGAACAATATCTTATAGTTTTATATGAACAGTAATCCTATTCAATCCTGTTTGAAATTTTATCAGATTGCCTTTTGCAGTTGTTAAAGGATATTTAATAGAAATATCCTCTAGGGTATTCCTAAATGATTTAAAATAAGTGTGTAATTAATATTGGTAAGTCTTTTGCATTATCTTTTAGTTCTAAATTAATAAAAACCAAGGAGTTAAATTCAGAAGAAAAAAAAAATACAGAATATTGATTAAGTCAGCAAGTCAGTTATTTTTATTAATTATATCAATTGTTATTATTATTAACATAATGTTCTCTATCAACTATAGTTTTCTTAAAAACACCAATGCTTCGTTTTGCAAGTTTGCTTTCATCATTATCCTTTGCAGTTTTGCTTTTCTGAACATAACATAATTCTCCCTTGGAAATTGCTCAGCTAAAAAGTCTGAAAACAAAAATATGAACGAACTAATAGTTATATATTACATTCATTATACAAAACAAATGAAAGTAGTGGTACCAAATAAAATATTATAATATCAGTACTTAACATGCCCTGAACCTTTTTTGAGTTAAAGCTGACTTAGATATGCTACCTTTATTTAAATTTTTCTTTTCATTGGTTAAAATTTTTAATAATTTTTTGTACATCTACAACATGGTGAAAGTATATTATATTATATATATATATATATATATATATATATATATATATATATATATATATATATATATATATATATATATATATATATATATATATATATATATATATATATATATATATATATATATATATATATATATATATATATATATATATATATATATTACTCCAGAATATTAGACAAATTTAAAAATAACTCTAAGCGCACTTGGCAAGTAATAAAAGAAATTACTGGCAATCCAAAAACATGCTCAGGTTCCCTCTCCCAAATGATTATAGTTGATAACAAATGTATTCATGAATCAAAAACTATATCTGACGAATTTAATAACTTTATTGAAATCAACAATTAGTTAATAAAGATCTCTTTATCCCAGCTTTTAATGATTTCTTAGAACCGATGGATGATTGCCACTGTTCCAAAGAAATGGACCAATGGATGATTGCTATTGTTCCAAAGAAATATACTCAAAATTATCTTTTGATGAGTTCGAAATTGCCTTTAAATCATTAAAAAAAAAAAAAAAAAAAAAGCTATCGGAGCTGATGGAATAAATGGTAACATAATTATCAAGTGTTTTGATCATCTCAAAGATATTCTTTTTAAAGTTTATAAATCATCTGTCCACCAAGGAATTTATCCTGATCGACTAAAAATTCCAAAAGTTATTCAGATTTTGAAAGAACGGGACTGATACAATGTCAGTAACTATCGCCCTATATCTATCCTTTCTACCTTTTCAAAAATCTTACAGCATATTATATACAATAGAGTATACAATTATCTTGTTTCCAATAATCTTTTATGTAATAGTCAATTTGGTTTCAAAAAAGATAATTCCACTGAACATGCGATCATTAAATTCCTTTCAAAGATCCCAATTTACATTAGGTGTTTTACTGACTTGTTTAAGACTTTCGATACTGTCGACCATGAAATCCTGCTCTAAAACCTAAAATACTACAGAATAAAATATATAACTATAAAATGGCTTCGAAGTTACTTATCAAACCGCAAACAATTTGTATTTATTAAAAACTATAACAAAAGCCATCTAAATATTTTCGGTGGTGTTCCTCAAGGTTCTATCTCGGGGCCACTTTTGTTCTTAATCTTTATAAATGACTTAAATAAAGCCTCAAACTTCATAAATATCATGTTTGCCGACGATACCAACTTATTCCTGACTAATAATGACAAATCCAAATTCTTTTCTACAATGAATGATGAACTTAAAAACATATCTGCTTGGTTCAAATGTGACAAGTTAAGTATTAACATTAATAAAACCAAATGGATTCTTTTCCATTCGCTTTCTAAAAAACGCTATTTACGCCAAAATTTGCCCAAAACATTTATTGATGAAGTCGAAATAAAAAGAGATTTTGTTACTAAATTTGTAGGAGTGGTTCTCAACGAGAACATTAATTGGAAACCGCATATTGACTATATTTGCTCGAAAATATCTAACGGAGTCTTATATAAGTCCAGATCATATTTAAACAAAAAAGCTTTAATCCAACTTTATTACTCATTTATTCACACGTATATAAATTATGCCAACATAGCTTGGAGAAGCACCAAAAAAAGTAGGTTAAAATGCGTTTATCACCGTCAGGAGCATGCGATCTGATTGATTAATTTTGTGGATTGTTTTACTCATTCCAAACCATTATTTATGGAAATGAAAATACCTAATATTTACGAGCTTAATGTTTATAACATTTTTATGCTTTATTTACACGTGGAAAAACGATTTAAGTTTACCTATCTTTAAAGACCTTTTTTCTCTAAACCCAATTAGGGTAAGGTTGCTAATATTGTACCCCCTAACACCAAATTAAAAAATGTAGGTCATCAACTTGAAACGTTAAAACGTGGATATTCAATTATATTTCATAATTAAGGGATTGTTTGTTGTAAAGATGCTAAAAAAAACACATAATTTAAAAAGCATTAAGTTCCAAAGAACCAAATTAAAAAAATAGCGCTAAGAGTACAATTAAGGTAACTAAATCCTTAATTGTACCATTGTAATCCAGTATTGTACCACTTTCTTGATTTCAAATACTTTACAACTTCGCAAATATTTTATGATTTTAGATTTATGGGGTTAAAAGAAATGATTAAAACAAATAGTTTTTGTAAAATCAGCAATTGGAAATACTCTGATATAACATAACATAGCACCTAATTGCCCATATCTAATGAAATGAAGTTTTTTATTTAATAAACTCTATGCAACTTGAGTTTTTTTTTCTTCTGGAAAATGCCAAAAATAGGTATCACCAAATATGATACAATTTTTATTTAAATTGTATGCTTACCAATGGGCTAGCTAAGATTAAAATAGAGGACGAATGTAGGTATTAAAGATAGTTATACTAAATAATGTAAAACAATATATACTATATCTATTTTAAAAACAATTATACTAAATAATGTAAAATAAAATACATAAAAACTTTATTTTTGGCAAAAGTTGCAGATATATTTCCATATCCTCTTCTCTCCATGATCCATATCTCAGTTTTTGCATTTCAAATTTTTTTTTTTTTTTAAAGGAAATTTGTTAAACTTTACACGCGTTTTTTAGCGGTCAAAATGGTAGCGTCGGTACAATTTAGGATCTGCCTTGAGGTACAATTTACGCAACTAATCTGACATTCGGTTAATTAAAAAATTTGACAACTAATAATAAGGTATTTTAAATTCTAGGTAGTTATTTCGAATTTAGATAAATTATGCTTTAACATAAATACACTGAACAAATCATATCTTCAACTTTCTTTAGTGAAATACGCTTAGCCATATATCCCTAAAATAAGAAATCCCCAATAACAAACCAACAGGAGCTTACTCTAGCCTTAATGCAGTTGGATGACAAAAAAATAAAACAGTTGACTCCTTAATTTCATTCAGCAAAGATAAAAAATAAATTATAAAATTTCTTGTGGGTTGTAAAAATAACGAGTTACGTTTAAAGTACAATATAGGCATCGGTACAATATTAACAACTTTACCCTTATAAATATTTACTTAGAAACGACAACTTTGTATATGAACCAATTTGCAGAATAAAATTTAACAAATTTTGCAATATATTTCGAGCACCATATATTTGGAATAAAATTGTTATACATAATTTTGATATACCCAACACACTTCCGATCTCAAAAAATAACTTAAAGATTTTATTTTATCTATTAATGATATATTTAAATACTTTTTATAACAGCCACGTATTTGTCTTTTTAATTGTTGTACTTTCTCTTTCCTTTCATAAAGAGATGCCTTACAGTATTTACTTTGCTTATATATATATTTAAATATGTATTTATATATTTGCGTTTTTATAAGTTCTGACGATAAGATCAGACTTTTTTAATTATATATAACATTTGTGGTCTGATTTATATTTTCAATTTCTATCGCGATTTATTGTAATTTTTTATTTTTGTTTATGTATTGATTTGAAAAACTTGTAAAAGGTTCTGATGATAAGATTATTATGATCTTCTTTCAGAAGCCTTGTTTGTTTTTGTAAACAACGACAAAATGTAAACAGCAACAAAAAATAATAATAAAGTAAAATTATATATATATATATATATATATATATATATATATATATATATATATATATATATATATATATATATATATATATATATATATTACTTTTATCATTATTACAATATAGAATTCCATACCTCGTTTGCTTTAAAATCGATTTCATTAATTACTTGCTTAACCGCTTTTAATTTCTTTTTCAATTTCCTTTTTCCAATACAAGCTAATATTTCATTTTCAGATTTAAAGTCATTTAATAAATAAAGAAAAGAATATTTCAGTATTTGAGTCATGAAACTGTTATTAAATAAACTTCAATTTATATTTCAACTGAATGTTAAAGTCTTATGTACTATTCGCAAAAGCAACATTATTTTAAAATGACCCAAAATTAATTTAACCATTAATAATTTTTAAAGCCATGAATATGCCAAGCTTATCGATGCGCAATTGGTTATTTTAAAACATATAAACTTATGATCGAACTGAACAATATTTACATAACTTTAAAAATAGGAATTATCAACGGAAAAAAGAACACAAATAAAATAAAGTATGGATAAATTATCAAACGAGGATCAAATTATTTCATGGATATATATCATGGATAAATTATCAAACGAGGAACAAATTATTTCAATAAAGCATGTTCGGGATATATTTAACGAAATGTTTATTAAGCAACAAAACGATATTCTAAAACTAATAAGCGGAAATCTGAAATTAACAAACGATAGAATCGATGGTCTGTTAAAAGAAATAAATACTGTAAAAGATTTGTGTGCGACACTCCAAAAAGAAAACATGTTAATAAAAGGGGAACAAAAAAATTACGTTAAAAGATTAAACAAAAATGAAATTGTACAAAAAGATATAGATGAAAGTCTGAACTTTACACAAGACATGCAAGAAAAAAAAATATCAAAATCAGAGAGCAGAGATACGGAAGATAATAAACTAAGGCAACCTAAAGATAGATAAAGAAGGAATAATTTTCGAATAAAAACTACTCAAGCAAATGAAGATACATAGGAAAAACGGTATGTTTTCGGTTGTAATTTACGATAAACTAATAGTAAAAGAATTCAGGAAATTACCTAAACTTTAATTATTTTATATTTTAAATATTTTGTTAGTATAACTTTTTTTGTAGTTATGGAACCTTTCTTGCTGTTATGGAACCTTTCTTGTTGTTTTGGAACCTTTCTTGTTGTTATGAAAGGTATGAATTTTCGTGAATTGAGCTTTAAGGCTTTCCAGACAAATAAAAATATACTTTTAAAAAATCATTTAGATCCAGATGTTAATTTTTTTAACACTGATGAAATAATTAGCAATATATGCCCTTCTTATTGTAATTCCAATATTTCTAAACTTTCTGCTGATATAGATATTAATGAGTTCTCTATTTTACACCTAAATATTAGGAGTTTTCAAAAAAAAAATTTGATAAACCTAAAGATTTTTAATATAATGTTGAAATTAATTTTAAAATTATTTGTCTCACGGAGACCTGGTGTCGAGATAAACAAGTTGAAAAATATTCAAATTTTTAACTTTTTTTATTATTTAACTTTTATTTCGCTGATTAAACATTATTACAATATTTCATATAAAATAAATAACATCGTAAACATAAAAAACCTATATAAAAAATTCTAAATTAAATTTATTATTGCCATCTGGCAATAATAAATTTAATTAAAAACAAAATTTTATGTGGCAAACGTGTCTTTTTTGTGGGGGATTTTAATTATAATGCGCTCGATTGCGACACAAATAAAAATGTAAAAAATCTTATGAACATCATATTTGAAAATGGGTTCATTCTAACAATAAATAAACACGAAATACTAGGAATAGCGCAACCTCAATTGATCAAATAATAATTAATGAATATACAAAAAACAAAATAAAAACTGGAATAATAATATCTGATATATCGTATCATTTCCCAATATTTATAATCGCACATAAAGTTGTCAAACACACCCCTCAAAATAAAATAATAATAATTATAAATCGAATATATAATGACATTTCTATGGAACTTTTTATTAATTCTCTATTTTCTGAAAACTGGGACGAAATTTTACAAATTCAAACCACAGATACTGCTTATAACAGTTTTCTTCGGATATTCACCAGGAATAATGGAATCATCAAAAAAAAAAAAAAAAAAAAAAAACGATTGTATGAATTGTTTCTGAAAAATAGAAGTTGTGAAAATGAATTAAAGCATAAAAAATATAAAGGTCACTTTGAATCAATTATAAAACTTTCAAAGAAGTTATACTATTCAAATAAAATAATAAAATTTAAAGGCGATACTCAAAAAACGTGGCAAGTCACGAAAGAAGTAATTCGAAAAAAAAATACTTAAGCTAAATGATCTTCCAAAAAAACTGAATTATCATCATCAAGATATTACAAAATAATCTATAATTGCTGAAACATTTAATGAGGTGTTTGTCAATGCAGGTTTAAATTCAGCATCAAAATTAAAACACAGTGAGTTTAACAAGGAGAAATACTTGACTCCTAGCAAATCAATAATAGAAAATGCTGAGTTAACTGAAAAAGAAATATTAGATGTTGTGCATTCATTAAAACTAAACAAAGCGCTTGATAATGTTAGTAGTACACTGTTAAGGTGAGTTTCCACTCATCCGTTTTATTACGGGAAAGGGAAAAAGATGGGAAAAAAACTGTTCTGTACAGGACGGTTAGGATTTATTGATTTCCACTTATACGTATCACTTTAACTTTCGTTTTTAAATAATGATAGTTAAATAATAAAAATGGCGGCGTTATCGATTCTTAGCAGGAAAACTTTATATTTGTTATTACTGTATTATTTAAAAATCAAAAGAAGGCAAAAGTATAAAAAAAGTATGTGGGTCAGAAAATTATTTAGAGAAAGAAAAACAAAAGGAGCATTCAGTTTATTTATAACAGATATGCAGTTTTTGATCACGAATACTTTTTAAAGTTTTTTAGAATGACACCTACAAAGTATGAACATTTGTTAAGCTTAATTGCACCAGCGATTACAAAATCTTCTCTCAGACGTGAAACAATTGGAGCTAGTGAAAGATTAATGGTCACTTTGAGATACATTTTTGGAGGCACTTTACAAATAGATTTAGCTGGTATGTTTCGAATAAGTCCGACTTCCGTAGGAAGAATAATAAACGAAACCTGTATTGCTATATGGACTATTTTGCTGGCTAAAGAATATATTAGCTATCCAAAAAGCAAAGATGAATGGAAAGCTATAGCAAACGAGTTTGAGAAGAAATGGAACTTCTCCAATTGCATAGGGGCTATTGATGGGAAACATATTGTTATGCAAGCCCCTTCAAGATCAGGGTCATTCTACTTTAATTACAAAAAATCTCACTCAATTGTTTTGATGGCTATTTGCAATGCAAACTATGAATTCACACTTATTGACATTGGAGATACTGGTAGAAATAGTGATGGTGGTGTATTCAAAAATAGTAAAATAGGAATTCCTTTTGAATCAAACTTATTGCATATCCCAGAACCTAAAAAGCCAAATGGTTCAAATGTAAAACTCCCCTACGTTTTTATTGGAGATGAGGCATTTCCTCTCAAAAACTATTTAATGAAACCATATCCTAAGGAAATATTGTCTTTAAAAGAAAGAATATATAATTATAGATTGTCACGTGCTTGTAGAATAATAGAAAATACTTTTGGGATTCTGGCAGCTAGATGCAAAATTTTTCGCAAACCAATTATTGCAAACGAAAAAACTGTAATTAATGTTACTAAAGCTGCAACTGCTCTGCATAACTACCTTATGCATAGTCGTCAGTTTGAACCTTTAAATCAATATTGCCCTTTAGGATTTGTGGATTGCGAAACATCCTCTGGTTTGCTAGCTGGAGAATGGCGAAGCAATGTTTCAAATTACCAAGGGATAACAACTTTACAAAAACAATTAGGCTCAAATAATTATTCTCGTGATGCAAAAGCAGTAAGAGAATCATTTCGAGACTTCTTTAATTCTCCTCAAGGACAGGTTCCATGGCGATATGATATGGTTTCCGGTACTCAAAATACATTTGATTAAGGATAAACTTCTCAAAATACATTTGATTAAGGATAAACTTGTCTTTCCTTTTTATATAATTCACACACACACACTTACATATATATATATATATATATATATATATATATATATATATATATATATATATATATATATATATATATATATATATATATATATATATATATATATATATATATATATACACATTGAGTATATGTATATATACATATATATATATGTATGTATACATAGATATATGTATACATATATATATATATATATATATATATATATATATATATATATATATATATATACACATAGATATATACATATATATATATACATACTTATATATATGTATACATAGATAGATAGATATATGTATACATAGATATATATACATATATATATATATATATATATATATATATATATATATATATATATATATATATATAAATACATACATAGATATATATATATATACATACATATATATATATATATGTATATACATATATGTATATATATATATATATTTTTGTTTATCTATGTATATATGTATATATATATATTTTATATATATATATATATATATATATATATATATATATATATATATTTATTATTTTATATTTTAACAGTTATTTATATTAAATGTAAAATTAACTAATATCTTAGTATATAAAATATATTTTATTCCAAAATTCGATTTTACATTTTTAATCATTGTCACTTTCCAATTCAAGGAGGATTTCCATAACTTTAATTTTTGCTATTTTGTTTTTCTTTTTTGAAAGGTTTTGAAAAGAACTTACTGAACTTTTACAGAATAGCTCATCCGGATCGTTATCATTAATTTTCATCAGTTTATTCTGCTCCACATCAATCATTATTGCTTTTTCAAGAGCAACTTGTAATGGGTCCAGTTTCATTTTTCTTTTCATTTTATTTGGTGACGAGATGATCATTTGTGGTGATGCAATTGAACTTACAACTGTTTCATTTTCCGTTAAAGTCAAATTATCTCTTGAACTTGATGCTTTAATCGTATTGTCTATATTTTCAAAAGCAATGTGTTCAACTGGAGGCTGTGTTGCAAAAATGTCGCATTTTATGTTTGAACTAGTCATTCTTACCCCAATAACATCTTTCAAAAACATTAATTCTGTAAAGAATTGACATGAGGGTAGTTGATCTCCACCAGCTCCAGACATGGTAGCCTTCTTTTGGCGGTTTAAGCATCTACGAAAATTTTCTCTTAGCTTTGTCCATGTTGAAGTCAAAATTTTTTCTAATCAAAAAATATATATATATATAATAATAATAATATGTTATCTTATTACAAGATAAAAAAAATTGTTATTTGTATCGTTTTGATATGTTATGAGTATGTTTCAATTATTTAGTGTTATATTAGTTTTATAACTATTACACAAGTTGTTTTGTTATTATTTCCTAATTTTGTCTTTTGGCTGTGTCTCTTTTGTCAGCGTATTCCAAATATTTATGTAAATGCTTGATAATAATAAAATGAACAATTATTATTTTGATTCTATAATAAATTGTCATTGATTGCGTTTTTTATTGTTATAATCATAGATGTAGTTTTGTTTTACATATTGTTGTTAAAATTTACTTGAAAAAATAAATAGCTACCTTCTTCATTTAATAAAGCAGATATCTGCCTCCATGCTTCAATTTTAAAAGGTGTTTCTTTATATGAGCGAGTTGTAGTATCCCATAGACACGGAAACCTTCTCACTTCTTCTATCAAATGAGCTTCCAAGCTCTTGCTTGTAGAATAACTTTGTATTCTTGAAAAATCGACGTTTAAATCGGTCATTATTAAATTGAATTTTCAATAATCAATGTCGGGAATCGGATAGGTCACTCGAAAGTTTAATATAATAACATATTATTCGGATATTTATACAATTTAAAAAGCAGTAAAACTGACATAAAATTGCAATTGTAGGTAAATAAATGTCGTAATGCTTTCCATTTGGCATCATAGTAAGCAATTAAAAATTTATGCATAAATAACTTTGATATAATTACGAACATAATTATAGAAAAATAAATGTTTAAGGCAAAATCACAAAAGTAATGTTTATGACAAAATTACAAAAACGGAAAAATTCTTTGAAACTTATCTACTTTTTTTGTTTTTAATTCTCGAAGATTATAGCAACGCGATTGGCTGCTAATTTTCATGTTTGCTTTTTCGCGGGAAAAAGTTGATTTCAAATCAACTTTTTCCCAAGACAGACATGATGGGAAAAACTAAGCTTCGGGAAAACTAAATTACAAACTGCGCATGCTCACGTGATTAATTTTCCCATCCCTTTCCCTTTCCCGTAGTAAAACGGATGAGTGGAAACTGACCTTTACTGAAAAAGGTGTCCGTGTCTGAAAAAAAAAGTGAAATGATAATATGAACACGAACACCTATATTGGCGTTTATGCTAACGTAATAGGTGTTGAAGACAAAAAAATACAAACTGTTTAAAAGGTAGATGTTAGCGGGAAAAAAAAGGCGTTCACGTAAAAAATCACAGTTAGCACGAATCCCGATAATGCCTACCTAGCTGACCCAAGAACGCCACTTATACGGAAAGATAGCGTACACATTAAGGGTCAAATTTTGAAATCTATATAATTTATATAACAACAAATGTAGCCTATAGCTCTATATAACAACAAATGTAGCCTATAGCTCTATATAACAACAAATGTAGCCTATAGCCACACCAAACTCTTGAAAATAATAGTTACATGAGTGTTCTACTATGTAATACCAACACTTTTTATTATAAATATTTTATTGGTACATGTACCATTTTCATTTTATAGACCAAAATATTGATTTGCTACTTAAAGCGTGGTTTGAATCCGTCGACAAGGCTTTCAAAGTGAGTGTGTGAGGGGGGGGGGCTACTTCTCTGTTTCTAAATAAAAAACAACATTTCTATATAAAATGTTCTGATTTTGGAAATCATCCCACCGATGAAATTGCATCTCCTCATAGGAGTTATCAACTATCTTTTCAAGATCCTTAAAACTGCTTGGATAAAAGCTGTTAAGTGGCCAGCCGTCCTCCACATTCAACTGAGCCCATATTATGGGGGCTAGTTTGAGGGAAATAAATGCAGGAAACTTCTTAAAAATGTGGAGGTGCTGCAGCAACTCGCTGGTACAAACATGGTTTCCAACATTTTGTACATAATTGAAGCTTTGAATCCGCCTTGGGGCCCTATTGTGAACAAACTGTCGAAACTTCTCATAAAGGTTTTTATCAACATTGGTCGAGGTATAAGCGAAACAATAATCATCCAGAGTACAAAGAAAGATTGTTGCGCTGCATAATTGAACTAAACAGTGAGCATCTTTAAAGAACTGCTAAAATAATTTGGGTTATTAGAGATTGGGCAGCTTATAGCTTTATATGCTTCATAGCATACGGCTTATAATGAACATTTTCACCATCTTTAAAAATAGTATTATAGAGTATTTTTATAAAAAGAGTACATTGAGCTATTTATTAATAAATATTTTGTGGAGAAAATCAAAAAACAAGTCTTGAAATGTAATCAGATACTATTTTATGGTAATACAATATAAAAATTAGGGTTTAATTAGTTATTTTTTCACTTAATTTTGAAAGTAAATGTATTCAAGATGGTTTCAAGAGTCAATAAAAAAAAATTTAAGAGATCTAAAATAAATTACTACCAGTTTGTTTTACCAACTGGTAGTAATTTGACTAGGTTTTGCACTTTTTTTAGCATTCTGGATGTAGTTTATACCTTAGGAAATATTGATATGTTCACGCTATGCATTTATGGCCAGGGGGCCATGGCCTACCCACTTTTTTTTTGAGGGCCTTTTGTTTGAGAAATGTGGGCTCTTTTTTTAAAAATGTTGTTTTTTATTTAGAAATAGAGGAGTTGCCACCCTCTCCCCCCCCCCCCCCACACACACACACATACTTTGAAAGCCGTCGACGGATTCAAACCACGCTTTAAGTAGCAAATCAATATTTTGGTCGATATAATGAAAATGGTACATGTACCAATAAAAAGGATGAGTTATTTCCTGATATGACTCCCGATTTTGATTGGTTTAAAAATTATTATTTCGTTGAGTCCGAAACAAGTTCTTTTCGTTTGCCGTTTCGCGAGACAAGTATTGGCAGCGAATTTGTATTGTATATGATATATTATGGATATATTTTGAGTAATTGTAATGAATTTTTTTATCCAATCGCAATAGAGAGTTATCTCAGTAAATAGCTTCCAAACACTATATCAGCTATATCCTGCGATGACTCTCTGTTGCGATTGGATAGAAAAAAGTTTTTTTGCAGTCCTCTACTTTGGTTTATGATTATCTGTTTTTTTTATTAGTTATTAGTAAATTTAAAATAAACTTTTATTACCTTATTTATGAGTGTAAAAAGTACTTTTTATATAAAAGTTTAGTTACAAAGTACTTTGCAACTACAAAGAAACTTTGTGTCACTCATAAATACCTGAATGTTTCAGATGGTTTTTAAAAATAATATCACTAAACTATATACATTTTTCTCATCGTAAACTGAAATACTTATTTTAAAAAATTTCATTTTTTAAATTTAATTTTTCTTGGTATTATAAAAAATATTATATATATATATTTATATATATATATATATATATATATATATATATATATGTATATATATATATATATATATATATATATATATATATATATATATATATATATATATATGTATGTATATATATATATATATATTTATATATATATATTTATATATATAATGTATATATACACACATATACATACACATATATATATATACATATATATATATATATATGTATATATATATATATATATATATATATATATATATTTATATATAATATATATATATATATATATATATGTATATATATATATATATATATATTTATATATATAATGTATATATATACATATTTACATACACACACATATATATATATATATATATATATATATATATATATATATATATATATATATATATATATATATATATATATATATAAGTATTTTATTCTAAAGTTTTAAATATAATATTTATAGGTAAAAAAAGGTAATGTTATCAATGATCCCGATTTTTATTCCATCAGTTTTCCACCACAAATACAATTTTAAGATGCAAAAATCGTCTTTTAAATATACAGGGTTTGACACATAAACGAAGGCAAAAAAAGTTAGCTAAACAAGTTAATGAAATATAGTGATTATAAATATTACATTAATTAAAAAAAAAATTTTATAACATAAAATTTTTTTATAAAAAATATTTTTCATAACACATACTATATAGTTAGTTATATGGTCTATAAAATGATTAAATAAAGTAAACAATTGACAAAATCTACGTAAAATTTATATAAAAGACAAAATAGAAGTTGTATAAAAATATATAACCTATTTTATATTGATGCCATAATTAAGATATCTGTCACATAACCCTGCTCTATATAATTATGGCTACAACATAATACAACATAAATTATATTGTAGCAACAATTATTTATTAAGTTGTATTATGTCATAATACAACACAGTAACTGTGTTTAATAAAATTTTAATTAGTATACTAATTTAAAATTTTTGTTATATTAAAATTATTTATATAACAGTATTACATAGTACTTAATAATATTTATATACTAGTAGTATTTTACATTTCCATTTTTTAATAAATTTAAATTAAATAAATCTTTAATGTTTTTAGAAATACATCAAACAATAACTTTTTTACCTATTTATTTTTATTTTTAGCTTCAACAAAAATATTTGAATCAAAACCTGATTTCAATGCAAAGAGAGAGTTGAAAGATGAATCAATAGATTTTGTATGCATACCAAGCTTGTTAACTCCTCCAGTTAATGACCTTCAAGCTGATATTTCTCTTTTATTTTGTTAGAGATGATTGATTATTTATGCGAAAATCAAAAGAATTATTGCAACAAATCAGCCTTGAATGATCAAAGTTGACTTTGATAAAATTAAAACATTACTTTTACAATGCTTGCTCATATATGTGACATTAGTAAGTAATATATATGTAAGTAATATATAATATAATATATGTCACATATATATATAATATATGTGACATTAGTAAGACTACAGCAATTGGCTTTTTTGGAAGTGGGTTGATGTTATGTATTTAAATCTAAGTTTTCACATAAAAATGCAAGACCGAACTGATATTTATAAAAAAATACCCCCTGTTTTTAAAGCAAAGTTTCCCTGACTAACATGCATAATTGATTGCTTTGAAATTTTTATTGAATCTCCATGATGCTTATTAGCAAGAGCAAAATGTTACAGTCAGTACAAAAAATATTGTAATATTAAAGTCATGATATCTTGTACACCCCTTATAGCAGTTAATTTTTTATCACAATGTTGGGGAGGTAGAGTATCGGACAACCAAATTGTCAGAGACTCAAACTTTCATTTATGTTAATACCACATGCCTGGAGATCAACTTTTTGCTGATCGTGGTTTTACTTTAGCTGTTATAATCTAAGCTTATTTGTTAGTTCTTTATAGTTGATACTCTCATTCATTTTTGTTAATAGTTTAACAAAATATTTTTATAATATTTTGATATTAAAAAATATTTAATCTAATTTTTAGAAGATAAGATTTTCACAACAAGATTTTCAAAGATCAATTTTGTATTTTGTAAAAATTTTGTAAAAAAAAGTAGTTTAGTCTGACAATAAAGTATGCACGTAGGTATAGGGGATGGTATAACCCAGTGTAAAAAAAGGAAAGGGGAAAATGTATCAGGTAAGAGACGGTATAACCTAGTGTAATGAAAAAAAGGGGAAATTGTATCAGATAACTAATAAAATATGCCTTTCTCATAAAATTCATCTTTAATTTCGTCATTGTATGCTGTTTAAATGTAGATATTTAGGCTCATTAAAAAGTATAATAATAACATGAGTGTGTTACAAATTCAGGAAACGGTTGCCAAAATTTCATGACAT
>NC_088931.1:46880000-46937500 GCF_038396675.1 Hydra vulgaris
TGCTATTCTAGGACAAGTCATTTTAATCTATAATTATAAACAGGATTAATAAAAATTATAAGTTTGGAAATTTTATAGTTTAGAAAATTGATTTTAAAATATCATAGAAAAGTTCTGCATTTCTTTTATAATCAACAATCTTGTACATTTTATAATATTTGTTAGTGAACTACATTTTTAAGGCATATTTTGTTTTATTTATTTTAAAAAATTTCAAAGCTTTTTTTTTTTTTCTTACAGAGAAAAAAATTGTGGCTCAGCCATATTAACGATGATCTTGATTTGTGTATTTTTTGGCAAGTTTATATGCTGTGACACGAGAAAGCTTAGTCATTTCTACAAATATAATAAGAGCTACTGCACTTTTGAAATTCTTGTTCTTTTCTCAATGAGGGATTGCTAAAGTTTATTTTTTCCAAATAGCTTATGCATCATATTCTGTGGCATAATAAATCAGCCATTGAAAATTGTTTACATGGTTTGGTGGTAGTTTAGTCATTCTATCTTTTAAGATTGGATTGGATTGATTGGATTGACGCTGAAACAGAGCCAATATCAACCATGATAATAAGCATTAAACACAAGTTTTAAAGCCTGGATTTTCAAATAAAGATTAAAATTAGTCAATATTATTATTAGTTCGATACAACAAAGGTACAAACATCAGAAGATATAAAGAACATTTTTTTTCAATCACCAAAACTCTACCACTGGTGGTACTGTTACATTTGATAATACAGCTTCAATAATTGCTACTTCCAAAAAGGCACTAATTAAAAAAATATACAAAGTTTAGATTCGAAATAAAAAACTTAGAGTATTATTTTGAAATGTTTTTTTCTTTTTTTGGGGAGGGGGGGGGGGGAATAAAGCTAAAGTCAAAGAACTAAAACTATGTAAATATTTATGTATGCTTACAAACAGATATTAGGTTTTTATCTTCAATTACATAAAATTGTTAAAGAATGTAAAGACAATGTAAATAATCTTAAGAAGTTTACTATTATTTATGACTGACATTTTAAATGTTGTATTTAAGAATTATGGATTTAATTAACTAAAATATGTGTTGTATTATGAAAAGATTCTTTAAAAAATTTTTTATGTTGTAAAAGTATCTTTATTGTTTTTGTTGACCCTTTCGTCATCAGAGAGTTAAATGTATATGTAATGTTACATTCTTTTTTATTTTATCGATTATTAATTAAGATTAAGAGTCCTTCTTGACTGAACTACTGTTGATAAAATTTTGAATCATGCCAAAGTCATATTCTAGTTACAATATAGTTTAAAGTTATCTTATTACAATAATTTAGGTTCATTAATAAGATAATTTAACATGAACAAAACTGATAGTTTATTGGCAAAACGTTTCTCGTCATTGGGCCTTTAAGAAAAACTATAAATCAAAAATCTTGGGGCATACCAACCAAAAGGTGTTCGTATAACTCAAGTTGATGGTAAAAAAAACACGAACATTTTGTCTAACATGGTTTGAAAAAAAATCATGGTTAAGTGTAACCGATGAAAAAAATTCGTTGTTTTGTTTTTATTGTGTTTTGTTTGGTGGCGAGAGCTTGTGGGCAGAAAATGGCTGTAAAGATATGAAACATCTTTCTGAGCGAATACAAAAACACAAATCCAGTAAAACACATAATTAATTCGTTGCAATTTCAAATGCTCGGAAAGACAAACATTTTATCGACAATTGATGCTGGATACAGTCTTAGCATAAAAAAATATAATGAATTAGTTGACAAAAACAGACATACATTATCGAGGGTTATAGATTGTATAAAATGTTGTGGTGTACACGAATTGCCCTTAAGAGGACATAACGAAACTATTGACTCAAATAATCGAGGGGTATTTTTAGATATGGTTTCATACACAGCTACATTGGATAGTGTGTTTAGCGATCATCTTAAAGATTCAAAAATAACAAAAAATCTTCGAAAACAAACCAAAATGACATTCTAGAATGTATGTATTAAGTATACATAGAAGAAATTAAACGTGAGATTGATAAAGCAAAATTTGTTTCCTTGCAAGCAGATGAAACAACTGATGTATCTTGTCGTTCTCAGTTCGTCATTATTTTGCGTTATTTAAAAGGTCATAAACCAGTTGAAAGATTTATAGCATTTATTGATGTTCAGGATAGAACTGCTATGGGTCTTACAAATGTATTAAAAGAAGAATTAAATTGTTTTTGTCAGAAAGAAAAATTAATTGCACAGGCTTATGATGGTGCAGCAGTTATGAGAGGATGAAGGAATGGAGTATAAAGTCTAATGAAAGAAGTTTACCCAAATGCCCATTATGTTCACTGCTATGCACACCAATTGAATTTAGTTTTGAAAAAAGTTTGTTTGTCGAATAAGCGAGTAAGAACATTTTTTTTCTACTTTAAGTGGATTTGGCGTGTTCTTTACATCCTCGCGAAAACGAAATGATTTACTTCGCGAAATTACTTTTAAACAGATACCAAGAGTTTGCGAAACACGATGGAATTTTCGTTCAAAAATAGTTACTTGCATAAAAGAAAACAAAACAAAGATTGGGGAATGTTTTAATAAAATTATAAACGATGAAGGATGGGATGATACAAGCATGTGGCAATCTGTGGGGTTCAAAAAATGTTTGGAAGATTTAGAGTTCAACTTTTTAATATCTTTTTTTTATTCAATTTTAAAACATGTTGATGTACTCTACAATATATTGCAATCAAGTAACAGCAACACTATTACAATCACTGATAATGTTTCTGGATCGATTCTTAACGATTGCGAAGAAATGCATGAAAACCGAATGAAACAAAACACATCAATCGAACTACTAATAGAAGATGCTAAAGATGCTTGTGATAAAGTTATTTACGAAATTAGCGACAGGTTTAGAAGCATTGAAATATTTAAATCATTTTCAATTTTGGATCCGAAAAATTTCAAATTTAATAAACAACATTTTCCTCGGAATCATATAAAAAATATTCTAACAAACTATCCAACGCTGAGTGAAATTAAGTTGATGTCCGAACTAACCGTTTTATATGAAAATGCTGTTTTTAGTGATATCGGCACTCTATCCCAATTTATGCATAAAAATAACTTGATTGAAACATTTTCTGAAGTATCAAAGTTGATAGAGATTTTTTTAGTCACACCTGTGTCTACAGCCGATGCTGAACGGTGTTTTCGTACTTTAAAAAGAGTTAAGACACTTTTGAGAAATTCCACAGGTCAAGATCGGTTGAATGCATTAGCTGTACTATCAATACATAAAGATCATTTACAGGATATTGATCAGTTTAATCAAAAAGTAATCGAAATGTTTTCTCTTATGAAACAGAGAAGAACTATATTTGTATAAATAATATGCTTAAATCATTGTTTTTAACATCATTTCAAAATACATTATACCTTATTGAAAATTATAGTGTTAATCGTAATTTTTTATATTTATGACTTACTTCAAACTATCTAAAAGTTTTTACCATAAAGTTAAAATAAAATAAAAATCTAAAGAAGAAATATCAAAATCTGTTCAAATCATAATGCACCACTATCAGGGCAGTTTTCAGTCAGTTTTTGCTGCTTTTTACGTAGGTTTAAAAGATTCAATGTCATTAAATACTTATGCTTTATTTTGGGAGCATGCTAGCGCTTAACTCTCTCAACCAATCAAAAAATTCCTAACAAACACCTAAGTATCAGTTACGCTGACAGCGAGTCGTTGCGATATTTTTTGGTTAATATTTGCTGGCCCCACCAAAGTTTATTGTCACCGGCCGCCACTGTATATATCTATATCTATATCTATATATTAATATATATATATATCTATATATATATATCTATATATATATATATATATATATATATATATATATATATATATATATATATATATATATATATATATATATATATATATATATATATATATATATATATATATATATATATATATATATAGAAGATAGATATATATATATATAGATATATATGTATATATCTATATATAGATATATATATATATAAATATATATATATATATATATATATATATATATATATATATATATATATATATATATATATATATATATATATATATATATCAGGCCTTGTTACGAGATTTCGCTGCGTAGCGAAAACGCGTAACGCATTTTTAAGTAACTCAACTCAGCAAATATATTTTGCATCGTTAGAAGTTATATTGCGTCACTAGCGTCTTTACAAGTACCGCATTGTAGTTAAAGTTATTTTATTAATGCGTTAAAAATCATACAAAAAGTTTTTTTTTCTCACTATAACAAAAGTTACAAATAAAATCAAAGTTCTTATTAAAAATATCATTTTTATCATTTTTTTCAATTATGAACTAAATTTTATTTTAAAAAAAATATTTTTTTCATGAAACGTAAAATATTTGTTTATTTTCTTATGATTTTACATTTGGTTTTTGGTTACTTTATCAATTGTTAATAAATTTTTTCTTATTTAATTTGTGAACTCTTAATAATGTTTTTAAACAATAGAGTTTTTTTTTGTTATTTATTAGTTACCGTTAACATATTCGTGATCGTAATTTATTTTCATGAATTAAATGAACGTCATTAAAACTTTACGTTATTGAATTAACAATAAACAAAATATGTTATTAATAAAATTTTTAAAAATAAATCGTGTATTTTTTAAACTATTATGACTAAAAATAATTTTTATATTTAAAAGGAATTAATATATTTAATTCCTTAAGATAAAACTTAAACACTTTTTTTTTTTAACTAATTTTTAATAAAATAAAAAAAATGAAACAAACTGTTTCTTTAACAAAAAAATCTATTAGTTTACAATTGCGGTTAAATGCTTTTACTTACGACTTTATTTCTTCTGAATAAACGTCACGTTAACGATAATCAAAAGATAATTTAAATATTCTAAAAGTTTTTGTGTAGCGCAAAACTGCTGAGCGCGTAGGCAAATCGCCTTTTCGCAAGCAAAATGCGAGCTACGTAACGCTTCTTAACAAGGCCTGATATATATATATATATATATATATATATATATATATATATATATATATATATATATATATATATATATATATATATATATATATATATATATATACATATATATATATATATATATATATATATATATACATATATATATATATCTATATCTATCTATATATATATATATATATATATATATATATATATATATATATATATATATATATATATATATATATATATATATATATATATATATATATATATAGATATATATATATATATATATATATATATATATATATATATATATATATATATATATATATATATATATATATATATATATATATATATATATATATATATATATATATATATATAGATAGATATATATATATATATATATATATATATATATATATATATATATATATATATATATATATATATATATATATATATATATATATTGAAAGATTTATATATAGACTGTTAACTCCCAATAACTCAAACCTTCAGGGAACCAAGAAATAGGGTTAAGGTACGCAAAATTTTAAGAAGCATTTAACAAAAAGACACAACCTATAGATTGTGTCTTCTTATTAGCTGACAAAACAATACAAAAAAATGAGGAGACGGATCAGAGAGCTGAATATTTAAGGGCCTGCAGCCCCTACTTTAATGAGGTCCAACGTATTGGGCCTTAGGGGCCAATGTGAAAATGTGTTGCAGTAACCTAAAAAAATAATACAATTAATTTTAATATTTTATTTTATGCCTTGTGGTACCAGTGGTACAAAGTCAAACAATCTTCACACTCAGTCATGTCTTGAAACTGGGATTTTTTACAAATCGGACAACTCTAACTTTGCTTAAGATTTAGAGCTGCAAAAAAAAATCTATAACAATCGTTGAATTGATAATTTAATTACACGAATTAATTAAAGATTCAAAGAATATGTTAATAATAGAGAGACTGATTAAATTATAGTTTGAGGGGTTAGAGTGTTCTCCATAGTTTGATGAGGCATAAAGAACAAAAAGAAAGGTGATTGAGTGAAGAGGAACAAAGCGGAAGCATTTTAATAGTCAGATTGAAACCTGATTTTGCAACAAATAGGTGAATTGCATAAGTATTATATCAGGGCAAGCAAATTAACATTGGAGTATTTATGAATCAAATCATAACATCCATTAACATTTTTGTTAAAGCTTTCTCTTCTGATATTGTACTTAAAGATACTAAGTTGATAAGTTCCATCAAATTTTTTATAATATTACTTTTTAAAGTATGAATATCACCACGAACATCACATCCTTCATTAATTTTGCTTTCCAGATCATTTAAAATGATAGGGGGTAAACTGACAAGTGTATTTTCTTTTAATTGATTTTTACTTGCTGGGCGATGAACTAAATGAATATTTTTGTTAAAAAATCCTGTATGGATTTTTTAACAAAAAAATATGGTATATTTTTTGTTAAAAAATCCATACAGGTACAATGGTATAAATGGGAACACACTTGGCATTCAGTACACTTTGTAAGACAACCAATTATATTACACATATTTTGATGTTTTATAACTTCATATTTGTCATTATTGTTTTCAGACTGTACCAACCATTTTCCATTTTTCGCAGATACACAACTTAAAGGTAAATGTAAACTTGAAACATGTCTTGAATGTATTAAACTTAATTTGTAGCTATTTTTTCCTTTTGTTAATTTTATTAGTCTCTCATACACTTTATCTCTATTGAATTTTAATAATTTAAACAAGCAGTTATCAACTCTTTTATTATGTTTTCCGTTGAGATAACTATATTTAAAGGTTTTGTGAAATGACTCGAGATACATATTGGTATTAATGCCATGTCCGAATCTGTAACAAAATGCCCAAAAATGCTTTTTGCATACCCAGTATTTTTGAAAGTATTCAGCAAATAATTGTGTTACAGCATAAGATTTCAAGTAACGCATTAAAGAGTTTAAATAATCGTCTAGAAGTTTACGATCACTTAATTGTAAAATAAATCTTCGTCTTTTATAAACATCTGTTTCCACTTTGATATTTTTTATTTTTTTATGGATTTCATCTCTCCAAGCTCTATCGACATGCCAAGTACACCAAAATTTGAGAGGAGAGCAAGAATAAACATCACAAAATGCTTCATAATATTAGGCAGCCATGTCTGTCATTATCCAAATGGGAGAAATGTTACCAGAATTTTCTTTTAGTTTGCAAAAAAAAACTTTCATAAAATTAAATGAATCACTAGTCGCTAAACACCACCCAGCAGGTTGACCCTCACCTAATTTATCAACCACCAATATGGTTATCAGCAAAAAGTCTGTACCATGAGTGAAATCTATACAAACACCAGCATGTCCAAACCGTTGAAACATATTTTTTTGGTGTTCAGTTTGCATAACTATAACAAAGTCTGCATCATCAAACTGTTCGGATGAATCAGGTACTCCCTGTAATTTATAATGTAATATAGGATTTTTTTCCTTCGTTATCCATTCTTTCAACCAAGCGGCAACACTGTCTTGGTCATTTTCATGACGTTGAACTGAATTGATGTTAAAAGCCTTTTCAAGCTTTACTAAATCTTTTTTCTGAATTAAATTCAATCTAGTAGAGAAACTGACAGTTTCATCTCTAATTTCATCTAAGATGGCGTCTTTTGTTATGCCCATTTGTAGTTTTGCTGCAATTTCTCTCCTTTGACATTCTGTTAAAGAAAGATGTTGAATTTCAGTTTGATGACCGTAGAGAGAATAACAAGCATTAACCACAACTTGTGTTTGACTACATGTACCTTTTAGAGTGGATGTGCAATTTTGATCAATTTTTTGAGTGCCTAATACACATAAAATAATACTAAAGGAGGGTTTGTTGACAATTTTTCATATAAAATTCGCTGACTTTTCTACAACTTTTTTTACAAATCAGCCAATTTTCCCTAATTATTTAAAAAACGCCATTGGCTATAATGGATATGTTATAAATCGACATTTTACAATTGTCAAAACAAATAGTTTTAACAAAAGCCTTATTTACTCCTATGAGTTACATGTATGGTATCAGCAAGAGAAGAAAACCCCATAATTATAAAATAATTAACTCCTCTATCAAAATTACCTGACATTTCCCTGACTATCTAACTAAAAAATAATAATTCCCTGTCTATTCCAGCTTATCCCTGACTTTAGCCAAAATAAACCAAATTTTCATATTCTCCAGGTTCGCTACTAACCCTGTATATAAATAACATTTGAAATTTTATAATTTTTTTTTCTATTTATGCAATGTAAACAACAACAAAAAGATAATCCAAGTCTTTCACTACAATTAATTCAGGCCTACTTAATTATTTTAATTTACCTTGTTCTAACTAATTTTAATTGTTTGTGCTAATTCTTTGTTTTATTTGTTATTCTAATTTCTTTCATTCATTTTTTTATTTATTTAAAGCTTTCTCTTCTGCTATTGTACTTAAAGATACTAAGGTGACAAGTTCCATTAATTCCTTTTTAATTCTTCATTGGTATGGTCTTACCTGTTTTAGTTGAAAGGATTATGACTTTTATATTAACTTTTTGGCTAAATGGGTGAAGCCGTGCATAACCAGTTAGTAAAATATTTATAGTTTTATTTAAATAATGTAACAAGCTTAAACTTAAAACGCAAAGTAACAAGCTATAATTTTTAAGTGAAGTAAGTATTTAGAAAATCGAGCATCAAATATAAAAAAACAATATTTTTCTACATACAAATAAATCCAAAAAATAAACAAAACTTTTAAATGCAAAAAAAAAATTTTTAAGTTGAAAAAAGGTTACTATTCCACTATAGGTTAAACTATTCATCAAACGATAATAAAATTACATAAACACACTATACTGTTAAAAAAAAGAAAATAAAGATAAATACCACTACTTTGAATCCTTCTTTTGCCAGATGATAAGCATTTATAAAGCCACTTCTGTTGCATTGGTAGTATTTAATTATCTTACCATCTTTACACACTTTTCCACCAGAAGTTACAATGTATTGGCTCAAGGAACTAAATTCAATTTCAGACTTCCATTTTTTAAAATCTAAAAAAAAGTTCGATGTTGAAAGTAAATCACGAATAAAAAAAGAAAAAAAGAAAATAAAATAAGGGAAAATTAGTAGCAAAGCTCATTAACAGGGAAATAAAAAACTTCTTTATTTATAAATATATTAACTAATTTCTAATAACTTTTGAAAAATACATTTAATACTGCAATAGCTATAAGGGGTAAGGAATAAGAGCCAGAGCTGTGGTGGCCTGAAGATTTTGGAAGGACCTGAAGCCATAACAGCCAGAGCATGAAGAGACGAAAAGAGGAGCTGGATCAAAAACTTTGGAGACATAACTAGTACCATAAGTTCCATAATACTTGTAGACAGAGCCATAGGCTCAAATAAACGTGAAGCCGGAGCCATACATTTCTCTTCCGGCTCCCCAACCCCTGATAGTAATTCAAAATAACGAATAACTACTTACCTCCTAAATTAGAAAATGATAGCAATTCTTTTTGGAATGTAAAACAATGAGACAAAGATAAATGTTTTCTTAAACCAGTAATTCTTCTGCATTTAAATCCGCATTGTAAACAAAAACTATTTCCTAACAAAATGCTTGCTTGAGCATCTTTACTTGATTTGTGTATGTTTTTTATATGACGCTGCAAATTGCATTTTATGGTAAATATAGTCTTGCAAAAATCGCATTCTAAAGATTTACAATCTTTTTCCTTATTATTTGAAAACTTTTTTTTTTCAAATTGAGATTCTAAAACACCTGTGCAAATAATATCTTCCTCATAATCAGAATCAGATAAACACAAAGACATTGTTTTTGGAACAACATAATCTAATACTACTTCTTTGCTAATAAACCACACCATTATAACCAAACGTAGATACTTAGAATATTGTGTTGGGTCTTTAAAAAATATATAATTGTTATCCAGTTGTTTATCATTACATATAGTATGCTTGAAGTAATCATATCTCAAACAAGAGATTGCACATAATACTATTGTTACAACTCCACATATATCTCCACATGTTTGCAAGGGATAGTTTCTTCTGCATGAAGAACTGTAAAGTTTACCTCCATACCTATGAGTACTTGGATCATGGCAATAAATTACATTGAAACTTTTACTAATGTGGTACAACTTTTTAATTAACAAGTCAACTTTGAACAAAAAATCTTTGGGAGCTGGCCGACCTAATGAATCTCCATAATACAGGCCTTGTTAAGAAGGGTTACGCAGCTCGCATTTTGCTTGCGAAAAGGCGATTTGCGCTACGCAAAAACTTATATCTTTTAGAATATTTAAATTATCTTTTGATTATCGTTAACGTGACGTTTATTCAGAAGAAATAAAGTCGTAAGTAAAAGCATTTAACCGCAATTGTAAACTAATAGATTTTTTTGTTAAAGAAACAGTTTGTTTCATTTTTTTTTTTTTTTATTAAAAATTAGTTAAAAAAAAAAAAGTGTTTAAGTTTTATCTTAAGGAATTAAATATATTAATTCCTTTTAAATATAAAAATTATTTTTAGTCATAATAGTTTAAAAAATACACGATTTATTTTGATGTAAAAATTTTATTAATAACATATTTTGTTTATTGTTAATTCAATAACGTAAAGTTTTAATGACGTTCATTTAATTTATGAAAATAAATTATGATCACGAAAATGTTAACGGTAACTGATAAATAACAAAAAAAAAAAACTCTATTTTTTAAAAGCATTATTAAGAGTTCACAAATTAAATAAGAAAAAATTTATTAACAATTGATAAAGTAACCAAAAACCAAATGTAAAATCATAAGAAAATAAACAAATATTTTACGTTTCATGAAAAAAATATTTTTTTCAAAATAAAATTTAGTTTATATTTGAAAAAAATGATAAAAATGATATTTTTAATAAGAATTTTGATTTTATTTGTAACTTTTGTTATAGTGAGAAAAAAAAACTTTTTGTATGATTTTTAACGCGTTAGTAAAATAACTTTAATTACAATGCGGTACTTGTAAAGACGCTAGTGACGCAATATAACTTCTAACGATGCAAAATATATTTGCTGAGTTGAGTACTTAAAAATGCGTTACGCGTTTTCGCTACGCAGCGAAATCTCGTAACAAGGCCTGATAATAGAAATTACCCTCAGTATTATTATAAGCTGCAAAAGTCCAATGACAACCTGGATAAACATTAGTGCCAGTGAATGTCTTCTCATTATTTTTGCCAACGTTAACAATGAATATCAATTTTTCAGGAATATTAGTTATCCTTGAAATGTAATGTTCAATATTTCCAACAAAATTAAAATAAATTACTTTTGAATCACTTTGACAAGAATTTAAAATGCAAGAAAATTGCAACATGTGATCAGACGAGAGCCATCTAGAACAACATAGTTCAGCTAATATATTAGGTGTCATCCCATACTCTAAAATTTCTTTATTTGCTGGTTTTTCATACAGTACTTTTTTAAACTTTTCTATTATATCTTGGGGAGGAAATGTATCAATGGATTTAGGTAACAACTTCTGAGAATTAAACCATATTAGTTCTTGTTCCACTGCTAATTTGATTTCTTGAATTCTGTGAAGTGTTATCATATGCTAAACACTTTCATAGCCGAAAATTCCCAATCTACACTCTACATAATGGAAACCCATTTCAATTTTGTTACGTGATGCTAGTTCATTTGACCATTTGATTAGTTGATTTGTAGGCGGAATACTGTTCAATGAAAATACATCAACATTTTCGCCAATTAAAACTTGGCTTGTTATGATTGAGTAATCTTCTACAGTTTTTGTAAATTGTTTATGAGACTTATATGCATCTTTCCGATTGTATTCACTGATGGTATGCTGAGTCAGCATTACTTTATTCTGAGATAAGCTGTCAAACACCTTAAAAATAAAAATAAACTATTATTTATTAAAAAGCAAACAAAAATGAATGATAAAACTACTACCAAATTTCATTGAAAAAAAAGCATACTCAGACACCTTAATAATATACTCGATTTTGGTAAAGATTTACTGTTGTTTGGACATCAAGTATAAATCAAAGGATTGCTGGTTCATTTTTCTAATATTCTCTCACCCTTAAAAACCTTTTTTCTTACTACCTGCCTGAAAAAAAAAGCATACTCAGACACCTTAACATTATACTCTTATTAGATAACTGTTGTAAGCATCAATAATGCGATACACTCACAGTGAGGAGGGATTGAATGTACGAGTAATAATAATAATGAAGTTGGATATAGATTATTTAATTGTACTAAATAGTTGTAATGTAGTTAGCAATTGTAATGTCATTATATTTACCGTTATTTAAATATATAATTTTTTTTAATAAAAATTAAACTGAAGCCAAAAGGACTTCTAGCCTATCTATCTAAAGTATCCAAATCATATTTGATGGTACCCTGTTTGAATATATTTAAAAATACAAATAAAAATTATAAATTTTTATTAAATAATAATATTTTATTTTAAAAAACCTACATTTTTCAATATAATAAAGAGTTTTGTAGACGCTCCTCTAGCAATCTTTGTACACCCTTTGTATATACACATTGCCCTTTGTTAGACCTATTTTTGATACTAAGTTGTATATATTTCGATAAGAATTGACCAAGTTGAGGCGTTTTAAGTTAAAAAAACCTCAAATTTGATCACAGTTTCTTCAAGAAATCCATATATCAAAAATTCAGTAATCAAAATGCCATCTTTTTCAGAATATATATTGTTATTGTTGTTATGGTTATATCTTTGCTGAATAAAAAGTTACTGCATTTTTAAAATGTATATCACCTTAAATATAATATATCATCTTATAATATCACCTTAAATCCTATAACTTCACTTAATAATAACCTATAATATCACCTAAAAAGTACCTATAATATTACCTTAAATCACCTTATAATATCACCTTAAACCCACTTATAATAGGTGGATAAAAACTTTTTTGACACAGTTTATACAGTTTTTAACAAAAAAAAAAGTAATGTTATTTATTATAAACTTATAAATATGATGTAAAACCATACCATCGTAGATAAAAACTTTGCAAACTTGAGTCTTTGCAAACTTTGCTTGTTGTGTCTTTGCAAACTTGTGCTTTAAAACTTAGCACACTTGTCTACTTAAAAAATGAAATTGGCGGGATATGCAGCGTTGAAAGAATATACACTAGGGTGGAGTGATTTTGGAAACAGAATTATAGTAACCCTGGAGTAAATAGATTATCAAAAAATAATAATAAAATGTATAACATGTACTTGCTAATAATGCCTGGAAAATGGCTGGTTCACAAAAATGTACATTTATTTAGACTTTATCTATTTTCGAGGAAAACCGCCATTTTTTTATTTTTTTTCAAAGTGGGCATGCGCATTGCGCATTGTTTTGTTGTTTTTAGATTTTTAAATTATGATTTATTTATAGCAAAACAATTTATAAAAAAAATGCCTAAGAGCAAATCCAGGAAAACTCGTTTGGAAAATAGTTTAAAATAAGGAGGCCTCCCATCAGAAATGCCTTCGGCTGATCTTCCAACATTTCTTTAAGTAATTCAGTTTTTTTATTTTACTGAAAGCAATAACCAAAATATTTCCAAACAGAATTTACTAGAAGAGGTTGAGAATTCTCTTAGTACTTTGTGCAATAAAGTAAACCCACGTCTACCTCAATCAATCTTAAGAAAATTAAGAAATCTTTTTGAAAGAGTAAAATCTATAAACCGAGGACGTTGTAAATCTAAAAGTAAGGAGTATCAACATATGATTTTTAAACTCTTTGATATATCATCATGTAATTGTGAATTAGCGACTGTTTTATGTAATGAAAGGGATGTTAAGTATAGCATCATCAATTGCCAAGTAGAGCACATCTTGTGTCTTTGTAAAACTAGAAAGGTATTTGATTAAATTTTTTATATATTATTGTATATATTAGAATATTTGTTGTTTTAACTGCAATTATTGTACTAAGAATTTTTTATTATACTTTAATTTCACTTCAATTAAACTGAAGTAGTTGATTATTTAAAAAAATTATATTTAAGGTCCCTTCTGAAGACAGGGCATATATATTCGTGACCAGAGAAACACGATTGGTCCAAAATGTATTTATCAGCTAGGAAAGGCTAATTTAAAATCTGGTACATTTACTCCGGAAAGGTTAGGTCAAGTAGAGCTTATAGATCATGTTAAAATGTCTTACGCTCATAACTCGTTGATTGATTCTGCACATATCTGAAGTTTCAGCATCTGATCCAGATGTTTTGGTAACATATATATGTATATTTGTATATATGTATATATATATATATATATATATATATATATATATATATATATATATATATATATATAAATTATGTTATAATAACCTACAAATGAGTACTCAATGTTCTTAAAAAACAGAGCAATAGTAAATTAGTAAAAACACTTATCTAATTTTTTTCTTAAATAACTTGTGTCACCATCTGTAAGTTTATCAGGAAGGTTCCTGACTATAATAATAGAATATAAGAAAAAAATTAAATGCGTTTTATCTAATTTATATATATATATATATATATATATATATATATATATATATATATATATATATATATATATATATATATATATATATATATATATATATATATATATATATATATATATATATATATATATATATATATATATATAGTATATATATATATATATATATATATATATATATATATATATATATATATATATATATATATATATATATATATATATATATATATATATATATTGCAAACAGCACACTGGGGCAACGCTAAAACAGCTTTGTTTCAACGATTTCAACGTTTTTTAAATGTTGGCTCTACAAAGTGTGCTGCTTGAGATATATAGTTGTTTTTTTTGTATTTTAAATACTAAGTATTTTTACAGGTAAATGATTCTGAGGAAGAATATAATCCATTAAAAAGTTCTCAATATAATTTAATTAAACTTGATAGATTTGCAATGGAGGCTGTCAGGTATATAAAATTTTCATACATATTGAGTTTAGATGAGAATTTCTTATATATACTATATGAAAAGTATGAAAAAAAAATCATAAGTTCATTGTTCATCCCCAGTAGGAGAGGAGAGGGTGAATATAAAATGTTAAGTGATCACATATAGATAATATACTTTGCTTTTTCGGTTTTGTTTATTTATTTCATAGTTTCTTATTTGTAGGTATGATGTCTCATCTCGTGCTGCAGCTGCACTCGCGAATGCTCTACTACTAGATTATGGAATCATTAAACATGGAGATTTGAATCAAGTTGTAGATTGAAGCAAAATTGAGAGGTAAAAACTATTTCATTATATATGTTAGACAAATATAAATATATCTCTTTATTTATTAGTTTATATAAATGCTTATTTACAAACCATTTAATATGATATTTTGCTAAATATAATACTTTGAGTTGTTTTATAGAGAGAAGAAGAAAGTAATGTCAAGATATGGTGATCAACATGATAATAATTTAAGTACTTGGTGTGTTTGGGTGATGATGGTAAAGATGATAAGAATGTTCTTCAGTTTAAGGATGTCATTGAAAATGGAGAAACTCGCTTGTCTAGAGTTACTGAAAAAGAACATCATTTAACTTTTACTAATGAAAATAGTTTTAAAAATGGTTCATACCTCTCTCATAAAAATCTTCCATCAAATGATGCAACTGGTTTACTTCAAAGTGAAGTTGTATATAATGTTCTGAAAGAGTATGATAGTTTAAATTTAGTACAAGCTCTTCTTCTTGATAATACAAATGTCAATACAGGTTTCAAAACTGGAGTTGTTGCATGTTTAGAAAAGAAATTAGAAAGAAAAATACACCTTATCGGATGTACTTTGCATCACAATGAACTTCCATTTCGAAAAGTATTCAAAATAGTTGATGGCAGTTCGAAGTGTCCAAATAAATTTTCAGGATCTATTGGAAAGCAAGTTTCTATAGATTTCCATCATAACCCACAAGTGAAGCTTACCAAAATTGATACTCCAGTTAGGGATGGCAATCCCGGGATCCCGGGATCCCGAAATCCTGGGATTACAGACAAATTCATGATCCCGAAATCCCGGGATTAGTCTCTAAAATTTCCCGGAATTAGTCTCTAAAATTTCCCGGGATTTCAGGATTGTAATAAACAATAAATTAAAAAAAAAATTGATTACACTTAATTTATTTATTTAAAATGTCTAAATTTTCGCTATAAAATTTGTTGAGCTGCTTATTCTCCATGCAATGTTTTCCTTTTATTTTTTAAATTCTTAACGTTGGCGTGATTGTCACAAGTTCTTTAACATTAAAAGTTATCAAATACGGAAGGTATATTAAATAAACTTTATTTATTAATTCGAAGTATAATTGTTTTCACATAAGTTCATTTTGAATTATGAATAAAGATAATTAGTCAATAAATAGCTTAAAATATAACCTTTTTTTTTTCAATAAGATAGAAATTAGCCTAATATCATGACTAACTACGCTGAATTCAACAGCACTAATCTCATATGGAAACATTTTTTAAAAGGAGCAGATGAAACAGCCTTATGCAAAGTAATTACATGCAAAAAAATTTTAGAAAATTGCTGGTGGTTCAACGAAAGGTCTTCATACCCATTTACTTTCCATACATAAAATTAAATTAACATCGCAGGAATCAAGTTTATCCACGACACCTTCAACATCAAAAGAATTATTAGAACCGAAAAATAAAAAACCGAAAATCACAAGTTATTTTCCAACAACATCGAAAAAAGATGAATGCCTACCTGAAGTATTTGCCCGTATGGCAGCAAAAGATGGTATATCATTTAATACAATTTGCAACTCTTCTGATATACGAGCTGGGTTAGTTGCACGAGGCTTTAAAAATGTCCCAAAATCACGAAACACTATTCGAAAAATGGTGTTAGACTACTATGAACAGGTTAAAAAACTAGTTATAAAGGAAATAATTGATCAAATATCAAGAGGCTTCAAGTTTTCCTTAACGCTTGATGAGTGGACTTCTTTTGGAAACTGCAGAAACATGAATGTGAACGTACACGAGTTGAAAAGTTATTGGAATTTAGGTTTGATTCGCATTTTAGGATCTATGCCAGCAGAAAAGTGCGTTTCATTTCTAAACGAAAGACTCAACAATTTTAAAATAAAACTTGAGGACGATATCATTGGTATTACCACGGATGGTGCAAGCGTCATGAAGAAACTTGGAAAAATTATAGAAAGTGATCAACAACTATGCTTTGCCCACGCTCTACAGCTGGCAGTAATATCAGTTCTTTATAAAAATGACCCCAATTACTTGGAAATCGATGAAATTTTAGATGATGAGCACACTACCTTTGCAAGTTTAGAGAACCACAGTGATGAAGAAAAAGATAATGATTGTATTAATGACTATGCTTCTGAAGAGGAAGATTGTATTCAAGATTCAAATAATTCATTTTTGTTGAAAGAAACCTCTGAGGTTACTATTAAACACCAAGTTTTTGGACCTGTTATAACAAAGGTCAGGAAAATTGTAAAAATCTTTAAAAGGTCCCCAACCAAAAATGAAAATTATTTACAAAAGTACGTAAAAATTGAGTTTGGAAAGGTCATCCATTTGATTATGGATTGTAAAACCCGATGGAGCAGCTTATTGCTTATGCTTGAAAGATTTGACAAATTAAAATATTGTGTTAAAAAGGCATTTCTAGATTTAGAATTGGATTCCAAAATTGACGATTCAATTAAGATGGACGAAAATGAATATAAAATTGTATCTGATTTAGTAGCACTTTTGACTCCTGTTAAAGCCACTGTGGAAGCACTTTGTCGACGAGACGCAACTTTAATTACAGCTGACATTGCATTAGAGTTTATGTTGACCAAAATAAAACAACAAAAATCTGAAATCGGTAACAAACTGTATGCTGCTTTGAGTCACCGAATTAAAGAGAGGAGAACACCATTAAGTAGCTTAGTTTATTATCTTCATAATGGCCAGGTTACATCAACGAAAATCACAGATGTTTTTGTACCAGATACAAGTAATCAAAATAAAAAGATTATAGTAAGCATGATAAAGCGTTTTCATCCCGCAGATATTGCATCAGCAGCAGACAGCAGTTGTGATGTTCAGCTAAACCAGGTTTTAAGAAGCGACGAAGGTGTTAAGAAAGTCAAAACAATTAGTGAACAATTAAACGAAGTTATGGAAAAAGGATTGATAGCTATACGAACAACACCTATAAGGGTAGAAAGTATAACTTCTAAGATTCAAGAAGAAATGTTTTTATTTGAAAGTAGTGGCACAAGAGGTGATCACCTTCAAAAAGTGTATAACTATATTCTATCTATACGACCAACAAGTGTAGAGTCTGAACGAGCATTCTCAGCCGCTGGATTTTTATGCTCTAAAAATCGAACACGATTAAACGATGAAATGATGGACGCTTTGAGTTTTTTAAGGTGGAGCTTTCAAAACGAATTATAACTCTTATATATTAATGTATACTTATATTATTTTTAAACATTGTTATTTTGTGTTATCGTTTAAAGGTGTTATTTATAGTTTAAATTACTTTACTTCATCAGTTAAATTAATCATATAATAGTGTTTGATAATTAAAAGTTCTTCGCAGGCTTTATCTTCTATGATTGTAAGTTTTTCATTCAATCCCGGGATTTCCCGGGATTTCCCGGGGACAAATTTGTAATCTCAAAATCCCGTGATTGTGAATTTCCGGGATTTTTGCCATCCCTAACTCCAGTGGAGATACTAAATATTCCCATTTAAGTAATTAATGATTTAAGTCACGATCAAAGACTATTATTTGAATATTGTCTTGGAATTTCTAAAGGATTTGTTAATCCCATATTTTTTAAAAGAAAAATTGGTCCACTAAACAACGCAAGATGGTTGACTTTAGCAATTCGAATTATGGCTTTGTATACTCGTACTGAAGCACCAAGTCTAGGGCATGTAAGGCTTGTGAATTTTATTGTACAAGTGTATGCATACAATCGGTTTCTTATCAAAAGGTCTTCTAAATTTATGGATTCTCCGAGTATATTCTTTAAAATGACAGAACAGATAAGAAAGCAAGATGAGGAAATACAAAATATTTGTTTTAAAAATCTAAAAAAAAAATCATATTGTTTATTGCCTGAGAACTTTTTATATTGTACGCTTAGATATGAAGATTCTAACATAAGGAAACAGGCGTTACTAGTCATTAAAAAACTCAGGACAAGTAAAGATAAAGAATGCCGTGTTACAAATATTGCTAATGTTGACATAAACTTTCAAGCAACTTCTTGGACAGACTTTAAGAAAAGCAGCGAACCGGCATTAACAATATGGTTGAAGGATGACCAAATCGATGCACTAATTGCAACTAAAGAAGTTCCGAACTTACCTGAGTTTCCTTCTCATGCGCAAAGCATAGAACGCGCTGTCAAATTAGATACAGAGGCTAGTGACCAAGTATATGGCAGGGAAGCTCGTCATAAATATATTTTGACCAAACTAAAATCCAGGGAAATTCATTTTGAAACTAAAAACGACTTTGTGGTTTTTTAATAAATAATTTTGTTATGCATTTGATGTTAATAAAACATCTTTATATGAATGTACTTGCTTTTACTTTTTTGATTGCGAGGAATATAAAAGTGTGTTTAGGATTTAGGACCAATGCAGTAGTAGGGTAGTGGTAAAGTGTTCGACTCACATTTGCAAGATATTTAATTTAGAAATATTTCGCGTATGCTCGTCCCTTTGGCAATTGAAATCTTATATTCATGAGTTTATAATGTTTATAATGTATATAAAGTGTTTATAATGCAAAGAACAATTAAAAAAACAACTTAAAAACATGTTTGGTTTTTGGTGATGGTATCCATGACTATTTTTATTACCACTAATTGTAATTTGAAAAACTAAAAATAACTTACATAAGTAAACTTTGTATATACAGTTAAGTAATTTTAAGTTTGCTGTTTAAAACTTGATTGCATTTTATATTAATAGATATGCGTTAAAATGAGGTATAAAAACTTGCTAAAAATAAATGTTTTAATGAGTATATTGCTTATATACCATTATATTAAATAAAATTTTTGTAATTTATTATCAATTTATTTGACCATTTCATTATGAATAAATTTGTTTGAAAAAATAAACTTTTGAATGGTTTTGCTATTTTTATTAATTGATTTCATAAATTGAAGAAAAACGTGAAAATTAAGAAAAATTGCGTTTTATCGCATTTTTTCAAAGTCGATTAAGCTTGCATTTTTTATTTTGGATAGCTGAAATTTTTCATGAGCTCATATTTTACCCCGTTGAACTTACTCCCGGGTTACTAAAGTTGAATTTCCAAAAAAGTATGAAAATCACTCCACCCTAATATACACGCATAAATCAGCATATATATATGTTTTAAACATATATTTTCATTATTTCTGGTTATACACGCATAAATCAGCATATATATATGTTTTAAACATTATTTTCATTATTTCTGGTTATCCCATTGACCTATATTATAACTGGATAGCGCATCTCATATATCGAAATCGAAGAAGAAAAAATATTTTGGCGGCCATATTGTGAGGACCCACGATGTGTTATGATGCGCTTGAAATTCTAGGAAAAGAAACCAAAAGAAAGAAGAAGAAAAGAAAAGGATTAAAAGTACCTAAAAATTAGAAGAAAAAAAGGCAATATCAAGTAAAAATCTGTTGTAAAATGTTTAAAGAATGATCGTATTCTTTAGATAATTTATCTAGATTCTTATGTTGATATTCAAAAATTATGATTATAAGTACAAGTTGAAAATATAACACTCCTAAAAGTAAGTAAAAAATCTTTTTAACTTTTTTACTAAAATATATAAGTTGAAAAGCATTCTATTTATTGTAATTAATAATAGATTTTATATATATATATATATATATATATATATATATATATATATATATATATATATATATATATATACATATATATATATATATATATATATATATATATATATATATATATATATATATATATATATGTATATATATATATATATATATATATATATATATATATTAGGTACGTGGACTGAATATTTTAAATTGAGGATATACTAGAATGTTATATATCATTAGAAAGCCCTTCAATACAGTATAAAGACGAAAAAATTATCAAAAACAAACAATTCAAAAAAAAGTTATGACGTTTTTAGTAGCAAATTTTAGATATATGGATTTATTGAATAAACTGGTTCCAAAATTATTATTTTTTTCACTGAAATTGTTATAACTTTGTCAAATCTTATCCAAATGCCTTTAACTTGGTATCAAAAGATAGATGTAAGAGTAGGCTACAAGTTTATATTAGTCTATAGATATAGGAGGTGTCTAGAGGGCCAGAGAGGGTACGGCACACTATCATAACCCTTGAAAAATACAAGTTTTTCATCTTAAAGATTGATTTTCTGATAAAATTTTTGATCTTTATACACAAAAAGTTGTTCTAATTCGCTTCCATTCCATTTTCAAATATTAGTGGTCTATCTTATATTAAACGGTGGATGTTTTCGTTACGTTTTAACACCCTCATAGTGAAATGTTACATTCTTATAATAGTTCCAATAAAATATTTTGTATGTTTTCAATGTGATAAAGTTGTAGTATAAAAAGTAGTCAAGTTGTACCTTAGGTTGTATCCATATATCTAAAATTTGCTACTAAAAACCTATAAATAGTTATAGACTTTTAGATCTTTTTGAGGATTTCATACCACATATTAAATACAGTGTTAAATTTATGTGTAATATTTTATTGAGTTGATAAATATGAAAAGTCTTTTTTTAGGGTGAATACTCCAACCCGCATCTTGTAATGTGGTAAAATTTGTAAAGTTATGTCTCTATTTTAAATAAACGCAATTTAAAAACGTTTTTTAAATTTCTGTTGACATTTTTTTCATGTTTGAATATGAAGGAGGGAGGGGGGGGGGCGGAAGGGCATTAGTTGTGGCACACGCCCCTTTCCTAACTAATGTAGTAAAATAAACTTGTATACTAATTTCTTATTTTCAATAAACTCCATTTAACACCTTTTTTCAATTCTCTTTAAAAAAAATTTTTTTAGGATGGAAGACTGAAGAAGACTGGAGGGGGGGGGGGGGAAATTAGGCGTGGCACACATCCCGCCCCTTATGCAAATTTATACACCACTTGTAAATGCTGTAAAGAAATAAAGTATATTTTTATACTTTTGAACACAAAATATAATCAGTGTTTTTAAGATTAAAATATTTATAAGAATGTAACATTTCACTATGAGGGTGTTAAAACGTAACGAAAACATCCACCGTTTAATATAAGATAGACCACTAATATTTGAAAATGGAATGGAAGCGAATTAGAACAACTTTTTGTGTATAAAGATCAAAAATTTTATCAGAAAATCAATCTTTAAGATGAAAAACTTGTATTTTTCAAGGGTTATGATAGTGTGCCGTACCCTCTCTGGCCCTCTAGACACCTCCTATATCTATAGACTTATATAAACTTGTAGCCTACTCTTACATCTATCTTTTGATACCAAGTTAAAGGCATTTGGATAAGATTTGACAAAGTTATAACAATTTCAGTGAAAAAAATAATAATTTTGGAACCAGTTTATTCAATAAATCCATATATCTAAAATTTGCTACTAAAAACGTCATAACTTTTTTTTGAATTATTTGTTTTTGATAATTTTTTCGTTTTTATACTGTATTGAAGGGCTTTCTAATGATATATAACATTCTAGTATATCCTCAATTTAAAATATTCAGTCCACGTACCTAATATATATATATATATATATATATATATATATATATATATATATATATATATATATATATATATACATATATATATATATATATATATGTATATATATATATATATATATATATATATATATATATATATATATATATATATATATATATATATATATTACGTTACTATTTATGATATAAGATAGTTTTGTGTTTGTAAAAGTTGTAGTTATTGATGATTAAATAATACCAATTTACTTAATGTTTTTCTAATATTTTTCCGTGACATTTTGACAGTGGCTTGTTTTCCCAGATCATCAAGTCTGACTTTGCAATAGCATTAAGAAATTATTTTGATTAATTTAAAAACATGGTTTTCATTAATACCAGTATCAAACATATGTTCATGCAAGTCTCTAAATATAACAGATCCTAAACTTTCTAAAACTGAAATAGATATAACTTCTGGGATATTTTTAGACTGTGGCAGTTTTCCAGGAATTGTTGCTAGCATTCTTGTAATTATTTTTTCAGTTTCTTCACAAACAGTAATAACATCTTTTGTTGGTTTCATAAGACCACCATTGTCCTTTACTTTAAGAAAATTGGATTCTGGAGCATATTGTTTTGAACCAAGTGCATCACAACATAACATACAAAATATTTTCTTTTTTGCCATTTTAACGACGAAGCCAGATATATAAGAAATTGCTGCTTTTTTATACTCAGTTAGCAATGAAATATTAGTAATAAAAAAATAATCATGATCAGTAGTCTTATATGTTCTTTCAGATAAGTCGTAATATCCAAACTGCTGTTATTTATTATAACTGAATCATCTAAGACATTTAAAATATTTTCTGCTTGTAGTTTTTCACAATTCCCTGATTCTCCTTCAATATGGCTCCAAAGTAAAAGTCGTTTATATGCTGCAGTGAATTGTTGCGCTGTTGGGTTATTGTTAAATCCTCCTGATCCTCGTATTGAACCGAAAAACAACTCCAGATGGTCTTGACTTAACTTATATGTTAGAAGATATTTTACTCATTTTGAATATTCAAATTAAATTTTTTTCCGCCCATTTTAAAGATTTCAAAATTTGCATCACAGGGTACCTTGATGTGTACTCTATCTTATTAATAATTAATAAAATTTGTAAATAGACTAAACTGGATACCAAGTAAGTCATCGGTTATTTGTTCAAAACATTTTCAGGTAAAATATTTAAAACATGGAAAACAAGAAAAAAGATTTCGTTTAATAAAGAAGTTAAAACTATACATCCAAATGTTATACCAAAATCATCTATACCGACAATAAACTGGGAAAGAAAATCTCCAACAAAATGTATTTACCAGAATGATCAAAGCAGCGAGTTTTTTGAAAATGATTTAATAAAAAATTTAAATTGCATTGCTGATATTCCATGCCCAAGTGGCTACCAAATGTTAAAACATAATGATCGTATTGTATTTTACAAAATGTTGTTTAATGAGCTTTCTATACCAGAAGTTATTGAGTGTATACGAGTTGACGAGAGTTTACACATAAAACTATTTTATAAAGGTTGTTTAGTAATATTACCAAAGTGGTTTCATAATGGTCATAATTGTACATTAACTCGTGGAATACTTTAGTGGAACTATAACGTTCGTAAACAATGTTGGTGAACTCTGCAAAAGTGTTGTTTGTTTTATGTATGTTTGAAAACTTTCCTGCCTATTTAAGAAGTTGAGCAGAAAAAAATTTCTCAGTTATCAAAGAACTTAAAAAAAAAATTTTAAAAGACCAATGTACTCTGGTAACCTAATTCGATATGCATTATTATTGCGCTATACATCTTTGCAATCCTACAAAGTACTTTTGGAAGAATTTCGATTACCATCACTTTCTTTATTAGATAAAAATTGTTCTGGTAACATTGATGCACTGAAAGCTGCAAAATTATTGCTTGAAGATATTGGATGAAATGTATTTACAAAAATGTGCCGAATACTTTAGTGGAACTATAACGTTCGTAAACAATGTTGGTGAACTCTGCAAAAGTGTTGTTTGTTTTATGATAAACAGTTTTAAGGAAAATATCCCATACATTATAAAAGCTATTCCAGTTGTAAAAATTGACAGCGATTGGTTAAAAAATGAGATTCTTGAAACTTTGAATCTTTTGCTTAATAGTGGGTTTGTTGTGTGAGCTATTGTGTGCAATAATCATGCAAGTAATGTTTCTGCATTTAATAAATTGTTACTAGAAAATGAAAATGGCTTTGATAGTTTCTCAATTTTATATAACTGCAGAAAAGTTTATTTATTCTATGATGCAGTACATTTAATTAAAAATGTGAGAAACAACTTGTTAAATCAAAAGTGGTTTTTGTTTCCCCCATTTGAGTTTATTGGGTTTAAAGATGATATTACAGTTAAAGGTGGAGAAGTATTTTGGAAACTATTTCATGACGTCCAGGAAAAAGATCTTGCTTTAGATGCAGATTTAGGTAAAGCTCCAAAACTAACAAATAAAGTGCTACACCCAGGAAAATAAAAACAAAATGTTCAAGTAGCTCTTGACTTGTTTAATGAAAGTACAAGCTGGTTTGAAATCATACTTTCCTTTATGTGAGGATGCTGTTGGCTTTTTACGATTGTTTAATAAATGGTGGATTATTGCTAATAGTAAAAACCAGTTTTGTTCCAATAACTATTTAGGAAATGCTGCTATCTTGCATGATAAAAAAACAGAATTTTTACGAGCAAACAAATACTTAATTGTCATGCTTCTTTAATTGAAGATCTTTTAAACGATGGTTATAAATTTGTCATGACTGCAAGATTTTAAAGTGATCCAATAGAGAGAAGGTTTGGACAGTACAGACAGGTGAGTGGTGGCAGGTTTTTGGTGAGCTTAAAAGATGTTTTGTGTTCAGAGCAAATTATCAAATTTAAAAGTTTAGTTAAAGAAGGCATTGACATCCGCAATAGTGATTTCAAAAAGACTAATGATCAAAAAAATATTTTAAACAATGTTTTTGAAAAACTTTAGTGTACTTCTTTAAATAATTTGTCTTTGTCAGAAGATAGCAGTATGATAGCAATGTGGAGATTTTGCAGTTGATAAATTTTCTATTCCTTGTGCAAACTTAATTGAAGTTCTTCTTGTCAGCACTTCTTTGAGTGTAGCATTTAATTTAATACATTGCAAAAAACAAGAAGCAGTTTTTGAAATATTAGAAATAATTATGCAAATTAGAAATAACTATGCAAATTAGAAATAATTATGCAAATTAGAAATAATTATGCAAATTAGAAATAATTATGCAAATTAGAAAAACGAGTAACATCAAAATTGTTAAATTTATTTTGTTACTTTTATAATGATTTTGTTAAAATGGTTTAAATATATTTTTGGTTTTATCTTTTAACATATTATTTTAATAATTTTATGTTTTTTTAACATTTAAACTTTTAACATTATTTTATTTTATAAACTTTTTTATTATATAAATTGTTTTAAGTTTAATTTTTTTTGTCACATTCAGATATTTTGTGTTTGTAAATTATTTATAAAAGAAATAGCTGATTATATTTATTTGATTATAAGGCTTCGATTCTTAGTTCTAATTCAACTAAGTATAATCAGCTGTATTACAACTCATTAGAGTCTTAAAATTAGTTAATACATCATACAAATAATTAATTAATTAATTAATTACTGATTGTACCATATAGTTAAGGAAAAATAAAACTAATAAAGAAATTATTAAAAAAATAAAGTTTGTTTGTATAAACTTTTGCCTACTTAAAGGATCTTTGATTTAAAATGATGATATGAAAAAGTTTTCGAAAATCTTTCAGGAACCTATTTGATAAATGCAGTTTTAGATATTATTATACATTCTATATAAATGTATTTGTGTGATTTTTTTACTTGCATATTAATTGTTTTATAAAGATCTTATTTGTTCTCATACGATTTTTGTTTTTATTCTTTCTCATCATCTACAGATGAAAAAAGTAAAGTAAATGAAAAGGTAACATTACCTTTTCTTTTATGAAATTAACTAAAAATGAAATATAGTAGGAATATGCCTTAGTAATTATTATTATTATATTTTTTCAGTGATAAATTATATAAATTTTGCTCGTTTTTAGATAATCATTCATCAAATGTCTGGAGAGCAGATATCTATTATACCATTTTAATGCAATTTCTGCATTACAACCGTTTAGTTGCAAAAAACTGGTCAAGTCGAGTATATTTTTAAAGTTAAAAAAAAATAAACTTTAAAAACTTGTATTACAATTTTATTTCAAATACATAAATTTGTTTGTCACTGATAATTTTTATTTGTTATAAAATATGCTTGCATATTTATAATCTTAATGTGTATATAATATAAAATGATAGGTTGTTTTATAAAACATATATTATTAGCGCTTATGGAACTTTTCTTTCCTAAAACTTAAGGTAAGCAATATATAATAGAAGTCAAAAGTACGCCTCGATTTCAAATTATAAACGGTTGCCGTAATTATAGTTTGTGTACTTTTGACTTCTAAAACAGATTTTTTTTTCCGGATATAGAATAAATGATTAGAGATATAAAATAGATGACAAGGATATAACTCGTGTTGTAATTTCGATTTCTATCACATGATTTTTATTGTTGATATCTGTTAGATATCGCTATATATAAAACAGCGACAAGTTGTATAGAAAAGATGCACTCTTTTCCATATGACTTGTCTTTCCATATGACTTCCACTTTTGACTTCTATTGCACGATTAGTTCTTTTGATATGTTAGATACCGCAATATAAAAAATAGCGACAAGTTATTTCTTTCAATAGCGATATTACAGATATCAGATATACAATTCGCGTTGTATTTTTGGCTTCTATTGTATGATTTGCTCTTTTGATATCTCTACTCTAATAGCTGTACTTTTGACTTCTATTATGATTTGTATTTTTAATAGTTGAACTTTTGACTTCTACTACATGATTTGTACTTTTGATGGCTGTACTTTTGGCTTCTATTATATTATTTATATTTTTAATAGTTGTACTTTTGACATCTATTATGATTTGTATTTTTGATAGCTGTACTTTTGACTTCTATTATACTATTTGTATTTTTAATAGTTGTACTTTTGACTTCTATTACAATATTTGTACTTTTGATGGCTGTACTTTTGACTTCTATTACAATATTTGTACTTTTGATGGCTGTACTTTTGACTTCTATTATATTATTTATACTTTTAATAACTGTACTTTTGACTTCTATTACAATATTTGTACTTTTGATGGCTGTACTTTTGACTTCTATTATATCATTTATATTTTTAATAGCTGTACTTTTGACTTCTATCACAATATTTGTACTTTTGATGGCTGTACTTTTGGCTTCTATTATATTATTTGTATTTTTAATAGTTTTACTTTTAAATTCTTTAACGATTTGTACTTTTACTAGTTGTACTTTTGACTTCTATTACGATTTGTATTTTTGATAGCTGTACTTTTGACTTCTATTATACTATTTGTATTTTTAATAGTTGTACTTTTGACTTTTATTACAATATTTGTACTTTTGATGGCTGTACTTTTGACTTATATTATTTATATTTTTAATAGCTGTACTTTTGACTTCTATTACAATATTTGTACTTTTGATGGCTGTACTTTTGACTTCTATTATATTATTTATATTTTTAATAGCTGTACTTTTGACTTCCATTACATGATTTGTACTTTTGATGGTGTATTTTTAGCTTTTATCTCATAGTTTGCTCTTTTGATAGCTGTACTTTAATAGATGTACTTTTGACATCTATTACATGATTTGTACTTTAGATATCTGCTTTATATTGCAATATATAAAATAGCAAAAAGCTATGTCTTTCATTAGCAAAATAGAACATGTTAGAGATTTAACTCACACTTATACGTTTGATTGTACTGTTGATATACGAGAGAATTTTTTTTTTAATCTTTGTTAAAAAAAAACTAGTAACCTTACTCTGGAAATTGGGCCATAAAAATCAAATCACTTACTATGAGTATAACAAAAATTATTATTTTCAATAGGCTGGGTGAATAAAAATGAGCAATTGTTTTTACTCAGTATTTGCTCAGCTTTACGTGGATAAAAACTAAAGCAAAATTGTTGAAGATTAATGAAAAAATTCGAAAATTCTTGTATATCAACAGTACAATCAAACGTATAGTGTGAGTTAAATCTATGGCTTCTATAATATAATAGAAGCTATAAGTAAAGTCATCAAAAGTACAAACTGTATAGCTAGACAGAAGTAAGAGCAAGACAAAAGTATAGCTATTAAAAATACATATCATAATAGAAGTCAAAAGTACAGCTATTAAAGTAAATTGCTTAGCTTTATGTGAATAAAAATATGAAGAAAACTGCTGAAGTTTTTATTAGTAAAGCTGACCGACTACTTAGTAAAAAGATCAATTGCTCGTTTTATTCACCCAGCCTAATATGAATCAGCTATTCGTATTATGTGACAAATAGCATTAACTAGTTTTTTAATGTTTCAAAAAAACAAAAGTATTACCTTGTGTCGAATTTAAATTCTTTTCCTAAACAGTTGGCTTATGATTAATAAAGTAAGTTTGAAATCATCAAAATTTACTAAATTAAAATCATGTTTCCACAGTAAAGAAACTTTAACAAATTAGTCGAATGGCAGAACTAAATAAATTAACAAAAAAAAAAAAAACAATAAACATCTTTAAATCTTTAAAGGTTTTTAACCAAAGTTTCTAACTATAATAGTGATAAATATTTAATTAGGTTAATAAATATTTAAAAGGTTTTTAATCAAAGTTTCTAACTATAATAGTAATAAATAATGATTTTTTTTGTTTTAAACAAGACTGAAGATGAAGGCTAAAGAGCATAATAACAATTAACATTCAAAAGATTGAGAGCACTTAGGAACAGACACAGTATAAGGATGAGACTTAATTGAATGACAAGGAGCACAAGAATAAATTTTAGTAGATGGCACCAGAGATGATAGCTCTGATGCCATCTATTAAACTTATTCTCTACTTGCTTTAGAGCAACTACTATTGTAATATTTGTATTACATGCAAAGAAAGATTAGAGATTTATAGAGATAAAGAATATAATCCAGAGGAAGATATCTGAAGCGTGATAAAGAGATGCCACCTTAGCTAATTTTCTAATGAATTTGATATGTGGTTCCTTAGAAAGATCAGAAGTAAGAGATAATCCTAGAAAACACAATCTAGATGACTGATCGTTACCATTCATAGATAAAAAATAATCCAGATAATTGCAAAAAGGATTAGCTGAAAATAATTAAGTTTTATCTGGGTTAAAGATCGCCAACCAATGACAGCGCCATTTCATACCAGGAGTGAAATCAAAAGCTCAAATGCCCCATCCAAGCAATCAGAGTTTTGACTTCAAATGAAGACAAGAACTAATAGTGGTATCATCAGAAAATAATGTCACCTTATCTGTGAAAATTTCTGAGAGATCATTATTGAAAACTATAAGAAATATTAGAGGGCCAAGGATAGAACTTCGAGTCAACCTTGACGTTACAGTAAAGGAAGTCAAAAGTAAAAATTATTCAAACTACCAAGAAATCAAACTTACATGTTTTATTGCTAACCAATATCTTGATATATAATTTCTTAGAGCTTCATGGTTTGTCCAATATGAAGAAATTTTTAAAATTTGTATTGCAGACTGACATATCTCATGTGTCTGCATGTGCTATTATTCTGTGTAAGCTCATAATCTTTAGCCTATTTTCCATTAAGTCATTACATTTAGTTTTTAGCCATTGATCCCACGCCTACTCACCATGAAAATCGCATATAAATACTACAGAGCCTGAAATGGATATGGGTAAAAAATAAATAATTTCTTGCTTACTTCTTGTTCCTTTTAACACAAACACAATATATTAAATAAGAATGAATTTTTATTTATATTTTTTTCTTATTATTTTGAAAAATATATATGTAAATTTCGACCATCGAAAACCTTTTCCAAACTGTTAATTTTTTCAACACAGTAGTCAGACATTCCATATTTAGGATTAAGATCATTATTCCAAGACTTTAAAAATGATAGAGCCTCACTTATTGATTCCTCAGTTTGATTCTCACATACAAATAAGCCAATCACTTGATAATCTATATTTGTTTTTACCACAAAAAAGAAAAGTGGGAATGCATAACAAGTGGTACGACATGTTGCATCCAACAACACAAGTTCATTCCCATATTTGGCTAACAACCTTTTCTGCCATGCATTTTAATAAACAAACAGTAATGAAGTTTCTTTTGTTGCAGTTAGTCTAACAGTGTTGTCATCATAGTCACTGTCTATATTAATGTCTTCCCTGGAATGCCCTGAAATTCAAAAATTTTGGTTAAAGTAACAGAGAAAGTGATTTGTTGAAAGACTTTTCATGAAACGTTAATTATAAACCTTTAGGTCTAAAATATATATGTATATCAGGATCTGCTTCTCTCCATTCATTAATCTTCAACTGGAGACTTTCTTGATCAATAAGAGATTGACTTTCTTCTAGAAATTGCAATGTGATTGTGAATGGTTGAATTACGAGGGGAAAATCTTTTATTTGAGATTTCTGGGTAAACGGAACCAGTTTTATTGAAATTGTTTTTCATTTGAATATTCAATAGACTCTTCATTTCTTTTGTGCTTAATACACCTTCTTTGACATACAAGTTAATAGCAGCTACTAGTTCAGGGTCAATGCTCTGTGAAATGCCAGAATCCTTCTAGATAGACATTTGCAGGTATAAATGTATTATCATTTAATTCAAAAAAAGTAAAAGGTGTAATGTAAATGTTAAAAACAGAATAAAAAAATAATAAGTTACAAATACCTTGGCAATTATGTGACCGTTGTGTGACAAAATGCTTGGTAAAATAATACAAAACTTTCTTATTTGATTGATTTCCTTGTTGGCTAATAATGTTAATGCATACTGAAGTTCCTTGGATTTTACTTTCCTATTTCTGACAGTATCCACTGAGCTGAATATTACAGGTTAACACATAAATTTATGTATCATATATATATATATATATATATATATATATATATATATATATATATATATATATATATATATATATATATATATATATATATATATATATATATATATATATATATATATATATATATATATATATATATATATATATATATATATATATATATATATATATATATATATAAACCAATTTTGTACTTCTTTAATCGCATTTGACTTTACATTTGATAAGAGCCAAAATATATAAGAAGGACTTTTTTATTATGGTTTACAATAAACACTCATACACATAAAAATATCCTACTTTATATACTTGAAATTCTAAGTATTCTGTATTACTAATTTGTGCTGGACAATCAAACTTCTTGCAATCTTGTATGCGAGTGTATTTTCTTTTGTAGTCATGATCAATGTTCTATTTTATCAATAATTATTTGGCTACATTATAAACAAATAATATTGGTAAAAAAATCATAAAATATTGTTTCAAATACATATACATATATATATATATATATATATATATATATATATATATATATATATATATATATATATATATATATATATATATATATATATATACATATATATTTGTCAGATATATATTGTAAATCTCACAATTGCTTTTTTCTCTTGCTTGTTAAATTCTTTCAGATTTAAGTTTTTGTCATTTCCATGATGACAATCAAGAATTTTGGTGCCAATCAACATAAACGGTAAACCAGAAAATGCAATGGAATCGGTGTGAATGGAATGGAATGTATGTATATATATATATATATATATATATATATATATATATATATATATATATATATATATATATATATATATATATATATATATATATATATATATATATATATATGTATATATATATATATATATATATATATATATATATATATATATATATGTATGAACAAATGTAATATAGCGGTATTTCCGAAGCCTTTCGTAGAGAAAGATGTACTAAACCGAACTGTACACATGTTCATGGTCTTTAATAAAACTGTGTGCTTCCTTTAAACTCAATGCAGTTTTAAAAGCGGCATAATCAAAAAATGCAAATTACTAAAGATAATATACAATAAATAATACAATTTTAATTTTTTATAGGAGTTTATAAACTTCTTTTATAATTCCGTTTATAAACATGTAAACTGGACGTTAAATTGGTTCCATGGTTCCCCATAATAATAATCAAATTGTAATTTATAATACATACAAATAAGAATAGATAATTAAATAGATAAAGAACAAAATTCTAAAATTCATATTCATAATAATGGTACGATAAAAATATAAATATTACATCAATATTGTAACATTTACAAAAAACGTTCTTTTACCACTGCGATTTTATATGGGATTCCGCTGCTTCGTTGACTATAATTACGCCAACCGTTAAAAATTTGAAAACGAGGCGTACTTTTGACTTCTATTATATATTGTTTACAAAAACTAAATTGCAAAATTTTTTGTTAAAACATGCTAATTATGAGTAAATAGTAATTATGAGTAAATAGAAATGTTAAGAAGATCATGTTTACTTTTAAATAATTAAACATGCGTCATAAACGTGTTGTAATTGCATGAACACCTATGAAACGTGAACACCTTTATTTGCATCGACACCTTTTAACAGCAACGCCTATTAGGTGTTAATGTAACACGAACACCTTTTTTTTACATCAACACCTTTTAACGGCAACACCTAATAAGTGTTCATATAGTATCACGCATCAATTCCTTTTTTCTTTTACATGAGCACCTTTTTCCGCTACAGTGTAATGTTGTAATTAAATGTATTTTCTATATTAAAAAAGTTCATTTGCATATATTTAATCTTTCGTTTAAACAAAGAATCTTTCCAAAAAAAACTTAAAATTACAAGGATAATACTAGTTTTTAAATCTGGAGATGATGCTAATATTTCTAATTATAGACCAATTTCCATTCTTCCTTGCTTCTCAAAAATACTAGAACGCATTATGTATAACAAATTATACTCATTTTTAAAAAAAAATAATATTCTTTATAACAAACAATTTGGCTTCAAAACAGGGCACTCTACTGATCATGCAATTCTTCATCTCATTCAGATTATTTTTTAAGGTTTTGACAAAAACAAGTTTAGTTTAGGTGTTTTCATAAATCTTAGAAGGCGTTCGACACTGTTGATAATAGTATTTTAATTAAAAAATTAGAAAACTACGGAATCAAAAACATAAACATAGCTTAGTTCAAAAGCTACTTATCTAATAGAAAACAATTTATTTTATGCGGCAATGAAAAAACTAACAATATGTCAATTAATTGTGGCGTTCCTCAAGGATCTATATTAGTACCACTTTTATTTTTAATCTATATTAATGTTTTAAGCAAAGCTTCTAATATTCTAGATTCTATCTTATTTGCTGATGACGCAAATTTATTTTATTCTCACAGTGATATAACAACATTATTTAAAACGGTCAAGATAGAACTTCTAAAATTAACCGAATGGTTAAATATGAATAAACTTACAACTAATTTAACTAAAACTAATTATACTATTTTTCATCGCCTTCATAAAAAAGATAAAATCCCTGTTGCACTTCCAAAACTTATTATTGGAGATTACATTGTAAAAAGAGAATGTTCAATGAAACTTCTTGGTGTAATTCTAGATGAAAACATAAATTGGAAAGACCATATAAACATGATTGAAAATAACATTTTTAAAATATCGGATGACTCAATAAAGCAAAACCATACTTAGATCAATCATGTTTGAAATACATATATTACTCATTTATTCATTCCTATCTTAATTGTGCAAACATTGCTTGATGCGGCACCAATAAAATGAAGAGAAAAAAGCTATAAGCAAACAAAAACATGCAATTTGATATCAAATGCACACCGCCTCTCACATTCTAGACCATCTGGAAAGGTCTAAGTCTTTAATTATATACATTATATTCAGTTGTATTATGAAAAAGTAATAATATAGATTTACAGCATTTATGTACACATGTTTGTGTTTATATGTGTGCATGCCCATGAGTGCGTGTATGCATGCATGTGTGTGTGCGCGCGCGCGTGTGTGTGTGTGTATGTATATATATATATATATATATATATATATATATATATATATATATATATATATATATATATATATATATACATATGCACGCATATGTGGACACATGCATGGACACGTGCACATTTGTGTACACGTGTACGTGTATGCATGCATGCGCAGGTACGCATATGCATATATACATATATGTATACATAAATGTATTATATGTATTATATAAATATAAAATATATTGTATGTATGTGTATATACAGTGGGGTGCAAAAAAAAAGACACACTAACACTTTTTCTTAATTCTAAGTATATAATGTATAAGGAAGCAAAACTAAAAAAATTGGATGTGGTAGTGAAAAATCTTGGACAGAAAAGGTATGTTTATATATACACTAATATTTATTTAAATAAAATCTTTAAAAAACAGATTAATTCAAACACATTTAATATTTTAGAAAACAACTAACAGATATAGAAATTGGACGAATTATTGAAGCTGTTGACCAAAGAGCATTGGAAAACGTTTTAAATAACAAAACTCAACTATTAGTAAATTGGTGAAGAAATATAAGCACACTGGTACAGCTAAAAGGCCTGTTGGATCTGGGAGAAAGCCTAAAACATCAAAAAAGGAAGATCGCTATATTCTTAATGCCGTCAAAAAAGATCGTAAATCATGTTTTGAGATTAAACTAGATTTGAACCTTACTAATATCTCAAAACAGACAATATGTCGTTGAATAAAAGCATCAGATAAGTTTTTTTCTAAAAAGCAAATAAAAAAACCTTTTGCTAGTGAAATCAATCGCAAAAAAATTTTAAAGTGATGCATTTAGCACAAAGATTGGACATGAGTCTTCTTTTGTGTTGTTTTGTAATGGTCGATCTCACTGTTTGAAATTAATTGGGGAAAATTTTATCCCCCAAACTTGCAAAGCAACCATCAAACTTGACAAAAAGATTGATATTTGGGGTTGTTTTAATGCACAAAAAGTTGGAAAACTTTACCGGATGAAGGGTACCATGGACCAGCATTTGTATCAAAAAATCATAATTTATCCACTTGGACCAAGTATAGATGAACTTTTCCCAATTAATGACTACATCTTTTAACAAGATAACAATTCCCATACATACGGCACGGTTGAATAAAAGATATCTAGAATCAAATGTGATACCATTTATGTCTTGACTAGCGCAGTCTCCTGATTTAAATCTAATAGAAAACCTTTCGTCTATATTGGATTGTAAATTGCAAGATCTTCAGGCAACAAATGAAGATGAACTGTTACAAATTCTTCTTGCTCTTTGGAATGCTTTACCAATAAAAACAAAGGATGGCCAATTAAATACTAATACCGCTAAAACTTGAAAAATACTTTACAAATACTAATTTAATTTCATTACATGTAGTGTACAATAATATTATATACATTTCTTTAAAAATTGTCCTGAATTACTTTATTTATATGAGTTTAAGAAATTTTTTGTTGGTTTTTTTTTTATCAAAAATTGAGTGTGGTTTTTTTTTTTTGCACCCCCATGTATATATATATATATATATATATATATATATATATATATATATATATATATATATATATATATATATATATATATATATATATATATATATATATTTATATATATATATATAGTATCTTCTGATTATAAATTAACTTTTATGTTTTCATTTTTTCATATTTTCTTTTTTTTTTGTTTGTTTGTTTGTTGCTGTTGGTTTTTGTTTTCTTGAATGAATTTTTAAAATTTTCTTTTAATGCATAACTTTGAAATTTGAATATATATGACATTGCAATACCGTAAGTTAACCTTCATATTACTGAGATTAAATTACTTCCTTTACTTTTATTAAAAATAACTTTGAAAGACTCTATTAAACTATTTTGCATTTTATATGAACCTCTTTGAAACATTTTGCTTTTTTCTCTCATTTTTAGTTTTAGTTACAACGTATTTATATAAATGTCTTGAAAAAATAAGGGACTTGGTGATAAGGCAAACCTGTCTTCTTTTCGTCCTTGCCATTTTTGTTTTTATTATAAAACACGGAACTTGTAAATATTTGTACGGCTAAATAAATGAAAAAAAAAAAAAAAAAAAGCAAACTACTTCGCTATCTCATCATTAAAAAAATACCGGCTATTAACCCCTTCTGTGAACTGTATCATACATAATACAGTTTATAAATGGCGTATTTTTGGTTGAACGCGCGACGATTTTTACGGGAAATAAGCCTATCTTAAGCGATATCTAGGTGAATGTAACCACAGCACTTGGAACTTTTTTATGACTTGAACTTTTGATTTTATTGCTTATGTTATCGAAAAGGCGTCCGGCAGCAAATCAACTAATTATTTTAAATACATCATTTTGTTGAGCAAGATTTTTCTTTTAATTATACGCTTACCAAAATTCTCCAAGTTTCTTATATATATAGGTAGTCCTCTTTGTATATTTGGTTTTTCGTTTTTATAAATTTTTTTTCAACTGTATCAGAAATGATACATTATGCATCTAAGGACAAAAATTTAAAATTTTATACTTTTGTTTTATTTTATTTCTTTTGCTATAAAATCTTTTTACAATTTCTTCTCATCTTTAGCAATCAATCTAACTTCTTTCTATGGAAGAAAGCCTTCCGGTATCAACAAGGTGCAGCCAATATAATATACTGATATGTTATTTATATCAGTCAGCCTATGTGATATGTTCACTACAAATTATTACATAGGACACGTAAAGCCTATACTGATATGTCTATTAGCAATGCCTAGATTCTGTGGCGTAATCCGTCAACTCCACTTGTCAGATTCAAATTGGCAGTAGCAGATTTGTTGTCTATGTACCAAGTGAATACTTCTAGATTTATTAATTTATTTTAATATTAAAAAAGTTATGCGAAAAGAGGTTAACAAAACAATGTATGTAATTAATCAAAAGTTTTGTTGTTAAACGTAAAATAATTTCAAGCAAAATAAAACCTAATGCAGTATATTATATTCCATTAGGTTTTAATTTACTTTGTAATTTGCTGGACAAACCATGTTGTAATGTTAGTTGACCTTAAATTTACAGTGAAAAACTGTATTTTACATTTAAATAGCTTATAGAATCTAGTAGGACTAATTATAAACAATCACTTTCTTTAGAAAATTGGTTTATTCCCAAAAGAGGTTCATACGAATCTTGTACGAAATATATGATTTATTTATGATTATACTATTAATACTATGGCGGTTTTATTCTTTCTATTTGAATCCTATAGGATTTATAGGATTGCAATTGCATTCTTATAGGTATCATATTGGTCCTATAGAATTCCTATAGAAGTTATAGGAAACATAAATGAGTCCTATAGAACCTATTGGAGTGTAATAGGAATCAAAAATCTATGTCGTAGGTCCAACATGAATCTTATATAAATCCTAAATAAACCTATAGGGTACATATATAAACCCTATAAGATCTATGGGATTGCTATGGAATTCTTATATAACCTATAGAAATTCTATTAGTCCTATAGTAATCCTATAGGACCTTTAAGATTGTAATAGGATTCCTATTACAATCCCATAGGACCTATAGGTTTCCTATAGAACCTATAGTTTTTAAAGGATTGCTATAGGATCCTATAAGCCCTTTTGACAAGGGAGGGTAGGGCATTCTCAACTTTACAATACATAAGTTAAGTCTTACTTATGTTCTAAGACTTTTGCTTCCATTATATCTTTTTAACACTTATTTCCAACTATTAGTATTATCTTTCTCTCTCTCTCTCTCTTCAATCAGTCACAAACTGTCTGTATAGAATAGCACCCTTTAAGCTCTTTAAAGAGAACAAAAACCATCACTCTCTCCAACTTTTATCTTGACCGCTACTGTGATATTTTCATTCATAGCCATATAACCAGCATCAGCCATTACTCAACACCTAAATAACATAAAACCCACCACACTAGCTTTCTTTGTATTTATGAGGTGCGTAATGATGCACCTAATGAGCACTCTTTATCTAGAGAAGAGGAACAATTAATTAGACGCCAAACACATCGAAGGCTATAAACATCACTGGTCTTTAAGCAAATGAAGCAAATGAAACTAACTGCGCACCAACGTTTAAGTAAAGAAAGCTCAAACAAATGCATTTATGTTAGTGAAATTCAACCTGAAACAAGTTTCTATAAAAATTATCACCCTAACAACCACAGGTATAATTATTTTTCTAAAAAATGATTTTTTTTAATCAGATTTCGTAAACATTTTAAACATGTGTACATTTCAAAACAATTTAAAAAAAATTAAATAATAGAAAAACTTAAATGTCATTGTTCAAAAATATTTTTTGGTTTTCTTCTCTTTTCCAGTATTCAGAAACGAGTAGAAACCCACGATAAAGTCCTCATTTCCCGCTGGTTTAATATATACGATAACCGTTGGTTGTTGGAAAAAATGATAAAAAAGGGTAGACTAAATAATAATTAAAAAATTTAGCTTTTTATGTTATTTTTTTTTCTTCCTTAATTGAGGGCCACCTTAGTCAGCAAAAACAATAAAATTTAAACAAATTAGATCATGTTGAGTAGGGCGTGTCAATTTTTTTGGTAAAATGAAATTTTTTAAATTTACAAAAAAGAGTAGTGAAAAAATATAACTATATAATTTTTTAATAGGAGTGATATTTTTAAACATAAAATTATTTCAGTGCTTGGTACTTTTTCATTTTATTGTTGCTTATTTTGGTTATTACCAAAATAAGTACTAAAAATGCGTAACTATACATTTCTTTTCATTTTTATATTCGGACCAAAAGGAAAGCCCTGGTAAACTTATTTAGGTTATTAAGACCCTGGGGATGGCTATATTTTTCGTTTCGTTTCAGATGTGACAGCTGATAAAAAAAAAGCAGAAGTTATTGCAGATCAGTCGGTTGACTGATTAAAAAGTAAGAATCAAATTCAAAATCTTATGGCTATTGGAGGAAATAGCACAAATGTAAATATAGGTTGGGCAGGTGGTGTCATGCAAAGGGTAGAAAAAAAATTAAACAGAAGGTTAGTATGGATTGTTTGTGATCTACTCACTGGTGAGTTAGGGTTAAGGCATTTAATTGAAAATTTAGATGGCGCAACACTTTCTTATAATAAATGGTCTGGACCACTTGGGAAAATGCTTGACGCATCAACTGAAATTGAAATTAATTCAAACTTCACTATAATAAATTTAGGTCCTCCTTTAATGTATCTCAGTCAGGAGATTATTAAGGATTTAAGCATTGATCAAAGTTATGCCTATCAAATTTGCCAAGCAATAAAAACTGGAATTCTGCCTTAGAGGTTAGGAATGCTAGAATTTGGACCAGTCTGTCACAGTAGATGGCTAACAACAGCATGTCAATTTTTCCAGAATTTGGGTGTCAAATTATGGGCTTACTGGTAAAAATATAGAAAATTTACAAATGATTGTAAATTTTATTGTTAGTGTTTGCATACCTAACAGGTTTAACATTAAAGTGAAATCGAATTGGATAGAGGGATCTAGACATGTTTTGTATCAACTAGAGCTAATTAGAACACAGAATAAAAATGTTTTAGATATTGTTATGCCAACAATTAGGCGATCAGCGTGGTATGTACATTCGGAAGCCATTTTACAAGCCTTGCTTTGCAGCAAAAATACAGATGAAAGAAAAGAAGCTACAACTAAGATTCTAAAGATTCGAGGAGAAGGAGATAATGTAACTCAAGTTAGAGATAGTAGTATCAGAGTAAGAAAAACACCAGAAATAAATCCTAATGTTGATCAGCTAGGAGACCTTATAATATGGGACTTAAATGTAACTGAGCCACCACTTACCCGCACTCTTACATCTGTCACTATCAAAGAGTTTGTAAACTATCCTATGGAAGTTCCTTCTTGGACTTCTCATACACAGTCAGTTGAAAGATATTGCAAAATGGTAACTGAGGCTGCAGGCTATGTATACCCACACGAAAGAAGAGAATCTTATATACGTGCTCAGCTTGCAAGTAGACATTTAATGTCAAGAAATAGAAGCAAAAAAGATCAACCCTTGTTAAAATGCAGGTGAAGTAGCCAAAGGCTAAAATGTCTTAATTATAAACTTGTACCTTTAATACTTTTAACAGTTAAATTGTTGACAGGGTTAGTTTTTATATTCTATTCGCGGGCAAGAATTATATGAACAATGAAAAATGCTTATTTTGTAAAGAAAAATGCTTACTTTGTAACACGGTCATGGTTAGTCTAGCCCAAACCCCATAATGGAGGAGGGGGTAGACCCTAGGATATTCGGGAAAAGGTATTTTTTAGGGCCTCTTTTTCAAACTAAAGGAGTAATTTAGTAATACCTAATTGTTGAAGGTTTTTTAGAATTTCAAGCCCTTACGACAAGTTTTTTTTTTCGGAAGGGGAGGGCTTTAGCCATGGCATTAAATGTAAAAATTACTATTAGGTAACACCAGCGCTTACTTGATATAAATATGCATTTTGAAATTTCAGTATTATTAAGAACGTTGTACAGCATGATAATAGATACAAAAACAATTATCAGTGCAATTTCATTAAAAAAATAATAATAAAAATGACCAAAAGTGTAAAAATTCAAATCAAAATTTACCGAGCGCTTAATGAAATTAAATTATTACAATTTCTCTGTTCTTAACTAATCATAAAAATACTTTTTTTCACTACTCTTTTTCGATATTTGAAGAAAAAAAAATCGACACACCCTAATTTTGAGGGGACGCAAAATATTTAGAAAACAGCTCCTTTTTTTCCTACATTTGGCGACAATTTTTTGTGATTCGGGCATTTTGCGACCTTTATCGTTAATTTTAGGTACAAAACCGCAACAACTTATGTATTCAAACTTTTTTATTACAATTAAATAACTTTTTTAAGGAAATTATTGGAGCAACAAAAAAATAAAAAACAAACAGTTCATGTGCAGTGTTATCACACCATATAATCAAAAAGTAAAATGAAAAATTACAAATTATATATACTTCATATTAATTACAAATTTTGGGGTATTGAGAATTGAATATTAGGATTATCGAGTATATTTAATTAATACATTTTTGGATTTGAAGTCGAGAAGTATTTCAATAAATATGATATCACGCTTTTGACCTAGAAATAAAGGTTTAGTTTGGTTAATTTAACAATCATTTACAATTTTATTTTTAATTTTACATACAATCATTTATAATTTTATATATAATTTCATTTTAAGTCAAAAGATTTTGATAATAAAAAAAAAAATGTTACAAAATATAAGTTATTTTTAACATGCATTCTCAAGAAACAAGAAAAAAATGCTAAGTGATAACATAAAAGTTATTTTTGATTTTAAGTTCGATTTTAAGAGATGTGGTTACTAGTTATTATAAAAATCAGTAGCTATGGTGACCAATTTACTTGATTACGTTAAAAAAAATAATTATCTTTTTAAATTTGCAGTCGCTCTTGGTAAAGGACTGTTTAAAGATCTTGGCATCATTACTGAAACTGACAAAATTGATGCTTTGGATACTGATGTTTTGGATAAAAGTATAATGGATGAAGCTAAAAAAAGGGTTTAGCTGCAGTCTGTTGCTAAACATGATATTATAGTCCAAAATCTATCTTCCACCCGTGGAGCTGAGAATATTTTGAAATAATTTTATTAACCTTAAACTTTTGATCGGAATATAATGCTCTTTAATTGGGTGTTGTGAGTTAAGTGTGCATGGTGTTTCATTTTTATAATATTAAATTTGAAAGAAAAATGAGAAAAGGATAATGGTTTTAATTAAGCTATCAACCTAACTTTGTTTCAAGTTTTTATGTTTAACTGTTGGGGATCAAATTCTGCATCTCTTGTTCTCCTACCATTGGTTGCTGCTGCGCTGTATAATATAGTATATGCTGTATTATGCAGCATATGTATACTGTATTATATAGCATAAGTATTATATATGCGTATTATTCAGCATATTTATTCAGCATATTTATTCAGCATATTTATTCAGCATTATTATTAAACTATTTTATTATTAAAAATAGTAGTTAAAAGAGGTAAACTAAAAGTAAAAAGAGAAATTTTCTCATTTTGAGGAAAAAAATCAATGTCTTGTGTTACGAGGTATATTTTGCGGTTTCTATGTAAACTTTAGTGATTATTATAAAGTTTCGTTAGTGCTTGTTGTAATGTGACAGAAACATTCCTATTTTTAATAAGGAAAGAGCTCAAAAAAATCTAGTTTTCCTAAAAAAAACTGGGAAGTTATAGAACCTCTTTTCCAATTGCATCCTCCAATTGTTATATAAATTTTTATTTAAACTGACGTTTTTACTGAATTTTTTTTAATTGCTTGCAAAAAATTGGAATTAAGTAGAAATTAAAAGGATGATGGTTCCAATTTTCTGACACAATTTCCTAACTATCTGAGGGCAGAGCAAGTGAAATTTATTTTAAAAGTAAAAAATCGACTTAGTGGGGAATAGTAATTTTTCTACAATTTAATATAAAATATATATTATTTGTTGATTTTAGTTGAGTAGTTTACTTACATGTACAAGATTGCTTAGATGTCTATTTACATGTAAAAGATATAAATAAATTACACACATTTAAAAGATATAAATAAATTACACCAGTTAACATTTGGAATCAAAAGTTATATACATTAAAGTCGGCAATAATTTCCCGACCTTAATCTTTTGGAGGTCAGCAAAAAAAAATTTGATACAAAGGTTTTACCATAAACCATAAGAACAAGGTCGGCAATTTTTTGCCGACCTCAAACAATTCAAGATCGGCAGGTTTGCATTGCCGAATGCCGACCCTAATTCCCAGGGCTGTATATATAAGTATAAGCTTACCAAACTTAATTTGACAAACTCCATTTGTATACCATAATGGTTAAATCTTTACCAACAAGCATTGGTCCCAAGTTTGCATCTGGAGAAGGCCAACAGTCAGTTGATTCACCATCACGACCATAATTAATATCTGGTGTTGCACCCATCCAACACTCTCCCCAATATTCAATACCAAAGTACTAAAAATTATAAAATCAATGTTAAATTTAAAAATTTATTAAAATAGAAAAATAAATAAACATCAAAAAATTACTGCATTTATTATTGAACATATAACAACACATTTTTATTCTCATGAATACAATTTTATTCAATAGACTTTATTTCTATCTTATATATATAATTTTTATCTCGTATATATAATTTTTATTTCTTATATATAATTTTTATCTCCTGTATATAATTTTTATCTCATATATATAATTTGTATCTCATATAATTTTTATCTATTATATATAATTTTTATAATATATAATAGATAAAAATATTATATCACATATAATATTTTTATCTCATATATAATTCTTAAAATTGAACCAATAATTTTTTAACAGTTAAAAATTATTATTAGTTGAATCAAATTAAAATCACTTTAAAAGGGCCTTAAGAACATCTTCTGCCCCATGTTATTTTACTTTTTATGCTTTGATTTTATATATTTTTAATAATTATGTTATATGGTAATAATTATTGTATACACAACCTTTAAAGTATTTTGTAACAAAATTATTTAGATGGCTGGCTGAACTTAGTTTTAACATTATAGGATACTTAGATCATATGATGTACTATATAAATTTCAGATCAGTGATGAAGTGGCTTAAGGAATACATTTTATACTAATATTTTAAATATATATACTTGAGGTTCATAAATATATTAACCTCTAGAATTATTAGAATTGTATAAAGATTTTTTTTTAAATGTAAATAAATATTGAGTTAGTTGGTAGTCAATCCGAAAATAAAAAACTTACTTCAAAACTGTTGGCTTTAGCATTAGCAGAACATAACATAGTAATATTTCTTAATGAATCATTCATATTATTCCAGTCAATTAATGAACGATAGTTAACATATGTTGTAAAAAGACGTTTTCCCGCAATATAACCAACATCATTATAACAGCCAACCCTTGAGACTGGAGGGAAAAAAATGAAACAACAAACTAATAACTGGAGAAGCAAAACTTACATAATTTATAAAATTTTAAATAATAAAATACTTACTCGGTTGAGGCTGTGGCTTCAAAACTAAAAATAATGACAAAAAATATTGAAAATTTACTTTGACTTGGTGCATTTATAAATATATATCAAATATAATGCTCAAAATAAAAATTGTGTGTAAATATATTTTGCATAGCAAAATTTCAAGTCACCACTAAGAACTGTAGACACACGAGTCACCATTAAGAACTGTAGACACATAAGTAACCACTAGTAACCACTAAGTAACCACTAAGAACTGTAGACACACAAGTCACCACTAAGAACTGTAGACACACAAGTAACCACTTTTTCTGTTATCTACCAACACAGTATGTTGGTAGATAACAGAAAACAAAGAGGAGAGTTAAAGCAACCGAAAAAAAAAACTTTTGTTTGAGTAAAAAATGAAGATGATGAACATGAAGATGATGAGTAAAACATGAAGATGATGAACATGAAGATGACGAGTAAAACATGAAGATGATGAACATGAAGATAATGAATAAAATATGAAGATGATGAACATGAAGATAATGAGTAAAACATGAAGATGATGAACATGAAGATGATAAACATGAAGATGATGAAAATGAAGATGATGAGTAAAACATGAAGATGGGAGAGAATTCTAAAGCACCAAAGTTCAAGGAAAAATCAAACCAACAAAAGTTTTTTTGAGGATGAAGAAATAATTACAGTAAAAGGATGCAACTTAACTATATAGCGATCATAGGAGTCATGTGAGATTTATAGCAAATCACGTGAGATCATGGGCCATGAGTTTTAGTTGATGGGACAAGTGATAAAAACTTGTTTATGCAGTGTTAGTATTGTAGAAAAAAAATATAACAACGATGAGACAGAGGCTCAAGCTTAGCAACAAGGTCCAACAACATTTACAATGTGTCTTTGGATCTTGTTTAAAAGAGAAAGAGGGTTTTATTAGAAGAACCAGCCCTAATATAAGAACAAAACTCCATACAAGGACAAGTAAGTGATTTATAGAGGTAGAGAATGGAATTAGGAATAAGAAAATGACAATGCACAATAAAGACAACTTTGGCAGATGCTAACTTTGCAATAAATTGAATAGTTTTCATGAGAGGTCAATAGTGAATGAGTTTTCATGAGAGGTCAATAGTGAATGAGTTTTCATGAGAGGTCAATAGTGAATGAGTTTTCATGAGAGGTCAATAGTGAATGAGTTTTCATGAGAGGTCAATAGTGAATGATAATTCAAGATGTAAAATAAAGGACTAAGTAAGAGTGTTATCATTCATCAGTATAGGATTAAGTACTGTGAGGATGGAAACTTATGGTACTCCAGCAGTTACTGGAAATGAAGACGCGTGTTGCCTGTCATGGACAATTTTAATACTGCGGTAAAAAGAAGTGATCTAATAATTTTCAAAAGTTTCCCAGATACACATATATGAATCAAGCTTATAGAGAAGACCAGCATGCCAGACTTTATCAAAAGCCATCAATATGTCAAGAGCCCTTGACCCACCGCTTTCACCTAAAGTATGGTAAAACCTCTCTGTTTCTCAAAAATTTAAGTGGGAAATAACTTTAGCACCAGATCTAGGAGTGATTTGAATGTCTAACAACCGATTAAACTGTTTCTTTGGGACAACAGGTAGATTGTGGCTATTTCTATTAGATTTAAATGATGAGTTATAAGAAAAGTTATTTGCAAACAGTTCTGTCTTATCTTTGGGAGAGGTAATAAGATCAGATCCATGTATAAGGGATGAAATCATAGACTTACTTTTTTTTATCGAAATTGTTAAAGATTTTCCAAAGCTTTCCTGCAATAATAAAGTTCCATCCGTTTTCCAGACATCCCCCAAAGAACCACAAAGAAAATCATGAAAAGAATCACAGTCAGCTTTAAGATACTATTAAGAAGTGCAATGGTGTATATGATGTAGAAGGACGAGATAAAAGTTTTAATAAGATCATAGTGGTCAGGAACATGGTCAAACATGGTCTGAACAACCTAATAGAGAACAAGGAGAAACTGAGCACAAACTAGAATGATACACAAATCAAGGAGTGAAGATAAGTTAGGCTTATCTGGGAACTGAGTCACAAAGTTAAGTACCTGAAAAAGAGATTTTGAAAAAAAAAATTTTGAGCTTTAGAGCCAGCAATATTAGTGGTACTGGAGCCGAGCCATTCAGTGAGATGAGCATAAAGCAACCAATAACAACAATATTGGCTGATGGATAAAGAGGTTTTGGTCAATCTTATTAGAATAAGATTGAAAAGAGTGATTAGGACAAAGAAGAGCAATAAAAAAAGATGATTGAGGTACGAATAGCAGATAAAAAATAGTCAAATAATTTCATGACAAAATAGATGATATATAAGTATATTTGTTTAGGGTAAAATAGAGATAACAGCCATCTTAAAAGTTAGAGATAACAGCCATCAACAATAAGATCCAAAGATCAATCAGCTGAGTTTAAATTTCACAAAGTTTGTCTGGTGAATTATGCAAAAGGTAAGTATTAGCCAATAATTTTTTACTTTGTGCACTGTTTAGTTTAAAAAAAGCTTAAGTAACAGTAAAAGTTTCAAGTAAATATTTTTCTCTCAAGTAACAGTAAAAGTTTCAAAAAAAATATTTCTTTCTCAAGTAACAGTATAAGCTTCAAGTAAATATTTTTCTCTCAAGTAACAGTAAAAGTTTCAAAAAAATATTTCTTTCTCAAGTAACAGTATAAGCTTCAAGTAAATATTTTTCTCTCAAGTAACAGTAAAAGTTTCAAAAAAATATTTCTTTCTCAAGTAACAGTATAAGCTTCAAGTAAAGATTTTTCTCTCAAGTAACAGTAAAAGTTTCAAAAAAAATATTTCTTTCTCAAGTAACAGTATAAGCTTCAAGTAAATATTTTTCTCTCAAGTAACAGTAAAAGTTTCAAAAAAATATTTCTTTCTCAAGTAACAGTATAAGCTTCAAGTAAATATTTTTCTCTCAAGTAACAGTAAAAGTTTCAAAAAAATATTTCTTTCTCAAGTAACAGTATAAGCTTCAAGTAAATATTTTTCTCTCAAGTAACAGTAAAAGTTTCAAAAAAAATATTTCTTTCTCAAGTAACAGTATAAGCTTCAAGTAAATATTTTTCTCTCAAGTAACAGTAAAAGTTTCAAAAAAATATTTCTTTCTCAAGTAACAGTATAAGCTTCAAGTAAATATTTTTCTCTCAAGTAACAGTAAAAGTTTCAAAAAAATATTTCTTTCTCAAGTAACAGTATAAGCTTCAAGTAAATATTTTTCTCTCAAGTAACAGTAAAAGTTTCAAAAAAATATTTCTTTCTCAAGTAACAGTATAAGCTTCAAGTAAATATTTTTCTCTCAAGTAACATTAAAAGTTTCAAAAAAAATATTTCTTTCTCAAGTAACAGTATAAGCTTCAAGTAAATATTTTTCTCTCAAGTAACAGTAAAAGTTTCAAAAAAATATTTCTTTCTCAAGTAACAGTATAAGCTTCAAGTAAATATTTTTCTCTCAAGTAACAGTAAAAGTTTCAAAAAAATATTTCTTTCTCAAGTAACAGTATAAGCTTCAAGTAAATATTTTTCTCTCAAGTAACAGTAAAAGTTTCAAAAAAATATTTCTTTCTCAAGTAACAGTATAAGCTTCAAGTAAATATTTTTCTCTCAAGTAACAGTAAAAGTTTCAAAAAATATATTTCTTTCTCAAGTAACAGTATAAGCTTCAAGTAAATATTTTTCTCTCAAGTAACAGTAAAAGTTTCAAAAAAATATTTCTTTCTCAAGTAACAGTAAAAGCTTCAAGTTAATATTTTTTTTGTAAAAAGTCCACCAAATATATAAAGTACTCGAAGCAATAAAAAACAAACAAATGGAAATCTACAAATGCCATTCCATATCACCTAAAAACAGTTCCTGAAAAGTTTAAAGCAAATTAGTTAAGGTCAAAGTATTCAAAAATTGACATGATGTTCATAATCATATCTAATACATCGTAATGATTCAAATTCTTTAAATTTGGAAAAAGTTAAATTGTTTAACTTCAAAAGTTAAATTGTTTAACTTCAAAAGTTAAATTGTTTAACTTCAAAAGTTAAATTGTTTAACTTCAAAAGTTAAATTGTTTAACTTCAAAAGTTAAATTGTTTAACTTCAAAAGTTAAATTGTTTAACAAAATAAGAAAGTTAAAATGTTTATATTATTAAAATGTATATATTATTGTTTACTTTAAAAAACCTTATAAAAATTCAAAACGGCTTCCAAATTTCAAAAAGTAAACTAAAAACTCTTTTACTATCTGATAAATTAACAGACTCTACTGAACCTTAGTTATTTAGCTATTTCAAAGCTGAAACAGTAGATTTTTCAACTCAGTTTTTTAAATGGTGAGAAACAATTTGTAGAAACCTTTGTTCGTTGCCACAATTATTCATTAATTTTATGCAACTCCTCAATCTGTTGACTCTCATTCATTTAAAAAAAAATCTTTACTCTTATTTGAACATTGACAAAACCATTGCTCGCAGATATCTGGATTGCTCTCAGATATCTGGATCTTTGAGTAAAAATTCACTAGGAAGGCTAAATGTGTCAAAACCATACTTGGTATACTGCACAATAATAAACTAAGACTTGGTAATCTTTTTAATATCACCAAGCTGCCATGTTATTCATTTAGTAGACATATTATCCTTTTAACATATTTCAATGTCTAAATCTTATTTCTTATTTCACAGAAATGAAAAAACTAGAGACCAATCAAATTCCAATACCAAAGATGTCCCAGAGTTTTCTGCTCTATCATCCATCTTTTAGGTGTTGAAAAATAAGCAACATAAACAATTCATAAAAATTAAAATTTTTTTTTTTAAATTATGTAAAGTAAAATAAATAAAAGCAAACACAAACAAAACATTATGTATATTCTTTGTGGAGTGTGAACAAGGCCTTATAGATGTCAACAAATTAATTAACAAACTCACAAAATTTGTCAAAACATTATTTATAGAAAGTCAAAAACTTAATAATTATAGAAAAGTCAATGAGGCACTACTAAATATAGTCCAATTTGAACCAAATTTTGTATGTGATGTTTGATTTTTACTATAACAGATAGATAAGAACCACCCTGAGAAATAAGAATCACCCTGGTAGATAAGAACCACCCTGATAGATAAGTCCAATATTTCATATTTGGATACTATTTCAACAAGACATCTTTAGTTTCATATGTACGTAAGACACAATATATGTTAAATACATATATGTTGTTGCATACCAGGAACACATGAGTCATCTTTAATAATAATATCATCCACTGCAGAATCTCCTTGGAAGCCATTACCACGAGTTGCAACAATTGATATCTAAAGCAGCCAAATATATTTATTATTTTTACTGTAAAAATAATATCTTACCTTAAGTTTTTAATGAGTACTCAATTTTAAAAAATCTAAAAAACATAGAATATATATATATATTTTTAACCAACCTAATACGCATATGACTAAAACTATCTTATAATATAAATGTAGCATTTAAATATGATTATCTAATAGTTATTTTATTTTTATTTATTTTGTCCTAAACAAATCTGAGGGATTTTTTCTGGCTATTTTTTTTCTATAGCATACATACTAACACACACACACACACACACACACACACACACACACACACACACACACACACACACACACACACACACACACACACACACACAAACACACACACACAACCAGCTTAAAGGCACCGCATATACCGCAAAATTCCCATTGAGTCATCTTGTCATCTGGTCACAAAAGGTATTTATCATGCTAAAAAACTAAAACCTATAAATAAAAAATTACTTAACAAACCTGACATCTATTAATGCAATTGAAATCGAAACTATAAGGATGCCATTCATTTAACTGATTGCCAATTTTGTGAAAATACAACGTTTTTTCTTTTGTTATATCATCTGTTGTAAATACTTGTAACTCACCTATATTTACAAAAGTTTACATCTGAATTATTTTATTAAAAATAATTATCTTATAACATGAATGTGTATTGTAATAAAGCCCAATCAACCACAATCAACCACAAAAAATCACAATCAACCACAAAAAACACTAATTTAAAAAAGATAATCAAAAAACACTAAAAGAATAATCTTTTAACTCTAAATAAATCTCTTTCTGCTTCTAACTCTCAATAAATCTTCCATATATTCTTTTTAGCATATCTTAAATCACCCAAATCAATTGAAAGTTTTTTTTAACAAAAATGATATTTCCATCTATTAAGTGTTTTTAAATGTAACTTTCTTTTGCTAAGTTTTTTTTTTGGGTTCTTTGGATACTTAGTTCTTATTAAATTAAATAATTGTTTGTTGTTTTTATCTTCCATTTTATGATTTTGATAATTTTATGCTTTCTATTTTAATCAAAAACTTAAAACAAAAACTATTACACGGTTTTGACGTTTAATGATCTCAAACTTTTGAGATGTTGAAAACAATTCAATCAATATTTTACCTCAAACTTTTGAGATCATTAAATGCCAAAATTTTAAGCAAAAGTTTAAACTGTTTAAATTGTTATGTTTTCAAGCGATGTTTTTTTACCTATCAAAAACATTATTTATTATTTTGGACTTTGGACTTTAAAAGAAATATTACCATTTCTAGTCATTATTTTAATTTTTTTTAAAAAAGTTAAATTCATAAATAAATATCATTTCACTTAGGAGATCAAAACAAAATTTTTTCCAAAAGTAGATGATAATTAATTGCTTATCGGCCATTATTTCCAGCACTGGAATCAGGATTTATTTTATGCTCAATATTAACTTAACTTGATTTTAAAATGACTTAAAAACACCTACTAATAAAACTGTAAATATTTTTTATAATAAAGCTATTTTTCCATTTTATTTTAACTTATCTCCAGTTTGAATTTTGAGGGTTTTTACACACTTTAAAAATACTCATTTTTGAGATTACTGAAATTAAGTCATTTTGACTTTAGTGAAGTTATAATTTTTTGACTAATAAGTTAAGTTAATATTACATGTAGTAAAATAATAATAATAATAATACAAAGTTACTTATATACCTGAACAAGTAAACTTATCTACCCAAACAAGTAAATTTATCTACCTGAACCAGTAAATTTATCTACCTGGACAAGTAAACTTATCTACTCATACAAGTGAATTTATCTACCTGAACAAGTAAATTTATCTACCTGAACAGTTTTGTTTTCTTGTCTGCTGAAAAATGGTATCTGTTGTTCCAATTTTCAAAAACTAGGTTGAACATTCTGACCCCTCCAATTATTGACCCACCAGTCTTCTTTCTGTTATTAGCAAGGTCTTTGAGTTTTTGATAAACACATTTCTCAACTCCATCTTGAGTCAAATAACTTACTGTCAGACAATCAATACAGTTTTTGATCCTCTCACTCATTGGCTTGCTAACTGCTGTGACTGAAAAATTTTATCATGCATTAGATGGAGGCAGAGAGGCATGGGCTATTGCTCTTGACAAATCTCAGACTGTCAATAAAAGTTTGGCATGCTGGACTTCTCCATAAACTTGTTTCATATGGTGTATCTAGGAAAATTTTCAAGATCATCAAATTGTTTCTTACTAACAGCTTTATTAAAGTCATCCTTGAAGGCCAACACTATTCTTTATTTCCAGTAACTTCTGAGGTATCTCAAGGTTCTATCTTTGGTTCTGTTTTGTTTCTTATCTACATTAATGATCTTCCCAACAAACTTACATCTAGAGTAGCTCTTTTTGCTGATGACTCAACTTTATACTCCTGTCTTGACAAAAAGTCTTTTCTTTTTCGGTTGCTTAGAACAGGCAGCCTATCTTGAATCTGATCTCACTTCTGTAAAAGATTGGGGTATATAGTGGTTTGTGAATTTTAAATCCAACAAAACTCAGTTGTTTACTGCAAATCACAGTACTATATTAATGAATGGCAACCCTCTTACTGAGTCCTCTTCTTTACGTCATCTTGGATTACTGTTTACTACTGTCCTTTCATGGAAATCATATATACAATCGATTACTAAATTAGCATCTGCTAAGGTTGCTACTCTTCATCGTTCTTGCCATTTTCTCTCTCTTGATTCTATTTTCTACCTCTACAAATCTTTTATTCTTCCCTATATGGAATACTGTATTTTGGCTAGTTTTTCTAGTGATGGTCTTTCTTTTCTAGACAAGGTCCAAAAATAAATTGTAAACGTAGTTGGACCCACTCTTGAGCCACTTTTCCATTGTCATAAAGTTGCACCTCTTTTCTAGAAATACTATCATGGTCGCTGCTCAAAGAGGCTATTATCTCTAGTTCCATCAACTAAAACTCAATCTCGGTTGCCTCGCCTTTCAACAAAACCTCATTCTTTTACTGTATCTGTCACTGCATGCTCTAAAAACTTTGGAACTCAACCCATCTACATGTTTTCCTGACTCATACAACCTTTAACATTTTAAGCCTTCTGTCAACCGTTTCCTTGCTTGCTAACTCTATTCTTTTTTTTTTCTAGTAACTCCCAACTTAATAGTGATTGCTTGCAGTCTTGTTGGGAGTGAATTAGAACAAAAAAAGAAAACAAAAAAAAAAAAAAAAAACAAGTAAATTTATTTACAAAAAACAAGTAAATTTATCTACTATTATCTACAAAAAAAGATTTGACATTTTATAAATTTGAACAACTCAGTACACATGTTTTACAAAATAAAAAAGTACACATGTTTTACAAAATAAAAAAGTACACATGTTTTACAAAATACACAATACAAAATACACATACAAAATACACAAAAAAGTACACATGTTTTACAAAATAAAAATATGTAATAAAAATATCTTTACCTGTTGTTAATCCATACATGTGATAAGCAAACTTCATGCAATGTAGACCAGGAGATATAAAAGAGCTTTGCATTACAGCCTGAACACCTGGATTTATTCCAGATGCTTCTAAATACACATAGTAACCTAAAAAAGTACACAGTCTTTTAAAAAAGTACAGTGTTTATGGACATAACACATAGTAACCTAAAAAAAAACAGTCTTAAAAATGTAACACATTAAGTAACCTAAAAAAGTAAACAGTTTTTTAAGAACATAACACATTAAGTAACTTTAGAACAAAAAACACTTTGTAACCTAGAACGAAAACGCAATCAGTAACCTAAGAAGAAAATAAAGGTAGTTATCTAAGAACAAAACACATCAATCATATGAAATAATCATCTAAGAAATAATCTTGAAATCAATCTATCTAAGAAATAATTTTGAAATCAATCTATCTAAGGAATAATCTTGAAAACATTCGATATTAAATGACTTGCAATGTTTTTATTTAAATATTTATATCCATGGAACAATCAAATTAACATCACCAATTTGTTTGAAAACATAAATATTGACATATTAAGATTAAGTGAAACTCATATAAGCAAGGACGATACTAATTTATTAGTATCATCCTTGCTTATATGATTATGGCTATATGATATTGAGGGCATTTCTAAGCAGCACACGTTTAAATGGCCATGGCGGAAGTGTTGTTGTCTACATATCTAATAAGTTAAACTGGGTGCGACATAAAGATCTAAAAACCAACAAAATAGAGAACATTTGTTTCAAAATAATCTAAATATGAAGAGTATATTATTTTGTGCCTTGTTTAACACACTTGATGGCTCAAAATACCTTAAAACCCAATTTTTCAAACCTGTTTTCAGAAACGATAACTAAGCTAGATTCAAAAAAGCAATAATAATGATAGGTGTTGATGTTAATTATTTGAAGCCAAATGATCATGTTGAAATAAAATCTATGTTACAATTCAATGGTATATTATATACTATAAGATTTAACAGGGGTTGATTGCCGGGGCTAGAAAAAAATTTATAATACTTTATATATTATAACAAAATATAACATGAATTTTGAATTGAAAAAATATACTTTAGGATGTATAAATGTATTTAATCAAACTTGGCCCTGATTCTGGTCAAATATCAATCCCGGTCGCTTACTATCAGTATGAAATCCTAACTTTTACCTAATAGATCAGTATGTTCAGTGTAATTGGAACATTCTAACTCACCATTAAAACACCCTTTTTCATCATAACATTTTTCCAGAAATTCATCAAATATTCTTTGACTTTTACTTATGATCTCCTTTTCTTTGAACTTCTTCAGGTCATGTTCTTTCTTACTACTTTGATCAACGTTTCCTTTTAATCTAAATGTAACCTTTTGATCATAAAACAATTTAAGCTTTGAAAACGCCATTAAGGGAATCCTTGCTGATTTTTTACATTTACAGTTTTCTTTTACATTCCAAACAATTTGATTCATTAAAGGAAACAATCACACATTTACAATAAGTTACATCAAACATAGACTTCATTATGTTATCAATTTCTTCCTTTTTAGTTAATCTTTTCCTGCAAATATCCTGAACATCATTATAAACTTTTTTGATCTTTCTCTTCATGAATGAAAATTACTGGACATGTAAAATACTTTTTCAATTGTTTAACAACTTCCAACTTTTATCAAGGTTATTGGGCTTATTTGTTGCTTCTGCAAAAAAAAAAATATTTTCATTTAAGTTAATTTTTAGCTCAATAAAATTGAAAAAAAGACCAATTTTTGCAAATTAAGACTTATTTAAATCAACATTTTTGTCACAAATCTTTACCTTTATCTTCTTTATCTTCAAGCAAAATAATACTTTAAGTTTTTATAATAAAATTTTTTTTTTAAAAAGTACTAAATGGCTTACAGGTATAAAATGGCTTACAAGTGAAATAATATACCATATGAATAGTTGCATGTGATGTACCTTGGGGACCCTTTACTATTTGTTATTTACTTTAATGAATTTTTATCTTATTTGAAAATCTCAAAATCTATTTTTTATGTTGACGACAGTTATATTCATTCCTGGAAAAGATGTATTTGTTATAAAATCATGCCATTCATCTGATATGAAAGAAATCTCAAAATGGTGTATGAAAAAAGAGCTTATTTTTTACTTTGGAGTTTGGAAAATAGAGCTTGAAAATTGCTTTTAAAACAACCAAATTCTATGAATGTTTCTTACAACTTCATCTTAATATGTTTCACCTTGATTTATAAATACCTTGGTACCCACCTACACCCGAAACTGGTATCAACCTTACACTAAACATGAGTAGTTATTTTAACAAAGCTTATAAAAAAAACTTAAAGTTTACTAAAGAAAACTAGATATTTGTTAACACCTCTTGTAGCGGGACACATTTTCCAGTCAACTTTTATACCTGCTTTAACCTACTGTGGAAATCTTTACCTCAACCTGTTCCAAAAATAATAAGCTAGACTCTATGCATACATATTTATCTTGTATAATAAATGTAAACAGTAACCACAGAGTTAACACAAAATCACTATTCTTGGAAATTTTTGTTGCATCTTGTTATTAACAAGCAATGTATTCTTGGTTTATCATGTTGAAACTTAGGCAAATTTCTTTAACTACTAATGTTCAACCATGCAAAAACAACAAGAAATAACACCCACCTAATTAAAGTTCCAAAAATCTAACTTGAATTTACTAAAAATTATTTTTATTACTCTGGTTCTAGAGTGTATAGTGACCTACCATTAGAACTTTGGAAAAGTAATTCGTTGACTGAATTTAAAAATAAGTTAAAAATTTATCTTAAATATTTTTTATATAGAAATACTTTTTCAATATGTTTTTATCATAATTTTTATTATATTTTATAACAGGACTTTGACACATTGATAACACAAATGTAAAAATTTCTGAATTTATCCTGCATAAATATTTACCAAATAAATAAATAATAATCAAATCTATATCTATATAAATTATCTTTAAAATAATTTAGAATTTGGATATAAATATATATAATTATAAATATATTTATAAACAAAATAACTAAGAAAATAAGCATTTCAATTTAAGAACAAAATAACATGTTTTTATATTTGTATTTTTATTTATATTGGTATTTTTATTTATATTGGTATTTTTATTTATATTTTTATTTCCACTAAAAGAATTATCTATCTCTATAATAACTACTTTTCTACCACATTACATTTATTTTCTAAAATTTAATTTTTATATCTAATTCATTTATTATAATTTTTTAATTAACTATTTTCATATTAA